>NC_045983.1:5549017-5886517 GCF_010909765.2 Amblyraja radiata | reverse complement strand
TTTTGTGTCTACCTTCGATTTTACCAGCATCTGCAGTTCTTTGTTATGCATAGTTTTAAAGTCTGCGTATATAAGATTTTTACTGTACAAATGTGATACTGTAACAGTCGCCTCACAAAAGTCTGGAGAAAATAGTGAGATCTACAAATAATACATGACTTTAAATACAATTAATTGTTTTGCTATGAATTGAGAGAGTGTACAAGGATCTCTGCAGCTTGAAGCCACACACCAACGGCAGCTGTGAATGGAAAAGTGGGAACAGCAGAAACTATTTTGACTGTTCAATAACCAAGGATCACTCCTCCAATTCTATCCAAGTTCCCCAGTGTTTGACAATCCCGATTAGCTTCAACTGTCATTTTCAGATGCACCGTTAACATTGCAAGACAATTGTGTTTAACTATGTTGAACTAAATGCTTCAGCTTGCCTCAACTGACAAATAGCAGGTTTGTCCCGCGTGTGTAACTACGGTTAATAATTTAATTAAAAAATATATAT
Source organism: Amblyraja radiata (assembly GCF_010909765.2). NCBI lineage: Eukaryota > Metazoa > Chordata > Chondrichthyes > Rajiformes > Rajidae > Amblyraja > Amblyraja radiata. The sequence continues at coordinate 5,886,015 of NC_045983.1, read as the reverse complement.
AGTATTGTTGGTAGTATATCTTGCGTTCAGTAATGTACTTAAATGCATTAGTAACCCCCATCAATTCCAATTATTTCTAGACTAAAAAGAGTGGCAAACCTGGACCTTTCCTCCTGTCAGGATCCAGAGACAAAACAATTAAGATGTGGGATATTAGCATTGGAATGTGCCTTATGACACTGGTGAGTGCATGCCTTAAATTGAAATGCATAAGATTTCCATTGATAAGTTTACTTTTCAATCACAGGTGAGTTCACAATCCACTTAGCTTTTTTCCCCCACCCTTGAGTAATCTGTGAGCATCTGATATAACAAAGGCTACTTGAAGGAGATCTAGTTACCTATATCATCAGTTAGCAAACGGTAAAAAATAGGCTTATTTTAAAAAAGTGCTTGCATAATTAAGAAATAGTGTTTTTAACTATCATTCTATGTTTGTTAGCACAACTGTTGAAGTACAGTAAATGATCTGCTTAGGATCTAAATACTGTGCTGTTAACTACATTTCTTATACTTAAGAAAATGTTTTTGAATATAATTGACACATTGTGGTGATTTGTTCTTAAAAATGCTAATGCTACTAGTTCTGTTTAATATATAAATGATCGTTTGATTCCAGTGAACTATTTTTCTTCGCCTTCCATATAAATAACAATTTGAGAAAATACTTGCGAGTTCCATTGTTCAATGGATCCATATCACTCTTCACTAATATTTGAAACAAAATAGTAAAGTTATTGGACTTTTTGAGTGCTTCATTTAAATTTTCAATGGAACTGGAAAAAGAACACATTTTGAGCATGTATAGAAAATGGAGAAGGGATGCAGGTTGGCAGGTGGTGAGAGTAGAAAGAATGGGGCAGTCTGTGGTGAAAGGCAGTGGTATAAACAGCATAGGGGTGGTGTAAATCAATCAGGCTGTTAATGGGATATGTTAATAAGCACAGTCTAAAGCTGCAATTGCAAATAGCAATGTGAAAAGAAAGGAGTCAGAGACACTAAATAGAACATATCCAGTTATAGATGCAACCAAAATCTGTCATTAATGGTAAATCCTGCATATGTCAGAATTGAACATGTTCACATATAACTATAATGTCTACAGCAGATTTAACCAATTATTTCAGGAAATAAGTGCATTATATTAAAATCGAATCAGTGAAGTACTAGATCTTAAATATGAGAAAGCTTAGTTTGAATAAATACACCTGTTTACCAGAGTTTTCCACTGGATTGCTGTGTTTTGCACTGCCTGCTTTAAAAGCAGCTATTGATCCTTTTAAGATCTTATTGCAAGGTCTGATGTTTTTTCAGCTGAGCTTGTAGGCTGCTGTGTGGAGCTAATCAATATCATGCGATGCGTTCATGCGCAGGCCTAGCTATGGCCATTACATACACTGTTTTGATATAAAGTTACATTGCCCATAACTGTAAAGTCGATGGTCCACTTGACCTCAGCTCAAACACCAAAATTAAATTAGCGAAGAATAGAATGAGATACAAAATCAAATCTTCTCTATGTAATCAGATTTCCAGTCCACATTCTCTTTTGCAAGTGGTTGTCCTAGCAGCATGTTGGTAGTTTGTATGGTGGTAAACTCCCTAAAGATGCTTTTTATTAAATGTAGGTTGGCCATGATAACTGGGTACGTGGTACTCTGTTTCATCCCGGAGGAAAGTTTATTGTGAGCTGTGCTGATGACAAAACTATTAGAGTCTGGGATTACAAGAACAAACGGTGCATGAAGACCCTGAATGCACATGAACACTTTGTTACCTCTCTTGGTATGTATAAATTTAGTAACCTTTGGTTGCATTTCACATCTTACTAAGATTGCAGTTTCTGAAATGAATGGCAAATCCAAATGAATTTTTTTGCTTACTAATTTAATGTTTGTGTGATGCAAGTTTCTACACTGGATACGATCGGTTTAGAAGGATATGGGCCAAACCCAGGCAGGTGGGACAAGTGTAGATCAATTTGTAGGTCGGCATGGGCAGGTTGGGCCGAAGGGCCTGTTTCCACGCTGACTCTGAAACAGTTTTATTACTTTTTGATGCAGAATGTGTGGAAAAGATAAATCAATTATTACATTTGGATACATCACTTTAAATTGCTTTCACTTCTCACCATCAATACTTCACACAAAGTAGAGATCTAGGTTAGTGATAATTAATAACTCTTTGAGGTATCCAGAGTTGAGCACCAAGAGTTGGAATTGTGAAATAACATTTCTGAAAATATTCAGCTGAACAAAGCATATAAACTGGAAAAGTGAAATAATCAAATCTGGTGTCAACATCTGAGACCTGTAACGTCCCAGAATATAAGGATAGATGCTCTTCCTGAATCCAAAGCTGGGCTTTATTGGTTGACTATTAAATGCCCTCTGAAATTACCTAACAGCCACTTTAGACTTTAGAGATACAGTATGGAAACGGGCTCTTCGACCCACCGACTCCGCACTGACCAGCACCATCCTACACACTAGGGACAATCTACAATTTTTACCAAAGCCAATTAACCAACAAACCTGTGCATCTTTGGAGTGGGAGAGAAAATCCCACGCGGTCACAGGGAGAACGTACAAACTCCGTACGGACAGCACCCGTAGTCAGGATCAAACCCCGGTTTGTAAGACAGCAACTCTGCACTGCGTCATTGTGCTGCCGAACACTTAGTTGTACCAGCACTACCCAAAGGCAATTAGACGTGGACAGTAAATGCTGGCTCTGATGGTGATACCAAGACCCCAAAAATGAACATAAAGCAGATGAGGAAATTTTCCATTGGAGAGGTAATGTTAGAGTTTAAACACAAGAGTTTAATGTAAGACTTTGTGAACAATAATCTTGAGTTTGTATTTGGTAGCACATGCTGCCCAAATTAGAGAGGCAGAATAGATATGTGAATGTGATTGACAAACATTTGTTTGCATTGAAGCAAGTAAAAGGTATCAAAGGATATGGGGGAAAAACATTTTTAAGCCGTTCTGCAGACCATGAGCTCTCACTGAGTGCTGCAAAGATTAACAGTATTTACAGAATTTGCTGGATCAATCATTCAATACTTAGATCCAAACAATATCTTTTCCTCCCATTTGCCTTCTCCATTTAATAAAATGGGTAATTTAAGAACCACCAACCTCCCTTTGTTGTCCAATATGTTATTTTTCTTTCCAAGTCTCGACAGTAAGAAGTATTACTCAAATATCAGTGCTCACCTCTGATGTTAAAACCATTCATGTTATGTGGTTTGCGGGATTGTAACCTGGATGGAACTCTACTGATGTTACCCATTGCTTTGTATCAATAACTTTTTACAAAAATGTTGAACTTTTACAAATTGTGGAAGGCCTGGATAGAGTGAATGTGGAGATGATGTTTCCACTAATGGGAGAGTGTAGCACCTGAGGCCATAGTCTCAGAATAAAAGGACTTGCCTTTAGAATGGAGATGGAAAGGAATTTCTTAGAGGGTGGTGAATCTGTGGAATTCATTGCCACAGAAGGCTGCGGAGGCAGTTAACGAATATTTTTAGAGCAGATATTGACAACTTCTTGATTAGTAAGTGTGCCAGGGGTTGTGGGGCGAAGGCAGGAGACTGAGGTTGAGAGGGAAAGATAGGTCAGCCATGATTGAATGGCGGAGTAGACTTGATGGCCTAATTCTGCTCCTTGGTCTTATGTTTGAGATTTTATGCCTGGTTCACATTCTGAGAGAAACATAAGATTTTCACTGGTACTTTGTAATCTAACTCAATTAGCAATTTTTAAGAATATTGTCAACTAGGTTTTTTTTGCTTTTAATTTGCTTTCTGAATATGCAGTAGGGTAATTGTGTTTTCATCCATTGTGTTAATTATATATTGTCGACACGAGTACTCGCATATTTATTGTTTCATTACACTAACTCATCCAGGCATTGCATCTTACAAAAATGTAAAATATTCAAGTGAGTTTAATTTTTCTACTTTTATGGAAAATTCAATTGCACGCCATGATTAAATATAGTTTTCATTACAATATTTGAAATAATAATATACGTTAAGCAATCTCACCGTGGGCAAGTGAGTGGGGAAAAATCAGCAAACTGAATTTTGTGATGAATTAATGTGATATCATCTCCTTGGACCCAGGAAAGAAACAATAGTTTTTCTAAATGGTAAGAGTCACAATCATACAGTACAGAAACAACATCATTAACCAAGATGTCCCATTTGCCCACGTATGGCCCATATCTCTCCAGACGTTAGTAGTATATTAACTGTAGGGAAGCAGTGATTTATCAGACTAAATTAATTAATTGACAACTAGTATACTGAATCACTGTTAAAACACATAATGTGCTATAACACCAGGATAAGTGCTCAACCAAGGAAGCCAAGCCCAATGTAGTATCTAAACTACCTCTATCAACTTATGCTACAGGATAATAACTAACTTCGTATTCAGTAATAAGCTATCTACATGTTATCAACACCCAAGTTAAATGTTTAAACAAGAAACCCAATCCCAATGCCACATGAGAATCTAAAATATCGTTACACATTCGAACTATGGGACAACAAAAACTAGGCGTGTAGATGCCAGTATATCATTGGGGTCATCAAATGGGCACCTCCCTTCACTGGTGTTTTGTTGAGTTAGGCTCATGACACCTCGGGAAGGCTCATAGTTAGTTCTGGCGTCCCAGAATCACCCACCCTCCCCCCTCAATACATGCTCTCACCACCAATGCTACCAGTATGCATTGCTAAGCAACCAACTGTGTAAATATCTATTATAGTGCCCTCCATAACATTTGGGACAAAGACCCATCATTTATTTATTTGCCTCTGTACTCCTCAATTTGAGATTTGTAATATAAATAAATTACATGTGGTTAAAGTGCACATTGTCAGATTTTAATAAAGGCCATTTTTATTTATTTTGGTTTCACCACATAGAAATTACAGCAGTGTTTATACATAGTCCCCCCATTTCAAGGCACCATATTCTATTACAAATCTCAAATTGTGGAGTACAGAGGCAAATAAATAAATGATGGGTCTTAGTCCCAATCATTATGAAGGGCACTGTAAGAATATGTGTCCATCAAAGCAAATAATGATATATTGGTCAGTATTTAGAAGAAGTTGGAATATAAATGGAAGAAATAGCCCTTTGTATAAAAATGGAATTGTCCTTTCTTTGTCTGTTTTGAATGTTCGGTATCCCACTGGGTGACACGGTGGCGCAGCAGTAGAGTTGCTGCCTTACAACGCTTGCAGCATCAGAGACCCAGGTTCGATCCTGACCGGGTGCTGTCTGTATGGAGTTTGTACGTTCTCCCTGTGACTACATGGGTTTTCTCCGAGATCTTCGGTTTCCTCCCACACTCCAAAGATGTGCAGGTTTGTAGGTTAATTGGTTTGGTATAAGTATAAATTGTCCCTAGTGTGTGCTGGGATCGCTCATCATTGAAGGGCCTGTTTCCGCGCTGTATCTCTAAACTAAACTAAACCTCTGGAAAAGATATGCTGGTTTGGGATAGGGGTACATACTGAGGTGAGAAAATATGTAACCTATAATTACTGCCGTTTTTGTCTCTTGGATCTGATTCTCATTTTCTTCCACAGATTTCCACAAGACGGGTCCATTTGTTGTCACTGGAAGTGTAGATCAAACGGTAAAGGTGTGGGAGTGCCGCTGATGGAATTGATCTTCTGGTTTTTTTTTTCTCCTTTCCTTCCCATTTCCCCAGCCTCTCCACCCAAAATCCCACCCTTCCAGATGCACTCAGTTACCATGGTTACCCATCGAGCTCTGTTTAATAACTATTGTCCTTTAATGTAAATTATTCTGGATGTAGATTGAGCTATTAAATGTTACACAAAAGTATTCATGCATGGTGAATCCGAATTGTATACTGTAAATTACATACGTTGTCTAGAAGTACCATAGGTAAAGAACAAGGGCTAGCATTGGTCATATTAGACCTGGAAAGCAGAAGTTGATTGGATAATTAGGGCACAAAAAATGATTCTGAAATTAAACAGACAATGATGTTCTCAGTCATTGGAAATGGTCGTTGATTTCATTGTCATTTTTGTCTGAAGCGCACCAATGTGCTGATTCTGTAATCCTTGAATCACTCTGTGTGGTACTGGGGCTTATTTAATGAGTGTGTAGGTGTGTTGTTCATGAATTGTCGACCATTCTATTAAACTCGCGTAAGTGATTACATATCAATATCCAGGAAGGAAAAAAAATCAAAATAACAATGGGTGAATTCCGGAGACTGTTGTTAAATCTCCCACATTCACAAATAATTGCATGTTAAAGTTGGGTTTCACTATATAATAAATGAGACCACTTGTCTTTTTAAGCCCACGTGCCAGCCTCCAACCTTGAAATGTAGTAACAATGATCATAAAATGAGGTCTGACTGGTGATTGCTAAAGAAAACTAATTTGAGCGTGTGATCCCAGCAGAAAGGTAACTGTCTTATGGTTACATTGTAACTATGTGGAGAATCTTGGGTGTGTGTTATCCAAGGATTACATTAACCAGTTCAAGTCATACTGCATCTGAGCACTGACAAATTTATCTTGGTGCACACTGTTAACTTAATAGATTTGGTTGGACAGTACATAAGCTTTAAAACAAAAAAAAATTGTGTGAATACCTAGCTTGCTTTTAAAAATTGTTGCTTCTAATGATGAGCTTTGTAGCACCCTATTCCATAATAGACACATTGTGTTCATATGTTTTAAAAAAGATAATTTAGTGACACATATTCACCCCATTAAAAAAAAGCCACTAAATACCCATTGCTTTTAACTAGGATACCATTTTTGTTTTAAACTGATCTTTTTTTTTTGTAAATGTCTTGGACAAAAACACGCTGACGAGAAATGTTGTGGTAACTATTGCAATTTGTTTTAAAGCTGTGTTTTATTTAAAACATATGAAAACCTTGTGCCTAATCCTATCAACACTCTCTGCTTGAAGCAGGGGGCACTTATTTAATGAAGGATGTACTCTACAACTTGAAATATTTAAAACAATTTACTTTCCAGGATACAATGGTGTAAAGACATGCTTTGTAGAAGGCTATTAACAGCATCAATCAGTTGAACGGTGCTTTAGAAAAACGAATCATTCAAAAGGCCTTTTGCGCTTTTTTTTGTAGTAAAATATGCACTGTGCTATCTTAAAATATCTTGATTTTAAGCAATGGCCCAGTTTAAAGATGGTCCTTAAATTCAGTTTGGAAACATTTGTTTTTGGTTTCTACATGCAAAAATCATAGTGAAAGCCACCAGTTTGTCTGCCTCCCCACCTCTAATTTCTCCATGATAAATTTATGAAACGTCTTTGGATAAACTGGACTTTTCTTCTGAACCTTGCTTAATGCATATCTTATAAAAGAGCCAGTGTCGGAAGGAGGGAAAAATTGTGACTTAAAATGCCATGTCAGCATTGCATCAAATTCTGCTTTGTCGTGTCCAATCAATGCGATTTCTTGTTCGTTCTGGAGAGTGTGCAGTGATGTTTTGTGAATTTTGTGGCCGCCTGCCATTGTAACTTATGTAGTTCAATAGCAGTGATAGTAAAAGAGCCAGATAATTCCAGCATTGTGAATCTGTAAACATTGACTTTGGGAAGAACAATGTGCTCATTAGCAGTAATTCACAGTAGCTGCTGTAAATTACATGCAGTGCATCACGTGTAATGTTTTAAACTTGTAGTAATGAATGCAGTATGGTAATTTATAGCTGCATTGGGTTAAGTTCCCAGTTGCCAATCAAAATTCTAATGAAGATGGCCTTGACAAGTAAGCTGCTCTGTTCATCTGTGTATTTCTGCTATATTCTGGCCTTTGTAACTCACATTTCAGTAAAAATCTGTGATATGTTGGTGCAGCAAAGTTATGGCACCAGCAACAGATCTGGTGCAAAGCCTTTAGTAAACAGCTAACTGTAAGCAAAGGATAACTGGAACCCAATCTGCGACTGGTTTGGTTGTGAGGTCTGGAAGTATGTCTTCAAAGAGAATCTGAAACTTGGTGATTTGGACAGTAGCAACTATTACCTGCAAAAAAAGACCTGGTTACCCTAATGGAGATGAATTCTTCTTCTCAGCACTTTCATACCTTTTTATTATAGCTGTATATATCCCTCATTGTCTCCCGCCCCTAAACACAGAGCTGAAGTGTGTTATTTCAGTTGCAAACCTTCTATATTATTTGCTTCGTAGCATTTCTCCTGGAAAAATAGATTTCGGCTCTGGCAGTTAAATCTAATTGCATTCTTTATTAATTATTATAAGAAAAGTGCACATGACTGCCTACAAAGCCAAGATTGTTGAATAAATCCTCGATATTTTCCCCTTTCCTATGCTGAAAATATACAAATGTCAATATACAATTCTTGGTTCTAAAGAAGCTTCTTGGGTTTCATAACCTGAAACACACTCTTGTATTTATATTAATGGACAGCGTCTGCTTATGACCACTATCTTTCCTGATACCTTGCAATGATAGCAAAGCCAATTCCACCGGGCGAAATACAGGCAGTTTATGGCACCGGAGTTATGTAATAGTCAAAAATATCCAGTCACATTTCAAGATTTTTTTGTTGGTAATTTTTGTTAAAGCACTTTTGTGGAAACCTGACCTGTAATGGCACTCCTGTTGACTACTCTGCAATGAATGAATGCTATCAAGTATATTAAAAAAATAAAGATTCAATGGTACGTGAATAAAGCATGGTGGTGCTGTGAAGAACTTGAAGCTGTAGTTGTGGTAACTCAGTTTTAAAGTTTTTGCGACAATTTTAGTTTATTTAAGATAGTGGAAATTCTGAACAGGTAATTAAACTAACTCTAAATCTAAAATCAACCCTCGGTTGTTTGCGACTTCTAATATAAAATAAAACCCTACTTAGCTGTGAATTACAGTTCATTCCATTTCAGACCACGTAGAATTTTTCAATACAAAACCTGTCTTTACCAAAATTACTTTTAACTTTCCCTTTTTGATCCAAAAATATGTACATAGGAAGCATTTGTTACAAAGAGAAAAGTGTTCTAGAATGGAATAATCTGAGTATTCACACGGTAGCAGAAAATAATAAAGGCAAAAGCATTTGTAACCTCCATTACACATTCCAGAAATTAGCCCTTAACGACCTGTGCACCCCATTCCAAAGCATGGTTTACTTTAATATAAAATCGCTTCAATATAGACTGGTTGAAACCATCTAGTATGATTTGGCCTTCATTGAAGTTGAAAAAGAAAACTTGTATAGCATCTTGCACTTTAAAATAACACAAAAAAAACCGTCCTGCTTTCTTCAGCACGTGTGTGGTGTGACCAATGCTATGTCCAAGGCACTAAACAAACCTAGTAGCTAGCAAGTGTAAGGGGCTATGGAGCACTGTAGTTTTGAAAGCTTGGTTAGAGACTCACCAAGCCCAGTCTACTGTCAGTATCCTGCTTCTTCTATTCGCCTTTTCCTCTTTTTTGTGAATTGCCTGGTTCAAACTCTTAAATGGCCATTTCCCACTGATGCCATTTTTAACCCTTCAGACTCTGTTTTGTCAGCTATTTGACTGGCTGTTAATTGACCTTTGCCATTCCCACTGTATCATGTGATTTGGCTGCTTTCTTGTCCTGCCTTTTTCCCTCGGTGTACCTGAAGACCAGTAGTGATCCTCCAAGTAGACGTTGTACTCATCACTGACACTATGGCAAGAAGTAATTTTACAAGCAGAAGCAAAGGGTACAATTACAAGTACCAGGACTGTGAGAAGATAATTGAGCTATTGACACAGTACAAGCAATCAGTTAAGGAATGTATATACTGCTGTGTGTTTTACAGTAAGATTTGTTGCTATCAAACTGTGTAAAACAAGATTTATTCATGTTTTCTGCATATTAAAATCTTAATGTACCAATTGGTAAAGACTATTAAAATGCATACAAAACCGCTGTTTTTTTCCCCCTTCTCCTTGTGTGGTCGAAATTTTTTTTACTGTGCCTATCGTTTCGAAGTGGAGCAGACAAAATGTGCAGGATGGAACTGCAGGTGCTGGTTTAAAAAAGCTGGACTCTCGGTCTAAAGAAGGGTCTCAACCCGAAACATCACCTATTCCTCATCTCCAGAGATGCTGTCTTACCCGCTGAGTTACTCCAGCTTTGTGTCTTATCTATAGTTTCCAAGGTTGTGGGGTATTGCATACAAAGAACACATCAGCAAGAGATTATACAGCCACAGAATCGTCTCCTACCTAACAAGTCTCTGTACCAGATGAATTCCCTGGGTTTCATCTACATTTTCCAGCTACACAGACTAACATTTCTTTCATCAGTGCTGATGAAGCATCCTTCATCATCATGCTACATTCTGTTTCCACAGATGCTGCCTGGCCTGCTTAGTTATGAGCATTTCCCACTGTTTTTATCTTATTGGCCCAATTTTTCTTATCCTATTTAAGTCTGGCTTGAGGTCCCACAACCTTACTCGAGAAGGCACATAATACCGGCCAAGAAGATTAATGTTATCTTAACTATTGCCCATGATCAACTTTACTTGTCTCTGTGCTCTACAAACCCCTCTCCTGCTGGAAACTAATTGCTGCATTCTTTTCCCAATATTTGACAAAGGGTCATGGTCCCAAAATGTTGACTGTTTCTCCTTCCACAGATGCTGCCCGTCCAGCTCTTTTTCCAGCATTTTCTGTATTTGTTTCACATTTCCAGCATTTGTGTTTTTCAAATTTTCAAGAGAAATTGTTTGGAACTGATACGATATTGATCTGACTAAAAGGAGTGGCAGAGGCAAGTGCAACTACAATCTTTTAAAGACATTTGAACATGTTTTAAAGACAGAGATGGGCCTGTGGCAGGCAAATTTGATTAGCTTAAATAGGCATGTTGGTTGGCATGAATGAATTGGGCTGAAGGGCCTGTAGCCCTGCTGTATAACTCTGAATCAATGGAAAAACTTGTTACAGAAAATGATGGAAACACTCAGCAGGCCAGGTAGCTTATGTGGACAGGGAAACGGTTAACATTCAAGATCAAAGCCCATTTTGTCAGTTACCTTCAAACCTGAAACATTTTGTGTTTTTTTCAGCGCCAGGCACTTGTGTACTGCCTAGGCGAAGTCTGCTGTATGCAAAAAGCATTTCACTGTATCTTGGTGCATGTGCCATTAAAGTATCATTGAAATATTAACTTTATTTTTCCATGGATGCTGCCTGACCAGAGTCATTCCAACATTTTTAATTTGGATTTTGTTGTGCTGCTTTCACATCATTGGCATAGATGCCGACCCTCAGTGCCGTATTTTTTTGGACAGGGTGACTTTCCTTGTTACAGTGAAATTAAACTGACCTTGGATTCTGTCTCTGCAACAAGCCTGTCTGTGATGACAGAGTCCACGGCATCCCCCGTAGATGCTGTCTGCTTGGAATTGGAAGTAAGCGGTTATAGATTTATATCTGAGAGACTTGTGTGTCGGTTTTATTGCCATAGGAGTAACACATTGTTGCTGTGTGGGAAAGAGGGATGAAAGAAGCCAGTCATGTGAATATCAACCACACGAAAATACGCTGCAGGTGACAGCATCGAAAACTGAGATAGGAATGATCTGTTCCCCACTTGTCTTCAAAAGTGAAATTGTAACATTGCTTCATGGATTAAAAAGGATGTGTTTTTTTTAAGCAAGTGTAATTCACAGACTGTTCAATTTGACTGTTTAGTTCCTGTTAACTAAAATTTCAGATATGAATTAGTGTTACATAACATTTACTTTCCACAAAATTAAAGCATGCATAAAAATCATCAGGCAGGCTCGATGATAGTTTATATTTTATTCCGTGTTCTCTTAATCGGTGATCAAAGCTGCTTCTCGCAAAACGATGGGTTTTCTCCCAATATTCGGTGCAGCTACGAAATATGCACATTGACATTGAAAAATCAAAGCAGGGTGATGTCAGTCAAGGAAAGTACTGACTTGAAGGTGAAAGACATTTACCTTCAGTTGAAAGGCTGCTGTCATCCCTAAAATGCACACATATTTAATAAAAGGCTACAGTGAAGAAAGCTATGATTAGCAGAAACCTTGCATTTCTCAAAACCTTGACACACAATCTATCAATCTATTTTGATTCACACAAGACTGACCCTCTTGGTTTGTGTGTTTAAAAAAAAAATCTGCAGTCCTTGTCTAATGTTGGCCTTAATCTGGTGACTGTCATTGTTAAAATGGCAGTCTCGCCAGTGTTCTTGATCAAATCTAATTCCCATCGTTCCCAGGCCAGCAGCTATGTTTGGTGCAGAGGAAAAACTTTACCAGTTTAACTTGGAGCGCATTGTTCCTGGGCTCGTGTGGATACATCATCCAGGCTGTCGGTTTAGTGCAGTAATTAGTAACGCTGCATTGTTGGGTGTTGAGAGGAAACTTTAAATAACCAGTGTCAATTGTTGATTTGATATAAACCTTGCAGATGGCTCTCCCAAACCACCCAAAGTCTTCATCACCGAAACTCTTCAAATGGCCATGCTTCACCTTGTATATCCAAAACTTATTCTGCACAAATTGCTGTGATCACAAAGGCCCAGAATGGCATCACCAAATGCTGCCACAGAAGTACAACATTAAAACCTACTTTTCCCCTACATTAAAATATCTAACTTGAAAACCAGATGGTTTGATTTTATAGGTGCAGCATAGTATTTTTGTTCCTTTGCTGTCCTCTATTGCTTCTTGTCACCGCTGATTTTAGATGCATATTGTCATTCTCTTTTGGATCCTATGGGCTTGTACTTTATTAACCAGCCTGTCATAGAGTTGTACAAGGTAGATACAAAATGCTGGAATAACTCAGCGGGACAGGCAGCATCTCCGGAGAGAGGGAATGGGTGATGTTTTGGGTCGAGATCCTTCTTCAGACTGATGTTGGGAGTGGGCGGGACAGAGATAGAATGTAGTCTGACAGTAAGACTGATGGGAGAACTTGGAAGGGGGGGGGGGGATGGAGAGAGAGGGAAAGCAAGGGCTGTTTGAAGTTAGAGAAGTCAATGTTTATACCGCTGGGGTGTAAGCTGCCCAAGTGAAATAGGAGATGCTGCTCGTCCAATTTGCGCTGGGACAGCGGATACGGTATAATAGGTAGGAGGCGGTGCAAATGAACCCCGACAGTCTTTCCAGGTGAGGCAGAGGTTCACTTGCACCTGCAACCTCACCTACTGTATCCATTGTTCCAGGTGTCAACTTCTGTACATCAGCGAGACCAAGCGCAGGCTGGGGATTGTTTCGCTGAACACCTTCGCTCAGTCCGCCTTAACCTACTTGATCTCCCGGTTGCTCTGCACTTTAACTCCCCCTCCCATTCCCAATCTGATCTTTCTGTCCTGGGCCTCTCGATTGTCAAAGTGAGGCCCAGCGCAAATTGGAGGAACTGCACCTCATATTTTGCTTGTGTAGCTTACACGCCTGCGGTTTGAATATTAACTTCTCTAACTTCAAATAGCCCTTGCTCACCCTCTCACCATCCCCTCCCCCTTCCAAGTTCTCCCACTAGTCTTAAGCCCCTGTCCCACTTAGAGGACCTAAACAGCAACCTTGCCCGCCACCCAAGGTTTCCATGAGGTCACCGGAGGTTTTGGTCACTCTCCCTAATGGTCGAAAGTGGTTTCCGCGTGGTCGAGGCTTCATCTCGGTTGCTGCTATTTTTTCATCATGATTAAAACCGGCCTTGACTAAAAATAGGTTGCCGTTTTAAAAATTGATAATTTTTTAGTCGCAGATCTAGTCGAAGCCAGTTTTCTTCTTAGTCGAGGAAGGTTTTCAGCATATGCGTAGGAGGTTGCAGGTCACCTCGACCTTGATTTTTTTTTTTTTTGGGTGGGGGGGCAAGGTCACCAGAGGTTGCTGTTTAGGTCTCCTAAGTGGGACAGGGGCTTTACTGTCTCCAACTACATTCTATCTCTGTCCCGCCCACTCCCCTGACATAAGTCTGAAGAGAGGGTCACGACCCGAAATATCACCTATTTCTTCTCTCCAGAGATGCAGCCTGTCCCGTTGAGTTCCTCCAGCATTTTGTGTCTACCTTCGATTTAAACCAGCATCTGCAATTCTTTCCTACACAGAGTTGTACAAAACAGAAACTGGCCCCTTTGCCCACTACATCCACACCGGCCTTTTTTTCCCCCATATGCACTAATTCTATTTGTCTGCATTAGGGCCGTATCCTAAAAGGCCATGCCTATTTATGCCTAATTCACTTTTAAAGGTAGAAATTGTATCAGATTCCACCACCACCACCTCTGACAGTACATTCACGATATCATTGTCATACAGCCTGGAAACAGGCACTTTGGCCCAACTTGCTGTGATCATGCAGCAAGTTGGCCAATGGATGGCATGGTGGCGCAGCGGTAGTGTTGCTGCCTTGCAGCGGATTTGATCCAGACTACGGGTGCTGTCTGGCGGAGCTTGTACGTTCTCCCCGTGACCGTGTGGGGTTTTTCCGAGATCTTCGGTTTCCTCCCACACTCCAAAAACCTACAGGTTTGTGGGTTAATTGGCGTGGTATAAGTGTAAATTGCCCCTAGTGTGTAGGATAATGTTAATGTGCGGGGATTGCAGGTCAGTGCGGACGCAGTGGGCCGAAGAGCCTGTTTCTGTGCTATATCTCCAAACCAAACTAAACTTGCCCATATCAACCAACATGTCCCATCTACACTAGTCCCACTTGTCTGCGTTTGGCCCATACCCCTCTAGACCTGTCCTTTCTATGTACCTATCTTAATTGTTTCTTAAACGTTGCGATAGTACCTGCCTCAACTACCACCTCCGGCAGCTCATTCCATACACCCACCACCCTTTGTGTGGAAAAAACTACCTCTCGGGTTCCTATTAAATCTTTTCCCCTTTACTGTAAACATGTCTTCTGGTTCTTGACTCCCCTACCTTGGGCAAGAGACTCTGTGCATCTACCTGATCTATTCCTCGTATCAACCAAAGTGTAAAACAAAAAACCCTGAGACTTATCACCCTGAACCTATATCTTCTTGTTGATACTGCAGCCACCTGAAAATATTTTTTTCTACTCTATCTATTTCCACCGTAATTATATTCTATCAAGTCATCTCTCTGCCTCTTTCTACCCAATCTCACCACAACGGAAGTACCACCGATCCAAGCAATTTTCTGGTGAATGTTCACTGCACGCTCCAGCTCAATTACATCCTTGCTCAAGAAGGAACTGCAGATGCTGGAAAATCGAAGGTACACAAAAATGCTGGAGAAACTCAGCGGGTGCAGCAGCATCTATGGAGCGAAGGAAATAGGCAATGTTTCGGGCCGAAACCCTTCAGACTGCAGTCTGAAGAAGGATTTCGGCCCGAAACGTTGCCTATTTCCTTCGCTCCATAGATGCTGCTGCACCTGCTGAGTTTCTCCAGCATTTTTGTGTACCTTCAATTACATCCTTCTCTGGTCATTCCTCAGTCCCACTTGGAGAGGCCCCATCTGTATTAGTCACATTTACCACTATTCAGTCTGTTGCCTTCTACACTTTTGTGACTCAAATGTTCCTTTAGATTCAGAAATGTGAGAATATCTGGCTCCACCATTCCCTCGGGCAGTGTTCCAGTTTCCAACATACAAAACAAGGAACTGCAGATACTGGTTTACAAGAAAAAAGCCCAAAGAGGTAGAGTAACTCGGGGTCAGGCAGCACCTCTGGAGAACATGGATAGGTGATGTTTCGGGTCAGGTCCCTTCTGCAGCCTGATGTAGGATCCTGACCCAAAACATCACCTATCCGTGTTCTCGACAAGTGCTACCTGGCCCACTGAGTTACTCTAGCTCTTTGGGTCTTTTGCCATTTCCAACCATCTGGGTCAAAGCACTCTCAAAACCTACTCATCTTAAATCTTTGCCCACTGGTTTTAAAGACCTCTACTATGGGGAAAAGTGTCTTATTGTTTATTCTGTCCATGCCCTTCAAAACTTGGTGCACGTCATTTAGCTTCCGCCCTCAGTTGTCTCCATTCCTTAGGAAACAAACCCAGCTTATCCAGTCTCGTAACTAATTCTCCGAGGCACTATTTTGATGAGTCATCTCTGCACCCACAACCTACCTATAGTTTGGCCAGAACTGTACGTAATATCCAAGCTATAGGCTAGCCAATGTTGTTTAAAAGTTACAGATTCATAATATTTTACTGCATGGAAGCAGGTATTTTGGTCCGACTCATCAATGCTCACTAGATGCCTATCGACGTTTATCTCATTTGCCTTGCTTGACCCATCCCTCTGAACCTTTTCCATCTGTCAATATGTTTTTAAATGTACTTCTGATTAATTGTACTTTGACCTTGCTCTTTGTCTCAGTTATGTCTACCATCTACCTGGAAAAATTGATCAGACAGGACCTTCCAATAACAAAGGCCTTGAATAAACCGTGCCTCTCCAAGTGTAGATTAATTTAGTCTCCAGAATTTTTTCCATGATAACTTCCTGATTGCTGTTTTTACCTGCACTTTCCACTTGCCCTTCTTGAACAAAGAGATATATACATATATACACTGTACTCCAGTCATCTGGCTCAACTGTGCCCTCCAACCTGAACAAACTCTAGAAGTCCCTTCCCCCCCCCCCAAAAAAAAAGTAAACTACAACACAACCTGTCAGACCTGGAGATTTACCCAGCTATAGCATTCAAAGCCTTTCTAATATTAACGTTCTAGGTTTAACTGTCCCTGTCCTGGATTCTTTCCTCTTAGTGAATACAGATGGCAGGTATTTATCTAAGAGCTCATCTACATCATTTTACTCCACTTAGAAATTGGCTCTTTGGCCTCTTAACAGGCCATATTCTGGGAGATATAAGAGACTGCAGATGCTGAAATCTTAAGCAAAAAAACAAACTGCTGGAGGAACTCAACAGGTCAGGCAGCATCTGTGGAGGGAACAGACAGACGACATAGATCAGGATCCTTCAGATTGATGGAGTTGGGAGGAGTCAAGAGTGTTTAATTGTCATATGTACTGACAACAGAACAATGAAATTCTTACTTGCAGTAGCACAACAGCACTTAAACAAAACATTTGCAGATTAAATGATAAACAAAAAAAATCAAGAAATTAATAACCTGCAAAAAAAAGTGCAGAATCTTTAGTGCAACCAGAGTCAGTCCATAGATTATGGGTGGCACAGCTGGTAGAGATGCTGCCTTGCAGCTACTGAAACTGCTTTAGATCGTAACCTCGAGTACCATGTGGACTTTGCACATTGTCCCTTCGACCGTGTGGGTTTCGTCCGGGTGTTCTGGTTTCCTCCCACCTCTGAAAGACGTACAGATCTCAAGGTTAACGACTAAGACTAAAATTGCCTCTCGTGTGTTGGCAGTGAGTGGGAAGACAGGATAACACACAGCTGGTGTGAAGATGGTCAACATGGACTCGGTGGGCTGAAGGGCCTACTTCCATGCTGTAACTAAGCGTGGGAAATGTCTATGACTCAGATTTTATTAAGGTGATTGAAAGCATTCTTGCTGTCCAAGGGGTATTTTTGTTCCTCCTATAAACAAAGTTTCATACAAAAGGATTTCTGAAGAGTTGTAAAGAGTCGTTGTTCAAACACTATTGGCTGCTGAATTCTTCCTGTGGCCTACCCTCCTGCTCACACCAATAATATTCACTCTAAAAATATACTAATTGCTTATCCCACCCAACATTTGTTCACTATGATCTCACACTTTCATAGTGATCCTGTTGGATTTTGTGGTGATTTTGTTGGTACTTGCGCTAACACCTATTTCTCTCTACACTGCAACCTGATTGAAACGTACCATGTCTCCTGTTTTTGCTTCCAACAAAATGTTTCATTGGAATCTAGTTCCTAATCCAGGTCCACCATCGATTTTTCAGTTTATTTGGTTTCGGAGCCTTGCCGGATTATCCATTTTGCCGGACCAACAGAGGTCATGTAATTATAATTCAAAAAACCACTAATTATACCCCTCCCATGATGTCCCTTAAGCACCATGGCCTGCTAGAAACCTAAAAAATAAATTAACAATGTTTATTATTAATGTTTTATGTATCATTCTTAACTGTCACTGTATGTCATGTTGTCACTTGCGGGCGGAGCACCTAGGCAAATTCCTTGTATGTGAATACTTGGCCAATAAACTTATTCATTCATGTCCCGAAAAAGTGCGTGTGTGTCACACGCAAAACTCTGGTAATTTTGTCCGGATTAAATGAGGTGCCGGGCCATCAGTTACTGGAAAATCGGTAGTGGACCTGTATATGGAACAGTGATGCTCAATATAACTTTGGGACGTTTTAAAAACAAATGGTGTCTTATGCCCTTTGCTGATGATGGGGCAGCACAGTGGCGCAGCGATAGAGTCGCTGTCTTACAGCGCCAGGGACTCGTGTTTGATCCTGACTACTGGTTCCGTCTGTACGGTGTTTGTGCGTTCTACCAGTGACCTGCGTGGGTTTTCTCCAGGTGCAACGGTTTCCTCCCACACTCCAACGACGTGCAGGTTTGTAGGTTAAATGACTGGTAAAATTGTAAATTGTGCCTAATGTGTGTGGGATAGTGTTGGTGATAGTGTCGGCGTGGACTTGTTTGTCCAAAGGGCCTGTTTCCGTGCTGTATCTAAACTAAACTAAATATTCAACGCGTTTTATGAAATGCGATCCACTGACCTCAGATTAAAATGTGAAAATCATTTTTCAACGCACTAGAAACCCGAGCTAATTGGTTCTGGTTTCATGATCTGCCACCCCCTGCAGTGTTGTTCAGAGCAGTCATTTTCATTTAAGTTTACAACGTGCTTGAGTGTGCTTCAATTGACGGCTTGTCCATGTCCATTGTCATTTCCAGATTTTTTTCTTATTCATAGCAGTAATACACTGATGTAGCCTGATTTTATTTTTTTCCAAATGATTGGTATTTTAACAATCTTAGCTCAGGGGGTCCCAACCTTTTTCGTCCCATGTACCCCTGGCAACTTTAATAGCACATAACAATGTTATTTCTCATATATATGAATAACTAATGATGAACAGATGCCAGAACCAAACACAGTCAGTCAATGAGAAAAAATATGTACAAATCCAGAATCAACAAATTTACCCCCTGGGTAGGCGAAATTAACCCCAGGTTGGGAACCCTTGTTTTAGCTAATGGTTAATAGGGAACTGCAGGGTGAATGGGATTAGTGTAGCAGGGCACTTGAATCTGAATAGACAAGGCAAGGCTGTGAAAATCTGCAGTTCGATTCTGTCTCTTAATTCAAAAAAGAAGCAGACATAAATTGATGGATTGATCACATATGACAAGTCGCAGTGAAATTCTTTGTTTTGCAAGCCATACACAAAGTATGCAAAGAGTCACCAACAAAGTTACGATGTGTTCAATGTGGTCCCCAATTGGCCCTCTCTGTTCTCGGCAAAGGGAACTGTTGGAGCAAGGACCAACAGGGTTCTATTGCCAAGGAACGAGGGGATGAGTGGGAGAGTCTAGGACCAGAGGGCACGGCCTCAGAACAAAAGGAAGTACCTGGAGAATGGAGATGAGGAGGAATTAATTCATCCAGAGAATGATGAATCTGTGGAATTCATTGCCACAGATGGCGGCGGAGGCCAAGTCATTGGATATTTTTAAATTGGAGATTGATATGTTCTTGATCGGTAAGGGGGTCAAAGTTTATGGTGAGATGGCAGAAGAATGGTGGTAAGAGTGAAAAATGAATCGGCCGTGAGTTGCAGTAGAGTTTCTGCCTCACAGCGCCAGAGACCCGGGTTCGATCCTGACTATGGGTGCCGTCTGTACGGAGTTTGTATTTTCTCCTTATGACCGCGTAGGTTTTCGGTTTCGTCTCACATTACAAAGATATACAGGTTTGTAGGTTAATTGGCTTCAGTAAAATTATAAATTGTCTCTCGTGTGTAGGATAGTGTTAGTGTACAGGGTGTACTGGTCGGCATGAACTCAGTGGGCCGAAGGGCCTGTTTCCGTGCTGCAACTCTAAAGTCTAAAGATTGAATCGCGGAGATGGGCTCAATAGACAATAGGTGTAGGAGTCGGCCCTTCGAGCCAGCACCGCCATTCACTCTGATCATGGCTGATCATCCCCAATCAGTACCCCATTCCTGCCTTCTCCCCATATCCCCTGACTCCACTATTTTTAAGAGCCCTTTCTAGCTCTCTTGAAAGCATCCAGAGAACCTGCCTCCACCGTCCTCTGAGGCAGAGAATTCCACAGACTCACCACTCTCTGTGAGAAAAAGTGTTTCCTCGTCTCCGTTCTAAATGGCTTACTCCTTATTCTTAAACTGTGGCCCCTGGTTCTGGACTCCCCCAACATTGGGAACATGTTTCCTGCCTGTAGTGTGTCCAAACCCTTAACAATCTTATATGTTTCAATGAGATGCCCTTTCATCCTTCTAAACTCCAGAATGGCCTGATTCAACTCCGATGTGGGGGTCAGGAATGAAGGTGGAATTGAAGTTGTCAGTTTATTGAAAGATGGAGATCAAGGGGTCGAATAGTCTGCTCCTGGTGTTCATATTCTTCCCACTTCATGCAACTCTGTAATGCTCTGGTTGCAGAAGTGAGGAAGGCTTGTTTTCTGCAACTTGCTTGGGCTTGGACACTGGAGTTTAGAAGGATGAGAGGTAATCTCATTGAAACATATAAGATTGTTAAGGGCTTGGACACGCTAGAGGCAGGAAACATGTTCTCGATGTTGGGGGAGTTCAGAACCAGGAGCCACAGTTTAAGAATAAGGAGTAAGCCATTTAGAACGGAGATGAGGAAACACTTTTTTCTCACAGGGAGTGGTGTGTCTGTGGAATTCTCTGCCTCAGAGGGTGGTGGAGGCAGGTTCTCTGGATGCTTTCAAGAGAGAGCTAGGTAGGGCTCTTAAAAATAGCAGAGTCGGGGGATATGGGGAGAAGGCAGGAACGGGGTACTAATTGGGGATGATCAGCCACGATCACATTGAATGGCGGTGCAGGCTCGAAGGGCCGAATGGCCTACTCCTGCACCTAATTTCTATGTTTCTATTGGCAAGGACTATGCTGATTCACTGTAGTTTAGGAGTATTAGTTCGGTATCAAAATCTCGCAAGGCCACGTACGAGTGAGAAGTCTTTACCACCTGCCATTCAGTAATAATAACCAACATCTGTCTCTTTAACAGGTCATTTGTCATAGTTCAATTGTGAATGTGGGTAAGGGTACCGATCTCCGGAGTCAAGCCACGTTTGCTAGGGGTAAAATCTTTTTCAGCAGCAGGGCTAAATAACGTTAATGTGGAGGTGGCAGCTCAATCACCACGCAGTCACAGTGGAAATACTATCAATAGCTGAAGGTAGACAAAAATGCTGTAGAAACTCAGCAGGGTGCAGCGGCATCTATGGAGCGAAGGAAATAGGCAACGTTTTGTCCCGAAACGTTGCCTATTTCCTTCGCTCCATAGATGCTGCTGCACCCGCTGAGTTTCTCCAGCATTTTTGTCTACCTTCGAGTTTCCAGCATCTGCAGTTCCTTCTTAAACATCTTAGCTATTAATAGCTGAAATGCTTTTCTAGCTTTTTTTAATTGAGACTGTTCCTTGGAGAGAAAACAGAGTATTTTAGGTGCACCAAAAACCTTTTTAGGTGACCTCCAGCAACATCATACTTCCCCCCTGTACCCCACCTGGATTCGTGCCTATTTCTCCCCCTCCGCCTACAATCCTTCTCTGGCTTCACAATCAAAACTCTTCAATCCTTTTGTCTCATGCCTTCAGTTTTTTTTCATCTCTGCCTCTTGTTCATCTATCTGCCTATCGAAAACTCCCCCGCACCTGTCACACTTTATCCTGCCCTTCCTCTTTTCCAGCCTTATTTCTGCCTTTCTCTCCCCCCCCCCCCCACTCCTACAATCAGTCTGAAGAAAGGTCCCAATCTGAAACATTACCAAATGTGGGAGTAACTCAGACAGCATCTCTGAAGAACATGGACGGGTGGTGTTTCTGGTCGGGACCCTTCTTCAGACCCGAACCATAAACTTCTTCAGTCCCGACCTGAAATGTTGTTTATCTATGTAGCAATGTTACAACATTTTGAGATTTTAAAAATCAAGTCTGCAATTTATCCCATCAGATAAAGCATAAACAGAAGTTGAATTTGACACCTAATTCAATTTCATATCTTCAGTATTAAAAAAGCTATGGACATTTTCATACTCGGAAATTAGCATCTTGTTCCCTATTGCTTTTCCATTGACTTAACACAAAAGCTGTGATCGAGGACAGTCAAAAGCCCATAGCGTTCTTAAAAATTAAGAGAACTGAAATAAATTTTCAGTTATTATAGATTGAAGCATTCTGAAACAAATATGAAACAATCTTACTTGGATGACCTGAAATTAAAGCATATAATTAGTTAATTGCCTAATTGTAGCTAATTACAAAATTCAATTACTAGATCTAAATATCTATCCATTTCTTAAGAAAAGATTAACATATTTAAAAATGTTAATCTTTTCTTAAGAAATGGATATTTAGATCTAGTAATTGAATTTTGTAATTAGCTACAATTTTTAAATAGCCTAAGTGTCCAAATAACATTCACACAAGAATTCACAATATAACATGATTTTTAAATCTCATTGTCATGAATTTATAGGCCAAATGGAAGGAATTTAGTGTTTAATTCCCGTAAATTAATGGCCATTTAAATCATCTTGCGAGTGGGTTTTTGTGGAACGTGATCGATTGGAACGTTACGGTTGCAATGAATTTGAACCCCATATTGGCAGGAAAAACACTGCCGGTTCGTATGGGGCCAAAATCACATTTTCGCCAAGGAAATTTTGATTAAAGTCATCCTAAGAAGCAAGTTTATATGTAAAATAGACGACTTACCTTATGTTTTGTCCCCTACGTAAGATCCGTCCCATTGACGGCGTTAGAAGTCGCTTATTTATTTTACTCCAACGATTAAATTGTTCCGCGATTTAAAAAAAAAAAACTTCCGAGAACAGAAGTCGGACCGATTTTTCAGCATCAGCTAGCAGCCCGAGAAAATATATCTCGGACAGGCAGGAGAAAAAGGCATTTTAATCCCGCCCCCCACCTCAAAGGCGCCAAAGTCGTGCACACGGCCGAACTGTGGCAGAACTGCAGCGCCACTGAAGGTAAGTATTGTAACATACCTAATCTATGTTCTGCAGAGATGCTCCCTGTCCCACTAAGTTGCTCCCTGTCCCACTAAGTCACTCCAGCACTTTGTCTTTTTTTTGGGGGGCGTCAACCAGCATCTGCAGTTCTTTATTTCTCCTGACTAAGCATATTTGTGAAGTTACTCCCAGCACTTTGTCCTTTTTTTTTGTAAACTAGCATCTGCAGTTTCTTGTTTATCTATTGTCTCTGCACCTGGTTCCTCTGAACAGCTGCTCCATTGCTTTTTCCACTGCACCGTTGCTCTTGGACAAGAAAGCAGCGTCAGTGACTGGCATGTGGAATCAACGAACAAAAGGTGCTGCTTTATACCAAAGATAGACACAGAGTGCTGGAGCAACTCAGTGGGTCAAGCAGCATCTCTGGAGAAAAAGGATGGGTGATGTTTTTGTTTGGGACCCTTGAGTCTGAGAAAGGTTCCGACTCAAAACGTCACCCGTCCTTTTTCTCCAGAGATGCTGCCTGACCCACCGTGCTACTCCAGCACTTCATGTCTATCTTAGGGACTTGCATCTTTGCTACGCACTGGAGAAAGTGTAAGACAGTTGAGTTTAGTTTTATTGTCACGTGTACCGAATGAAAAGCTTTTAGTTGCATGCTAACCAATCAGCAGAAAGACAATACATGTTTACGCGGGTGAAGCAATAAGTAGCGAGTGAAATGGTGAAAGAAGGTGTGTTTTCAGGATTCTTGTATAAGAGTGGAGAGGGAGGAAAGGTGCAGAGAAACACTGGTCTGGATGTAACTGAGGGAGTGGATCCAGTTGTGGCTATCTTGTGTCACATGAAGGTTGGGTTGAGGATGAAGCGGAGGTATAGTGGTACTGTTCTGGGGGTGAGGGATTTCCCCAATGTTAGTCTGGGGTAGATGGACAAAGAAAGCTGAGAGGAGGTTGTCATTAAGTTGGAAAGGGTGCAAAGAAGATTTACGAAGATGTTGCCAGGACTCGAGGGCCTGAGCCATAGGAAGAGATTGAGCAAAGTAGGAATTTATTCCTTGGAGAACTGGAATGTGAGGGGTAATATTATGGAGGTGCATAAAATCTTGTGGGGAATCTTGAGTGCACATGTTTCAATGCTCGATAATTGTGTATGTTAATTCAGAACTTAATTCAGAATGAAGCCTGAAAGAATGCAGAGAAGATTCACAGGGATGCTGCCAGGGCTCGAGGGCCTGTGGTATATAGGGGGAGTTTGGGAAGGCTGGGACTTTATATCTTGGAGCGCAAGACACTGAGAGATGATCTGATAGAGGTGTACAAAATCATGAGGGGAATTGATAGAGGTGAATGCACAGTCTTTTATTCAGGGTAACTGAATCAAGTTAGAGTTTAAAGTTCCTGTTTAAAGTAGGAGAGTAAAGATTTAATAGGAACTGAGGGGCAATTTTTTCACTTGGAGGGTGGTGAGGGTGTGAAACAAGGTAGTTGGGGCATGAAAAATAACAGCATTTGAAAGACAAGTGGACAGGTATAGGGATAGGAGAGGTTCGGAGGGATATGGGCCAAATGTGGTAACAAATGGGACTACCTGAGATGGGACATCATGGTCGGTATGAACGAGTTGGGCCGAAGGGCCTGTTTCCGTACTGTATGACTCGGAGGTGATTCGATCAAGATTACCAAGAACATTCAAGATTCAAGAGAGTTTATTGTCATGTGTCCCAGATAAGACAATGAAATTCTTGCTTTGCTTCAGCATAGGACTTGATCGAGGCCAGAGAGAAATTGTTGCCATTGACAGATGAGATGTGGGTCGGGAGTTGGGATTTTAAATTTGGGGCAGAAGATGCAACGGAGGAAGAGTGTGAGGAAAGACTTTAATATGATTGGTGAAGATCTGAAACTCACTGACGATGAAAATGTGTTCAAAATTCAATTGGAGAGTTGGTGATTGGAAGGGTAATGGGGAAAGTGTTGATCTTAGGGAGGTGTATAAGATCATCAGAGGAATAGACTGGGTAAATCCACACTTGTTTAAGAAGGAACTGCAGATGCTGGAAAATCGAAGGTAGACAAAAGTGCTGGAGAAACTCAGCGGGTGCAGCAGCATCTATGGAGCGAAGGAAATAGGCAACGTTTCGGGCCGAAACCCTTCTTCAGACTGATGGGTTGCCTATTTCCTTCGCTCCATAGATGCTGCCAAATCCACACTTTTACCTAGAGTAGGGGAATTGAGAACCAGAGGACATAGATTTAAGGTGAGGGGGAAAGATTTAGAAGAAACCTGAGGGGTAACTTTCACACCAGGACTGATGGGTGTACGGAAAAAGCTGCCAGAGGCGGTAATTGAGGTAAGTACTATCATAATATTTGAGATATTTTAACAGGTGCGTGGATAGGACAGATTTGGAGGGATGTGGGCCAAGCACGGGTGGGTGGGACTAGTATAGGTGGGGCATGTTGGCCGGTGTGGGCAAGTTGGGTTGACGGTCCTGTTTCCACGCTGAATGACTATGGCTGCTGTGAATTCAGTGCCATAGATCATTGGCAGGGTTGAATTTACAACATCGAATTAAAATCTTTGCAGGAAAGCAGTGCAGCACTGAACAAAGAAGAGAGTGTTTTCAGCTGTGAGTTGTTGTGGTTCTCCCAACCGCCACCTAGAGTTGGCTTCTTGACACTACGCATAAAAATCCAAATTACATCAGCCTTTCGATCATTTTTGTTTGTGCTTTGAGAATGGAGCTAATCGAGCAAACAACGAGTTGTGGAGTGTGAATTAACCTTCTCCAAGCTTGAAGGGTTCCTCAATATATTTGTGCTCTCATCTTACGAGGCTCGGTTATTTTTTTCTTGAATTCAGCAAACGACTGGCTGAAGTAAAGGCCTGCACATTTGGATTCTTTGTGTCCAGCAAGACTCACTCTGTTCACAAATGGCCCCTCTCTGCACAATAGCAACGAAGGAGCTGGCAGAAGGTGGAGAATCAATATCCCGCGAGCCTGTCGTCTCGACAAAAATGTGCCTCCGATCTGCAGCTGCAGAGCAGAATCGAGGAGCTCTGCGTCAAACTGCTCCGATCGGCAACTTCTGACCCTCACACTAATGGAGAGGAGGAGAGAGACAGACAGTAGGAAAGCAATTGATCTAAAATGGAACAGAACTCCCATTTTTAAATGAAATTTTAATTTTAAATTAACTTCCCCTGAAGATGGGTCTCATTCACCCATTCTTTCTCTCCAGAGATGCTGCCTGTCCTGCTGAGTTACTCCAGCGTTTAAGAAGGAACTGCAGATGCTGGAAAATCAAAGGCTGACAAAAGTGCTGGAGAAACCTATTTCCTTCGCTCCATAGATGCTGCTGCACCCACTGAGTTTCTCCAGCACTTTTGCCTACCTCTGAGTTACTCCAGCTTTTAGTGTCTATCTTTGATTAAACCAGCACCTGCAGTTCTTTCCTACAACTATCCCATTTTTAAATTCTACCTTCTCACGGTCATTAAAAATAATGTATTTCTATTTTACAAATAAAACCTCTCCCATTTACGATGCCGACATATCCTTATCCCCATCAGAAACTCATCACCCTCTGCGTAAAAGGAAAACTCGCTCCGCACATCTGTAAACTGTGCTCCTCACACCTTAAAGCTATGCCCTCTAGTACTTGACGTTTCAATTGGCAAATGGAGATGCAAGGAATGACAAAGGAGATTAGTTTAAGTCAGCATCGTATTTGGCACTAGGCCTGTTTCTGTGCTGCACTTGTTCATGTTTGATAGGTCTATCAGTCGTCGTAGCGGAAATACGACACTATCAGCAGAAAAAAAGCAGCAATTGGCTTTGGATCAAAAGGAAAGATATCAATTGGGCTGCAAGATGAAGACAGGAGAGTACGGAACAGAGGGGGTGTAACTGGGACGCCAGGTATCACCGTTGACAGCTACAAAAGAAAAGTGCCGATTTAAAAAAAAAATGTGTAGGGGCAGCAATGAGGGGGACTGGAGGATCGGGATTTCATCCTCGATGCTAATGTACCAATGATGACAATAATATACCAAAGATAGACACAAAATGCTGGTGCATCTCAGTGGGTCAGGCAAAATCTCAGGAAAAAAG
Source organism: Amblyraja radiata (assembly GCF_010909765.2). Classification (NCBI taxonomy): domain Eukaryota; kingdom Metazoa; phylum Chordata; class Chondrichthyes; order Rajiformes; family Rajidae; genus Amblyraja; species Amblyraja radiata. Next base: position 5,858,707 of record NC_045983.1, on the reverse strand, counting down.
GAATAGGTGACGTTTCAGGTCGGACCCTTCTTTAGATGAAAGTCCAGATGGGGTAGGGGTGAAATAACCTGGAGGTGAGAAAAGGCCCGAACAAATCAGGGCCACCAACAGATCACCACAGGAGGGTGGAGCCCATAATGGCCAATTGTCGGCTGGGGAAGAGTTGCTAATGAGGGCTACACGGGTGTGAACATTGGAAGTAGTCGGGTGTCTTGGGTGAGGGGAGAGGGGAGGGAATGTAGGATTTACTTGAAATTAGAGAAATCAACACTTGTACTTCTGGGGTGTAAAGGGCCTGTCCCACTTGGCCGTCACTTGCGCGTAATTTATGCGACATAATTTTTGCGTCATGATGCGCTAGTCAAGACACGCACGTGATGCGTGCATGGTGCGTGATGACACGCTCGCGGCCTCGCAGGATTTTGTGGTGTACGAAATCTTCACGCGCCATCTGCGTGAGGCGCAAATGACGGCCAAGTGGGACAGGCCCTTAAGTTGCCCAGGTGAAATATGAGGTGCTGTTCCTCCAATTTGCGTGTGGCATCACTCTGACAGTGGAGGAGGCCCAGGACAGAAAGATCAGTGTGGGAATGGGAGGGGGAGTTAAAGTGTTTGGCAACAGGGAGATTGTGTCGGCCAATGCGGACTGAGCGTAGGTGTTCAGCGAAACGATCGCCAAGTCTGCGCTTGGTCTCACTGATATATAGGAGTCCACACTCGGAACACTAGATACAGTAGAGGAGGTCGGAGGAGGTGCAAGTGAACCTCTGCCTCACCTGAAAGGAACCTGGATAAAGTAGAGTGAAATTGGAGGTATCTTCTAATATAATTACCAAAGAAACAGCTTCATCGGTAGAAAGGTTCCCACTCCCCAATTGCTGCCTTAATTATTATTTATTCCTGAGCAGTGGCACAGATACGCAGTAACATATTACACAGTGACGGTTTTGATTCATAACAATACATGAAGCATAAAATGGTCATTGCACGAAAATGAGCAATTTATATATCTGGTTAATTTTCACAGCAAAACCCCGTGGGCTTAGACAACATCTGTTGTGATCATTAATAGTAGACCATTGATGTGCAGAGTGAATAAGCACTGTCGTTTAATCAGGCTTCAGACGAGGGTTCCCCTCACAAGTTGCCCAGACTCTCTGAACCCCAAATCACAGCCTCAATGCTACGTCTCGATTTGGTCAATTTTCGTTCAACTCAATTAAAGCTGCCAGCCAAAAGTGGAGATTACATCAGACGAGGACAATGACTCTTAAAGAATATCTAGAGGGAAAATGGACGGATGAGTTGTGACCCTTCAGGCTACTGTGATTATAAAGGGGTTTTGATGTGAAGAAGTCCAAGAGAGAAAGAAAGAGGTTTATACTCATCTTCTAATTGCTGACATGAGACGAGGCTATGAAATCATCGTGAGGACTAATTTTATATTTAGAAGCCAAATATAGTGCGGGTTTCAAGAAATCTTTTGAGTCCCTTTGTCTGGGTAACAGCATGTGGCCCGGAAATGTGAACAGTGTTTACAAAGCCTGTCATTCAAATAAGATTCAGACTAAAGAATTAATGATAGTTAGATAATCACTACAAATTAATCATCTAGTAACGACCAGGACGTAACAGTAGTCAGTATCATATACATTTTTTTTTTAGTTAGACCATATTCAATGTTACAAAAATCATTTAATATTTTGTACACTGTATTTGCCTTAAAGATTGCTTCAATTATCCTGGCGATCTCTCAGTTGCCAAACACTTTAACTCCCCTTGATTTTAGAAGGAACTGCAGATGCTGGAAAATCGAAGGTAGACAAAAATGCTGGAGAAACTCAGCGGGTGCAGCAGCGTCTATGGAGCGACGGAAATAGGCAATGATTCGGGCCGAAGATGTCTGAAGAAGGGTTTTGGCCCGAAACGTTGCCTATTTCCATCGCTCCATAGATGCTGCTGCACCCGCTGAGTTTCTCCAGCATTTTTGTCTACTTAACTCCCCTTCCCATTTCCACACTGGCTTTTCTGTTCTGGGCCTCCTCCACAGTCAGAGTGAGGCCACAGGCAATTAGATAAATACACCTCATATTTCACTTGGGCCTTTGTGGACTCCACCCTCCCTTGGTCATCTGTTGACTGTCCTGATTTTTTTAGTTGAGAGATACAGCGCGGAAACAGGCCCTTCGGCCCACCGGGTCCGCGCTGACCAGCGATCCCCACACATTAACACTATCCTATACCCACTAGGGACAATTTTTTACATTTACCAAGCCAATTAACCTACAAACTTGTACGTCTTTGGAGTGTGAGAGGAAACCGAAGATCTCGGAGAAAACACACGCAAGCCATGTGGAGAACGTACAGACTCTGTACAGACAGCACCCGAAGTCAGGATCGAACCCGGGTCTCCGGCGCTGCATTCGCTGTAAGGCAACAACTCTACCGCTGCGCCACCGTGCCGCCCGTGTAACTCAGCTGGAGTAACTCAGCGGGACAGGCAGCATCTCTGGAGAGAGGAATAGGTGACGTTTCGGGTCGAGACCCTTCTTCAGACTGGTTAGGGATAAGGGAAACGAGAGATATAGATGATGATGTGGAGAGATAAAGAACAATGAATGAAAGATGCAAAAATGTAACTATGATAAAGGAGACAGGCCATTGTTAGCTGTTGGGTGAAAATGAGAAGCTGGTGCGACTTGGGTGGGGGAGGGATAGAGAGAGAGGGAATGCCGGGGCTACTTGAAGTGAGAGAAATCAATATTCATACCACTGGGCTGTAAGCTGCCCAAGCGAAATATGAGATGCTGTTCCTCCAATTTGTGTTTAGCCTCACTCTGACAATGGAGGAGACCGAGGACAGAAAGGTCTGTGTAGGAATGGGATGAACTAAAGTGTTTAGCAACCGGGAGATCAGGTTGGTCCACGCGGGCTGAGTGAAGGTGTTCCGTGAAACGATCGCCCAGTCTGCGTTTGGTCTCGCCGATGTATGAGTCCACACCTTGAACAACAGATACAGTAGATGAGGTTGGAGGAGGTGCAAGTGAACCTCTGCCTAACCTGAAAGGACTGTCGGGGTCCCTGGACCGAGTCGAGGAGGAGGTACAGCAACAGATGTTGCATTTTCTGTGGTTGCAGGGGAAGGTACCTGGGGAGGGGGTGGTTTGAATGGGAAGGGATGAGTTAATCAGGGAGTTGCAGAGGGAACGGTCTCTGCAGAAGGCTGAAAGGGTGGAGATTGGAAAATGTGGCTAGTGGTGGAATCCCATTAGACATTTTGGAGGATTATGTGTTGGAAATTTTGGAGGAATATGTGTTGTATGTGACGGCTGATGGGGTGGAAGGCAAGGACTGGGGGGCTCCGTCTCTGTTGCGAGTAGGGGGAGGAGGAGACACGAGAGAGGGCCTCATCTATGATGGGAGAGGGGAACCCCCGTTCCCTAAAGAATGAGGACATGGACATCTTGAATGTTCTAGTATGGAACACCTCATCTTGGGCACAGATGCGGAGTAGACGGAGGAATTGGGAGTCGGGGATAGAGTCTGTACCTGCTGAAGATAGCTCACTGGAGAAAGAACATGCAACAACATATGTATATAGATAAAGCTCCACTTTGTTCAACTTATATTCATTAATACGGAAATGTTGGAGCAAGGAATGGAAAAGATAAGTCAGACCAGCAAATTGTGAACTGCAGCAACTGAAATCTAACCACAACTCTAAGTGGACCCGAAACGTTGCCTATTTCCTTCGCTCCACAGATGCTGCCTCATACACTGAGTTTCTCCAGCATTTTTGTCTGTCTTCGATTTTCCAGCATCTGCAGTTCCTTCTTAAACAACTCTTAGTGTAATGACCACAGAGGGAATGTGTAGGCAGAAAGGATGAGTTTAATTTGGCATTGTGTTCAACACAGGTATCGTGGGCCAAAGGGAATGTCCCTGCACTGTTGTATTTATTGAACTCTTATTTTGTTAGTTTATTGATTATTTATTGAGTAAAGGGCAGCATAGTGGTGCAGTGGTAGAGTTACTGCCTTACAGCGTCAGAGACACAGGTTCGACGCTGTCTGTACGGACTTTGTACGTTGAGTTTAGTTTATTGTCACGTGTACCAAGACACAGTGAAAATGTTTTGTTGAGTGCCGACCAGTCAGCGGAACGACAATACATGATTACATCCCAACCAGTTCCATTGGCGTTATATGAATGCTAATGTTATTGGTAAACTGTTCACTAGGATTCAGAAGGCAAGAATCAGAAAACACAGACATCTTGTAAAGTCAGCATTGTGAGGAATTTAACATGCAGCAAAATAGACACAAAGTGCTGGAGTAACTCAACGGGTCAGGCAGCATCTCTAGAGAACATGGATAGGTACCTGAAGAAGGGTCTCGACCCAAAACGTCACCCATTCCTTCTCTCCAGAGATGTTGCCTGTCCCGTATTTTGTGTCCATCTTCGATTTAAACCAGCATCCGTAGTTCTTTCCTATGGGTAGGTGTCTATCGGGTCAAGATCCTTCTCCAGACCCTTCTTCAGAAGTCAAGAGGCTTGACTTCTCTACTCCCCTCAGGCACTCCAAACTCACCCCCTCTCAATACACAGCCCTCCACTCAAGGGGCTGTCCCACTTGGGCCACCTAATCTGCGAGTTTAGAAGAGTGTCTTCAAACTCACAGCATGATCGACACGTGGTCCGAGGAGGTCCAATGAGGTCGCTGGAACTCTCCTTCATGCTCGAGGGAAGTTCCCGAATACTCGCGGCCTCAGCTAGGTCGCGGAAACATTTTCAGCATGTTGAAAATTTTCTGCAAGTAAAATTTGGTCGACATGGTTCTTTTGAACTCGTAGTCCAGTGGAGTGGGGTTGCTATTTAGTTACAGGCAGTCGAGGGCAGCCGTAGGCAATCTCCTTCGCTGACCGGGCATTTTGATTGGCTCATTGGAGTTTTCAGGACCAAGGAAGACCTATCGGTAAAATGCCCACTAAACTTTATTAAACTTCTTAAAAGCGTCTCCACTCCTTCTCCGTCCGCCCCCCCCTCCCCCCACCCCCCCTCCGCGCTCTCTAAAGGACTTACCGTCACTATGCAGCCGTTTTACCTTCCTCGTCACCGCGGGTGTAAATTTCAGACAGCGCTCCCCCGCTTTCCCTGGCCCCGCCTTCGCAATGTGTTTCCAGGTGAGTGCCCTCGAGCTTCAAGGTCGAAGACATCCTTAACTCGCGGATTAGGTTGCCCAAGTGGGACAGCCCCTTTACTCAGCAGCAATCCCTACAAAAAAAACCCAATCTGAAGAGGGATCCAGTAGTTTGGGCCCAGTGATGACAGAGTCACATAGCCAGAAACAGGTCCTTCGGCCCATCTCGTCCATGCTGATCAAGATGCCCCATCTACACTAGTCCAATTTGCCTGTATTTGGCCCTTACCATTCCTATCCATATACCTGTCCAAGTGTCTTTTAAATCCCATGATAGTACTTGCCTCAACTACCTCCTCGATCTATACACCCACCAGCCTTTGTGTGAAAACGTTGCACCTCTGGTTCCTATTAAATTGTTCCTCATTCACCTTAAATCTATGTCCTCTGGTTCTTAATTCTTTTAGGAAGGAGATGAGGAGGAATTTCTTTAGTTAGGGGGTGGTGAATCTGTGGAATTTTCTGCCACAGACGGCAAAGACTAGTCAGTGGATATTTTCAAGGCAGAGATAGATAGATTCTTGATTAGTACGGGTGTCAGAGGTTATGGGGAGAAGGCAGGAGGATTGGGTTAGGAGGGAGAGATAGATCATGATTGAATGGTGGAGTAGACTTGATGGGCCGAATGGCCTATTTCTGCTGCTATCACTTATGGCCGTATGATTGTCCTACTCTGTAAAAGACTGTGTATTCATCCTATCTATTCCTCTGATGATTTTATACACCTTTATAAGATCACCCCTTATCCTCCTGCACTCCATGGATTAAAATCCTAAATGTCGAGCAGAGGAGATAAGATATAATAGCGTCTATTAAAAGGTTATGAAAGGCAAACAGGTATGCAGAGATTGAAGAGAGATGTGCAGGCAGAGGAAATTAGTTCAACTTTGCATCAAGGCTAGCACAGACATTATGGGCCAAAGGGCATGTTCCTATGCTGTACTGTTCTATGTCCTGATACAGGAACTCATCAATACCTCATCAGACCACATTCCCCACCAGTGACTCCATCTACACTTAACGCTGCCTCAAAAAAGCAGCCAACATTATCAAAATATTTGTCTCATTCCGCTCATTCCTTCTTCTCCCTGCTCCTGTCGGGAAGAAGGTACAGAAGCTTGAAAGGATGCACCACCAGAAGTGAAAGGGTGGCACAGTGGCGCAGCGGTAGAGTTGCTGCCTCACAGCGCCAGAGACCCGGGTATGATCCTGACTATGGGCGCTGTCTGTATGGAGTTTGTACGTCCTCACCGTGACCTGCGTGGGTTTTCTCCGGGTGCTCCGGTTTCCTCCCACACTCCAAAGACGTGCAGGTTTGTAGGTTAATTGGCTTCGGTAAAATTGTAAATTGTCCCCAGTGCAAGTGTAGGGGGAATCGCTGGTCTGCGGGAACTCAAAACTAATCTCCAAACTAAGCGGAGTTGGCCTGAGGGCTGGAGTCTGGGACCAGGAAGGAGTGTGGACAAATGCGATCTAATCCCGCTCGAGGGGATTGGAAGTCATTAGCTGTGAGAAGCAGTGGTGTAGAGTTCACAGGAGAGGCTTCTCACTCGCACTTCCAGAAGGTTTGTTTTACAACATGAACCCACCACACGTCATCGACCCACCGGCACAAGGCCACACGCACAGAAATAGAGACGTCAGTCTGATGATCCGATGAGATAATGCCCCTAAACTGGTGCATTATTAAAGGGCTGGGAATGATTATGCAACTTTTGCAGTAGTTAGAGTTAAATAATGCAGCTTGCCTTTCACACTGTCCACGTCTTGCTGCAGAAACATTCCACTTAAAAAAAATATCGCATTTAGACATAATTTTCCTTTCTCAACGCCCAAAGTGCCTTACAGTCAAAGCTCCTCTTTTGGTGTAGAGACAAGGAACTGCAGATGCTGGTTTACAAAACAAAACATCACAAAGTGCTGGAGAAACTCAACTGGTCAGGCAGCATCTCTGGAGAACATGGATAGGTGACATTTCAGGTTGGAACTTTTCTCAAACCAGGGGCCACAGTCTTAGAATAAAGGGGAGGTCATTTAAGACTGAGGTGAGAAAGAACTTTTTCTCCCAGAGAGTTGTGCATTTATGGAATTCCCTGCCACAGAGGGCAGTGGAGGCCAAATCACTACATGGGTTTAAGAGAGAGTTAGATAGAGCTCTAGGGGCTAGTGGAGTCAAGGGATATGGGGAGAAGGCAGGCACGGGTTATTGATAGGGGACGATCAGCCATGATCACAATGAATGGCGGTGCTGGCTCGAAGGGCCGAATGGCCTCCTGCACCAATTTTCGATGATTCTATGTTTCAAAGGTCAGGCAGCATCTCTGGAGAACATGAATAGGTGATGTTTCAGGTCAGGACCCATCTCAAGGTTTCCCGATCCGAAACATATCTTTCATTCATTGCTCTATATCTATCTGCATCATCTTTCAGTCTGAAGAAGGGTCTCGACCCGAAACGTCACCCATTTCTTCTCTCCAGATCTGCTGCCCGTCCCGCTGAGTTACTCCAGCTTTTTGCGTCTATCTTCGGTTTAAACCAGCATCTGCAGTTCCTTCCTACACATCACGTGTCCATGTTCCCCAGGGATGCCGCCTGACCCGTTGAGTTACTCCAGCACTTTGTGACTTTAAAAAAATCTTCTTGTGACGTGTGTTAACCGGGCAGAGATAGTTGACAGATAAAGAATCCTCTTGAATGATACAAAATAAAGGCTTGTTTAAAAGGTCAATCAATACAGATTCTGACACACAAAATGTAAGATTTCCATTTGGTCTGTGACAAAAATAACAGGCTGGCCTGCTGGAGAGGCCAAGCTTTTACACACTTTATCAATGCATTAACACCCTTTTGCCCGAATCGTAAAAGGGATTACTCTAGTTCAACTATCACGAGTAATCACTTTTTTTGGCAGACAGCTTCAATTTTCCTTTGCATTGACCAACATTTTACGTACACAAAGTGCCTTACAAAACGGCTAAACTCCAGATTCAGGCAAAAGGTGCAGAAGTGTGAAAACGCACACCTCTAGATTCAGGGACAGTTTCTTCCCAGCTGTTAATAGGCAACTGAATCATCCCACAACCAGAGAGCAGTGCTGAACTACTGTCTACCTCATGGGTGACCCTTGGACTATCCTTGATCGGACTTTGCTGGCTTTACCTGGCTCTAAACGTTATTCCCTTATCATGTATCTGCACAAAGGTAGACAAAATTGCTGGAGAAACTCAGCTGGTGCGGCAGCATCTATGGAGCGAAGGAAATAGGCAACGTTTCGGGACGAAACCCTTAGTCTACCTTCGATTTTCCAGCATCTGCAGTTCCTTCTTGAACATCATGTATCTCTACACTGTAAATGGATCAATTGTACAGTTCTATGTTCTGATATAGATTTCTACCTCCCCCCCCCCCCCACCCTTTGGGAAACGAAATGTGAAATAAACAGGTAAATAACAAGCCAGCGCATCTTGCTCATCATTTATTGAACAGTTGGTGGTGAATTCAAATAATTTAAGAACAAGTAGGTTTGCATTGAAGATACCCCCTTTAGCCTTTCTTGCTTTCTGCACAGAATGCCACACATTTACACATAACCCCCCCCCCCCTCCCCTCTCCAGCATTTGAGAACAATCTGAAAGCTTTTAGCATAATGTTAACATTCAGTGGGGCAATAGACTGCGGCAATTTAGAATGATTTTTGCATTAATTCATACACCCAGGCTACAGTTCGGAAAGCAATGCAAGGAAAATCACATGGTCACCCCGATAAAAAGAAAATGTATCTTACTCAGACACTGATTACACACTCTTAATGAGAGGCAGTTACTGTGTAAAGATTCCATAATCACATCACGTGAAATACGATTATACAATTTGAGAATATACTATATAGCACTTATTTCTCTTCATAAATGTATCTCTGTATCATCAGTACCACAACATACATAGGCTGCTCGAGGGTTATTTATTTATTTATTTTAAATAGCGTAATTGTCTCTCTTGGTCACAGCCATCACTGGAAAGTACAAGATCCACCCCGGTGAGTGCACTGTGCAACGTGCAAGTGGCTTCGTCACACGTAACTGGACTAAGAAAATCCCACTGTCCCTCAGACACACTGCTCTGAAACTTTGCCACAATGCAATACAAAACAAAAACCCTAGTACAGGTTGCGGCTAATTCACTGGCTTTAAAGACACTTCGAATTCCAATTTGAATTCCAATTTCATTTCCAATTTCAATTCCAATTCCAATTCCAATTCAATTTCCAATTTGAATTCCAATTTCATTTCCAATTTCAATTCCAATTCCAATTCCAATTCAATTTCCAATTTGAATTCGAATTCCATTTCCAATTTCAATTCCAATTCGAATTCCAATTCAATTTCCAATTTCAATTCCAATTCGAATTCCAATTCAATTTCCAATTTCAATTCCAACTCGAATTCCAACTCGAAGCAGAAGTCTCCTCCGAGAGAGAACAATCCAGTTACTAATAGCAAACACACAAGTTTCCAAATATAATATGGACGGTTTCCAGGATATGAAAGTCACCAGCTTTTTAAAGTGGATTGCATCGGAGGGGAAAAACAAAAAGAGGTGGAAATTTGTTGTTGACAATTAAAATGGGAGCGTAGTTTCCCTGTACCGGTGGCATCAGGTGAAGGGGAACCTGATTCCTGGCCAGGTTTGTTTGCTGAACTAGTTGGACGTAGCGGAAGTAAATCATCAACAGTTGCAAAATGGAAAGAACAAGTTGGTTCTGAATATCAAAGTCTCAATTTCTTTTTCAGTTGGTGCCCTTATACAACAATATAATGACCTGAGTATTTTAAGTATTCCAAGGTTCATTCTTTTGGAATTTTGTTATATGTACAGTTTCTTGAGGCTATTACACATGTAGTTTACAAAGAGCTGATTGCTTTAGTGACTGTACAAGTGAGTTGTAGAACTTTACAAGTGACGGTTTCCAAGCAACTATTATTTTTAAATATAGTTTTTTTTCCCTTAAAAAGAAAAACGCATTGTGCAGCCGATGCCGCTGCTAAGGCTTTGATATTAGTCAGATCTGCAATTGCAGGTTTCATTTCCAAAGAAGAAGAAAAATAAAAAGAAACACGAAATGCAACACATTAATAGGTACCAGTGCATTTTTTTTGGTGCGAGACACGGCAGTTATTGCAACACGTCTCTTCCTCCTCCTGGCTGCAAGCCCCGGGCCCCAGCTTCCGGAAGGTTCTGGAAGGGCGAGAGCCCCCCTCTTTACGCTGAAGCCTGGGCTGTGGACGTTTCGACGATGGTCTGGCTCTTCCCGTGGTCTGATTCAGTTCCCGTCCCTTCAGCCGAGTTCTCTTGCTCCGCGATGCGGAAGGTGTCGTGCAGTGCCTGACGCCTGTGTACCTCAGCCTTCAGATTCTCCAGCTCCTTCTGACTGTAGATCGCACAACACACGGCAGCAAGAAGATAGGATATTATTATTTTTTTAATTATTTTTTTTAAACCAAAAATAAATTGAATCAATGATTACAAGAATAATATGTACAATACAAAACAATACCAACAAACTCACCACCATAGTACAAAGTAAACCAAATATCCTTAAATATCAAATATATTAAACACCAATGTTACAATCCTTGTCGTGGATGCATTCCACCGCCCAGCGGCCCCGGAAATCCCCCAGTTTGCCCGCAGACAGCGTGTAGTCCCTCTCTAGTGCCATTCGGGCACGGACGTAACCCTGGAAAAGGGGCAGGCAGCCGGCTCGGGCACAGCCCTCGAGCAAGGATTTTATTCGTGGGAAGGAGCTGCAGATGCTGGTTTACACCAAAGACAGACACAAAATGCTGGAGTAACTCAGCGGGACAGGCAGCATCTGCATCATATTCACTGGAACGGGGCTTATATAGGAGGATAGGGGATCTTACAGAAACAAACACAATTCTTAGGGGATTGGTCACGCTAGATGCAGGAAAAATGTTCTCCATGTTGGGGGAGTCTAGAACCAGGGGGGTCACAGTTTAAGAATATGGGGTAGGCCATTTAGGACTGAGATGAGGAAACACTTTTTCACCCAGAGAGTTGTAAATCTGTGGAATTCACTGCCACAGAGGGCAGTGGAGGCCAATTAACTGGATGTATTCAAGAGAGAGTTAGATACAGCTCTTAGGGCTAACGGAATCAAGGGTTATGGGGAGAAAGCAGGAACGGGGTACTGATTCTGGATGATCAGCCATGATTATATTGAATGGCGACACTGGCTCCGGCACCTTGTTTCTATGTTTCTATCTCTGGATGGAAGGAATAGGTGACGTTTTGGGTCAAGACCCTTCTTCAGACTATGTAAGAATTTTATTCCTCCGTTTCGGGACAAATGACAATAAAACATTCTCGACTCTTCAGTACAGCACAGGAACAGGCCCTCTGGCCCATAACCGCCTTGCCCTGCATGATGCCAGGTTAAAGTCAACTTCTACACTGTAGAACAGCACAGTGGTGCAGGTGGTAGTGCTGCTGCCTCACAGCACCAGCTGGAGACCAGGGCTCGGTCCTGATGTCAGGGGCCGTCTGTGAGCGGAGTTTGCACGTTCTCCCTGTGACCACGTGGGTTTCCTCCTGTTTCCACCCACATCCTGAAGACGTGCGGGTTTGTAGGTTAATGACCCTCTGTAAATTACCCCTAGAATGTAGGGAGTGCATGCGAAAGTGAGATAACATAGAACTAGTGTGAACAGGTGATCGATGTGGTCAGTACACTCGGTGGGCCGATGACCCTGTGTCCATGCTGTATCTCTAAACTGTTAACTCATCTGTCTCCATGTAATCCACACCCCTCCGTTCCCTGCTTATCCATGTGCCTGCCTAAAAACCTCAAATGTTTCAAAACCAATGCTTGTGCAGGCAACGCCTTTAGACTTTAGCGTGGAATCAGGTCCTTCAGCCCACCGTGTCCGCGCCGACCAGCGATCACCCCGTACACTAGCACTATCCTACACACTAGGGACAATTTACAATTTTACAAACCTGTAGATTCTTTGGAGAGTGGGAGGAAACTGGAGCACCCGGAGAAAACCCACGCGGTCCCAGGAAGAACGTACAAACTCCAATACACAGAGCACCGGTGGTCAGGATTGAACCCGGGTCTCTGGCGCTGTGACCGCTGCGCCACCGTGCCGGCTTTGTGCAACTTGTGAAGGTGCAAATGTTTGGTCCTTACCTGAGGGGAATGAAGAGAATCCCGTTGATGACGTTGAGCTGCTCCAACACACTCGACATGATGGGAGCTGTGAACTGTTGGAGACACAGAGCAATTAGTGGCTTGGCACACAGTGCCCAATCACACACCTTTTAGCAAACAGCCAACGTCAGTAATTGTGCCCGGGCACAGGAGTGGAGGAGGGAGATCTTGGTCAATCTTGCCATGTTTGGGAATGGTTTGGTCCAAATCCCAACCCCTCCCAATAGCCTTGCACCGAGTCTTTAGACTTTAGAGATACAGTGCAGGAACAAGACCTTCAGCCCACCGAGTCTGCGCTGACCAGCGATCCCCGTACACTAGCATTATCCTACACAATAGGGACAATTCACAGTTTTTTTACCGAAGCCAATTAATCTACAAACATGTACTTCTTTGGCGTGTGGAAGGAAACTAGAGCACCCGAAGAAAACGCATGCGGTCACAGGGAGAACTTGCAAACTCCGTACAGACACCACCCTTAGTCAGTGTCGAACCCGGGTCTTTCGTGCTGTAAGGCAGCAACTCTACCTGGGTTGCCTGGGTTTCAGCAACTAAGTTACAGAGAAAGGTTGAACAAGTTAGGGCTTTATTCTTTGGAGCGCAGAAGGTTAAGGGGGGACTTGATAGAGGTCTTTAAAATGATGAGAGGGATAGACAGAGTTGACGTGGATAAGCTTTTCCCACTGAGAGTAGGGAAGATTCAAACAAGGGGACATGACTTGAGAATTAAGGGACAGAAGTTTAGGGGTAACATGAGGGGGAACTTCTTTACTCAGAGAGTGGTGGCTGTGTGGAATGAGCTTCCAGTGAAGGTGGTGGAGGCAGGTTCGTTTTTATCATTTAAAAATAAATTGGATAGTTATATGGACGGGAAAGGAATGGAGGGTTATGGTCTGAGCGCAGGTAGATGGGACTAGGGGAGAATACGTGTTCGGCACGGACTAGAAGGGTCGAGATGGCCTGTTTCCGTGCTGTAATTGTTATATGGTTATATGGTTACTGCTGAACCACTATGCTCATCAAAACGCTCATGAACTGCTGCAGGTGTACGGTAGAGAGCATATTGACCGGTTGCATCACAGCCTGGTCCAGCAACTCGAATGCCCAGGAACTAAGGTGATTACATATAGTGGTGAACACGGGTACCGACCACCCCACCATCGATGGGATCTACAGGAGTCGCTGCCTCAAAAAGGCAGCCAGCATCATCAGCGACCCACACCACCCTGGCCACGCTCTCATTTCACTCCTGCCATCGGGAAGAAGGTACAGGAGCCTGAAAACCGTGACCTCCAGGTTCAAGAATAGCTTCTTCCCTACAACAAGCAGGCTCTTGAACACTATACACTAACCTATGAACCATGCACTGCCTTTGGTTGCTTAAGTAATAAATGATTAGACACGAAATGCTGGAGTAACTCAGCGGGACAGGCAGCGTCTCTGGAGAGAAGGAACGGGCGACGTTTCGGGTCGAGACCCTTCTTCAGACAGACTCGGGGGAGAGGGGAACGAGAGATATAGACAGTGATGTAGAGAGATATTGGACAAATGGATGAAAGATATGCAAAAAAAGTAGCAATGATAAAGAAGTCTGAAGAAGGGTCTCGACCCGAAACGTCACCCATTCCATCTCTCCAGAGATGCTGCCTGGCCCGTTGAGTTACTCCAGCGTTTTGTGTCTATCTACCAACCGGAAGGTAGCCGGTTCGAATCCCGCTTGGAGTGCATACTGTCGTTGTGTCCTTGGGCAAGACACTGCACCCACCTTTGCCTGCGTGTGAATGTGTGTGAATGTGTGTGAGTGATTGGTGGTGGTCGGAGGGGCCGTAGGCGCAGATTGGCAGCCACGCTTCCGTCAGTCTGCCCCAGGGCAGCTGTGGCTACAGAAGTAGCTTACCACCACCGAGTGTGACTGAGGAGTGAATGAATAATGCGATGTAAAGCGCCTTGAGTATTAGAAAGGCGCTATATAAATCCCATCCATTATTATTATTATTACAATGATGAAGGAATCAGGCCAATGTTAGCTGTTTGCTGGCTATTCTTGCCAAGTGACAAAGATAGCAGGAGAGAAACCTGCGTTAAATACAGATTACTGAACAAACCCAGCTTACGCAATCACAGGAGGAAAACATGAACCAGGTCAAGCACAAAAAACCCTTCAATGAACGACCACAGTATCTGATTTCTGTTCTCATCACAGATGCTTTGTCGGTGCTTTTGGCCGCAGAGTTGTTGAGATGCTGGTTGCAACATCTCTGAGGCAGGCAGTAATCCTATCCAGAGAGTTGAATGTCAAACTCCATTTTGTGGTTCATTATCTGTGAGGTTTCAACCCAGATGCCCCATGCAGACTCCAATACGATCCATTGCAGGTAGCTGTGGACTGGTGTATGCACCACAACTTGTGATATGAAGCACAACTCGAAGAAGAAGGAAAAATATTCTTGCTCAAGCGATTAAGTGATTTTAGAGTTGGAATCAATATATATAGTTAAATGTGCAGGATGGAGCTGACGGTGCTGGTTTAGACCGAAGATAGGCATAAAATGCCGGAGTAACTCAGAGGGACAGGCAGCATCTCTGGACAAAAGGAATTGCTGACGTTTCGGGTCGATAAGGCTCTCTCTGGTCTATCACTTTGTAATGAGGGCACAGTTCAAGTGATTCTAAACTAGATAATAATCGAGGGCGTCATGGTGGAGCAGCTTGTAGAGCTGCTGCCTCACAGCGCCAGAGACCCAGATTCGATCCTGACCTCGGGTGCTGCCTGTGTGAAGTTTGTACGTTCTCCCTGAGATCGTGTGGGTTTTCTCCGGGTGCTCCAGCTTCCTCCCACATCCCAAAGACGTGCATGTTTGTAGGTTCATAAGTTTATGTGATAGGAGCAGAATTAGGCCATTCGGCCCATCTAGTCTTCTCCGCCGTCAATCATGGCTGATCTTTCTCTCCCTCCTAACCCCATTCTCCTGCCTTCTCCCCATAACCCCTGACACCTGTACTAGTCAAGAATCAATTAGGGTAGGTGACGAATCAAGGTTAATTAGTATCTGTAAATTGCCTCCAATGTGCAGGGAGTGGATGAGAAAGTGGGATAACATAGAACTAGTGTAAACGGGTGATAGATGGTTAGTGTAGACTCGGTGGGCTGAAGGGCCTGTTTCGTTGCTGTATCTCCAAACTAAACAGAGCAGCCCCGCACCGCGCAAGACATGGGCTTTGGAAATAACCAGCAAGAAAATGTCTCGTACACATACGACAGGCTTTAGTTTAACTTTAGAGATGCAGCGTGGAAACAGGCCCTTCAGCCCACCGAGTCCTTACCATCCAGTAATGCACTCGGCACAATTTACAGAAGCCAATTAACCTACAAACCTGTACGTCTTTGGGATGTGGGACACTGTACCTTAATTGGCACATGTGACAATAAATGCTGGTCGTTGTGGACTCGGTGGGCCGAAGGGCCTGTTTCCGCGCTGTATCTCGAAACTAGACTAGACTCCTGTGGGTTGGGAAGAGGCAGAGGCGTGTGGACATATTTCTGTCTCTTCCCTGCATCAGGTCTCCCTGTGCACAGTCTGCGTTGTCAGTGGCCCTGTGGTTTGTCAGTGGACAAGATCACGCAGTTCCTCCCTCTCCAATGAACCCAGCCACCCGCGGCCTGCAGGAGGAGCTACCGAGCCGGCCCACACTCCCTGGACCCGGGGCCTGGACATTGGGAGCCCGCTGAGCCGGCCCCTCCCTGCTCGTCCCCCAAAGACCAGAGCCTGTGACAACGATGGATGGGACAGGCGAGGAGCAAGGCCGGTGAGAGAGGAGGGGGAACCGGGGTCTGGCCCTGCGCGCCCATGAGGTCGACTGCGGGAGGCTCCAACTCCCCCCCCCCCGGTCTGAAGAAGGGTCTCGACCCGAAACTTCACCCATTCCTTCTCTCCAGAGATGCTGCCTGTCCCGCTGAGTTACTCCAGCATTTTGTGTCTATCCCCGGGAAACAAAGGCAAGGAGAGGGACGTGGGTTCGCTGGTCGACCAAGGAAGGCGGCGGATGGAGGCCCTGCAGAAGCCTGGGACTCGCCTGAACCAGGCACGACTAGAGCGCGGACTGGACTTGGAAAATGGCGGAAAAACATGGCGTCTCCTGCATCTGGGCTCAGTAGACTATTTCCGTACAGCTGCTAATCGATGGTGATATGGTGTTACTCTACTGGACTGTTTGTAAGAAAATAATTTCACTGTGTGTTTGCATACGTGACATTAAAGCTTCATTGAACCATTGAAACTACTGCACCCTCCATCCCAGCAGAAACATGAAACTGTGATGTCTCGATCTGGCCCCTTCAAGAGTTGACAGGGGCTGTTATAATGACACAGTCTCCATAATGCTGCCTAATCCAAACAGGATTAACCACTTGACATCAATATTAAAAAGGGGCTCTGAACGACAGCAATTTCCCCCGAAATTACTCTGTGGTAATTAGTCTGTGGTACGCAGCCAGCACTCGGGGATTTTAAAGTACTTCAAGTCACTTCAGAATGACTGGTGCTCGCGATGCCAAAAATCACATTTGTCCCTAAATAAGACCAGAGGGCGACTATTTTCAGAACATAGAAAAGTACAGCACAGGAACAGGCCCTTCGGCCCACAATGTCTGTGCCGAACATGATGCCAAGACCAACTCTTATCTATCTGCACATGATCCACATCCCTCCATTCCCTACATATCCATATGCTTATCAAAATGTCTCTTAAACACCACTATCGTATCTGCCTCCATCTCTGCTGGCATGTTCCAGGCACTCACCACTCTCTGTGCATTAAATTTGCCTGCACATCTCCTTTAAATTTGAGCCCCTCTCACCGAAAATCAATGCCCTCTAGTGTTTGATATTTCCATCCTGGGGGAAAAGGGTCCGACTGTCTATTCCACCCATGCCGCTCATCACTTTATATGCAGGCACACGCAGACATGAATAATGATGAGACGGAGTATAGGAAGGAGATCGAGAACCGTGTGTCGAGACAACAACCTTCCTCTCAATGTCAGCAAGATAAAGGAGATAGTGATGGGCTTCAGGAAGTGAAGCGGTACACACACCCCAGTTTGCATTGACGGTGCCGATGTAGAGATGGTGAAATCTTTAAATTCCTAGGAGTCAATATCACCAACAACTTCTCCTGGACCACCCGTATTGAAGCAACGACTCTATCTCGTTAGAAGGTTTAGGATGTTCGAGGCATCTCCCCAACAACTCTCACCAACTTCTACAGATGCGCCATAGAAAGCATCCTATCAGGTTCCTCACAGCTCCATCCAAGACCGCAAGAAATTGCAGCGAATTGTGGACGCAGCCCAGACCATCACACGAACCAACCTCCCATCTATTGACTCCATTTATATCTCACGCTGCCTCGGCAAGGCCACCAACATAACCAAGGACCCGTCGCACCTTGGACACTCCCTCTTCTCCCCTCTCCCATCGGGCAAGAGGTACAGAATTGTGAAAACGCACACCTCCAGATTCAGGGACAGTTTCTTCCCAGCTGTTATCAGGCAACTGAACCATCCTATCACCAACTAGAGAGTGATCCTGAACCACCCTCTACCTCATTGAAGACCCTCAGATTATCTTTGATCAGAGTTTAATGGAGTCAATGGAAGGGAAATTAGTTTGTGTGATGGTCTGGGCTACATCCACAATTCTCTGCAATTTCTTGTGGCCTTGGATGGAGCTGTTCCCAAAGGGAGGTGAATCTGTAGAATTATTTGCCCTAGAAGGCTGTAGAGGCCAGGCCGTCAATGGATATTTTTAAGGCAGGGATAGATTTTTGATTTTAGATTAGTTTAGAGATACAGAGCGGGAACAGGCCCTTCAGCCCACCGGGTCTGTGCCGACCAGCAATCCTCGCACATTAACACTCTCCGACACCCACTAGGAACAATTGTTACATTTTTGGAGTGTGGGACGAAACTGAAGATCTCGGAGAAAACCCACGCAGGTCACGGGGAGAACGTGCAAACTCCGTACAGACAGCACCCGTAATCGGGATCGAACCCGGGTCTGCGCCGCCGTGATTAGTACAGGTGTCAGGGGTTATGGGGAGAAGGCAGGAGAATGGGGTTAGGAGGGAGAGATAGATCAGCCATGATTGAACGGCAGAGTAGACCTGATGGGCCAAATGGCCTAATTTTACTTCCATCACATGACCTAAACCATGCTGTGATGCATCCAGATGAAGCAACAATATCGGACACAAGTTTCCTCAGCAAGGGGGAACTGCTAAACACTTCAGGGCAGCACGGTGGCGCAGCGGCAGAGTTGCTGCCTCACGCTGCCAGAGACCCGGGTTTGATCCTGACTACGGGTACTTGGCTATACGGAGTTTCTACGCTCTCCCCGTGACCTGCGTGGGTTTTCTCCGGAATCCTCAGTTTCCACCCATATTCCAAAGACGTACAGGTTTGTAGGTTAATTGGCTTCGGTAAACTTGTAAATTGTCCCTAGTGTGTGTGGGATACTGTTAATGTGCGGGGATCGCTAGTCGGCATGGACTCGGTGGGCCGAAGGGCCTGTTTCCCCACTGTATCTCTAAACTAATCTGTTCCCAAAGATAGACATAAAAAGCTGGAGTAACTCGGCAGGACAGGCAGCATCACTGGAGGGAAGGAATGGGTGACGTTTCGGGTCGTGACCCTTCTTCAGACTCCCGCTTGCCAAACATTTTAATTCTCCTTCCCATTCCCACACTGACTTTCTGTCCCAAGTCTCCTCCATTATCAGTGAGGCTAAACGCTAATTGGAAGAACAGCATCTCATATTTCGCTTGGGCAGCTTACACTCCAGTGGTATAAATATTGACTTCTCGAACTTCAAGTAACCCTGGCATTCCCTCTCACCATCCCTCTCCCATCCAAGTTGCACCAGCTTCTCATTTTCGCCCAACTGCTAACAATGGCCTTCAAAAAACCTAGCCTGAAGAAGGGTCTCGACCCAAAACGTCACCTACTCCTTCTCTCCAGAGATGCCGCCCGTCCCGCTGAGTTACTCCAGCTATTTGTGTCTATCTTCGGTTTAAACCAGCATCTGCAGTTCCTTCCTGCACAGACTGTTCCCAAACAGTGCTGTGATTTATCCCGACCAGTACCCTCAACCAAGGGAAATGATTAAACACCTCACACCCCGGTCAAATACACGTATGATGCAGAGTTAGCCACTCGACGTTGTAGAGGAACACTAACACAGCACCCCCGGCTCAATCTGCCCGCTCGCTCTATGGACGGCGCCTGGCTTACCTTGAGTGGAAGAATACTGGCGTTTGATCCATTCTTGTAGATCTCGTTCATGGTACGCTGCAGAGCCACTGCCTGCTGTGTGAGGTATTTCAAATACTCGGAACTTTCTTTGGTCTTTTCATGATTCTCACCGAACTGGGGAGGGAGAGAGAGAGAGAGAGAGAGAGAGATGATTAAATAATTAATTTAGGAACAAATAACTGCAGATGCTGGTTTATACCAAAGTGCCGGAGTAACTCTGCGGGTCAGGCAGCATCTCTGGAGGGTTGACATTTTATGTTGGGACTCTTCTACAAGCTTTGTTTCGCATGCTATCCATTCGGGGCGGTACAGAAGTGCAGTGGTAGAGATGCTGCCTTTCAGCACCAGAGAGCTGGGTGCGATCCTGATTGCGGGTGCTGTCGGTACAGAGTTTGTACGTTCTCCCTGGGACCGCGTGGGTTCTCTCCAGGTGCTCCGGTTTCCCCCACTCTCCAAAGGTGCACGGGTTTGTAGGCTTTGGTTAAAAATACATTGTAAATTGTCCCTAGTGTGTGCGCAGGATAGCGCTAGTGTACGGGATGATCGCTGATCGGCGCGGACTCTGTGGGCCAATGGCCTGTTCCCGCGCTATATCTCTAACGTCTAAAGATCAGATAATACTATACACAAATACAATCAAGTCAAAGTCAAGTACAATCGGTAGAGTAAAGGGGAAGATACAGAGTGCAGAATATAGTTCTCAGCGTTGTAGCGCACCAGTTCCAGAGACAAAGTCCAATGTCTGCAATGGGGTAGAGGTGAATGGGACAGTACCCTAGCTTATGGAGGGACTGTTCAGAAGCCTGATAACAGAGGGGAATAAGCCGTTATAGTAACACAATCTAGCCCAGTTTCCTGGCCAATTTAAAAGGAAGAATTAGCTGAGGTGACGAGTTGCTGGTGAAACTAATTGCATTTCACGATCTCCCCGTAAGCTTGTGTGGTAATTACAGGGAACACTTTCGCATCAAGCAAGACAAAAGAAGCCCATTTGTTTGAAAGAGAAATACCTCATGTGGAACTAAGTCAACTAAATCATCTCCGTGTTTCCTGTTCCAAGTAGATTTTATAGTATTGTGTTTATTTTATTACGTGCCATTTAGAGCAGACGTTTCACAAATTTTATGATGAATAACTCAAATTCTCTTTCCTCTCGAAGACAGTTTCTAGAGCAACAGCAGAGACCACAGTGTTCGGGAACAGTGGTCAGGGTGGCACGGTGGCGCAGCGGCAGAGTTGCTGCCTTACAGCGCCAGAGTCCCGGGTTCGATCCTGACCACGGGTGCTGTCTGTACGGAGTTTGCACGTTCTCCCTCTGATCACGTGGGTTCTCTCCGGGTGCTCTGGTGTCCGTCCACACTCCAAAGACGTGCAGATTTGTAGGTTAATTGGCTTTGATAAAATTATCCTTGAGTGTAGGCTAGAACCAGCGTATGGGTGATTGCTGGTCGGCGTGAGCTCGATGGGCCTGTTTCCACGCAGTATTTCCAAACCAAACTAAAAGGCCGACGTGGAGCCTTTTGAATGCCGATCTTAGATACTCATGTACCTTAGATCTTTAACCTAAATGTCAAATTTATCAGCACGTAAACCTCTTCCTGTTCCCAATCGTAGGAACATCAATGCAAGGAACTGCAGACGCTAGTTTACAAAACAAGACACAAAGTGCTGGAGTAACTCAGCGGGTCAGGCAGCATCTCCGGAGAACATGGATAGGTGAGGTTTCGTGTTGGGACCCTTTTTCCGACTGAGGGCCCCGACCCGAAATGTCACTTATCTCTTCTCCAGAGATACTGCCTGAGTTACTCCAGCACTTTGTCTTTTTTTTTTTGTAAGCCAGCGTCTGCAGTTCCTACTTTGTCCATTATTCTGATGCGATTGGTTTGATTAATTTTTGATTTAAGGATAAGGCCCTGTGGCCCACGAGTCCACGCCGACCAACGACCGCCCATTCACACTAGTCCGATGTTATCCCGCTTTCTCTTCCACCCCCTACAGACTAGGGGCAATTTGCAGAAGAGCCAAATAACCCACAAACCCGCTCGTCTTTGGGATGCGGGAGGAGGCCCGGAGCACCCGGAAGAAACCTACGCTGTCGCAGGGAGAACGTGCAAACTCCGCACACAGACGCAACCCGAGGTCAGGATCAAAGTTGGGTCTCTGGCGCCGTGAGGCAGCAGCTCTAGCAGACCACCGCTGTGCCACCATGCCAGCGTGTGGCAGTGCCGTAGAGTGGGAGAACATTAGTTATCGATACGATAGAACATTATTTATCCCAGGAGGGAAATCAGTCTGCCAACAGTCATAGAACACAAGCTACATGAAATTAAAGTGACGAGCGGAAAGTCCAGGGTTGGGGATGGGCAAAGATTGGGGGGGGGGGGAAGGGGAGCCAGTCTACCCCATGACAGGAGGGGGAGGAGTTGTACAGTTTGATAGCCACAGGGAAGAAGGATCTCCTGTGGCGTTCTGTGCTGCATCTTGGTGGAACCAGTCTGTTGCTGAAGGTGCTCCTCAGGTTGACCAGTGTGTCATGGAGGGGGTGAGCTGTATTGTCCAGGATGCTCTGCAGTTTGAGGAGCATCCTCCCCTCCAAGACCATCTCCCATGAATCCAACTCCACCCCCAGGATGGAGCCAGCCTTCCTGAAGAGTTTAATTCTGTTGCCGTCCCTAGCCTTCGCCCTGCTGCCCCAGCACAGGGTAGCGACCCTCACAGTCTGTGCAACAATGCTCTCGATGTCACACCACTCAGATTGCAGATTAGGTATCTTTTTATGGGATCAGAAATTAAAGGGCAAGAGGATAACAGCAGATTACGTCGTTAGTGGATAATTATTTTTAAAACGGATTGTTTGCGTTTTCAAATCCTCGCCTCCTCAGAGTTATGCAGCGCGGAAACCGGCCCAACTTGCCCACACCAGCCAACATGTAGGGCAAGAGACTCTGTGCATCTACCCGATCTATTCCTCTCATGATCTTATACACCTCTATATGATCACCCCTCATCCTCCTGCGCTCCAGGGAATAGAGTCCTAGCCTGATAAACCTCTCCCTGGAGCTCAGACCCTCAAGTCCTGGCAACATCCCCGTAAATCTTCTCTGTACCCATTCCAACTTGACAGCATCGTTCCTGATCCATCAAGATCCTCTCCAAACCGAGAAAATCTGAAACACTATTGGTAACAGGGCGGTGAATCTGTGGAATTCATTGCCGCAGAATGCTGCGGAGGCCACGTCAATGGATATTTTTAAGGATTAGATTGCCCGATATAGAGGACAGTGACGCAGCGCTAGAGTTGCTCCCCTACAGTGACAGAGATCCGGGTTCGATCCTGACTACAGGTACGTACCCACTTACACAGCGGTACGACACAGGAATAGGCCCTTCAGCCCACGGTGTCTGTGCCGAACATGTTGCCAAGTTAACCTAAGCATCTCTGCCTGCAACTGATGCCTGCATGTCCATGGGAACGCCGAATGCTAGAGGGCATAACTTTACGGTTATCAGTGGATTTCCCCACTGCATCTCCAAACTAAATTGCAAACCTGATGAGTCAAATGAGCTTAGACAAAAAAATTCTGGAGTAACTCAGCGGGTCAGGCAGCATCTCTGGAGAAAAGGAACGGGTGACGTCTCAGGTGGGGACATTTCTTCAGACCACGCTGAATGTAAACGGACATTGAGATAATCCTATGACTCCCTTCATGTTGTCTTTGTAATGCTTAGATCAATACTTATCCTGGGCTCGTTCTGTTGAAAACCACGTCGGTGCTTCCAACGTGTTCACTTAAAATAAAGGGGGTCTGTCTGTCCCCGACACAGAAGGGGCGGCTCGTAAAATAAATCATTGAGTTGTGAAATCATGAGGTGCCGGGTGCAGAGTAACGAGCGGACAGTTGGACGGGCATCACAGGAGACTCGAAATCTACAAATCTATTTGCGTCTCTAATCTGACAGAACTTAATCCCCTGTCGAGAAAATAGTGTAGACTAAATATTGATGATACCGGTGAAGTAAGGTCATAAGTGATAGGTGTAGACTAATGCCCCTGTCCCACTTAGGAAACCTGAACGGAAACCTCTGGAGACTTTGCGCCCCGCTCAAGGTTTCCGTGCGGTTCCCGGAGGTTTTTGTCAGTCTCCCTACCTGCTTCCACTACCTGCAACTTCCGGCAACCACCTGCAACCTCCGGGAACCGCACGGAAACCTTGGGTGGGGCGCAAAGTCTCCAGAGGGTTCCGTTCAGGTTTCCTAAGTGGGACAGGGGCATTAGGCCATTCGGCCCATTGAGTCTACTCTGGCATTCAATCATGGCTGATCTATCTCTCCCATCTAATCCCATTCTCCGGCCTTCTCCCCACAACCTCGGAGACTTGTACTAGTCAAGAAATAGGCTCAGATGCCCCTCAGGTTCCTATTAAATCTTTCATCTCTCACTTTAAACCGATGTTCTCAGGCTCCTGATATCCCTGCTGTGGGCAAAAGACTCTGTGCATTCACCCTATCTATCCCTCTCATGATTTTACACACATCTACAAGATCACCCCTCCGCCTCGTTCCGGGAAAGGTCACTGGGGGCGACACGGTGGCACAGTGACCCCAGCCGGTTACGGGGAGAACGTGCAAACTCCACACACACACACACACAACACATCTTTGGGCGCCACGGTGACACAGCTGGTAGAGCCGCTGCCTCACGGCGCCAGAGACCCGGGTTCGGTCCTGACCTCTGGCGCTGTCTGTGTGGCGTTTGCACGTTCTCTCTGTGACCGTGTTGATTTCCTCCGGGTGCTCCTGTTTCCTCCCACATCCCATGGGCGTGTGGGATTGCAGGTCAATTGGCCCTCTGTAAATTAGACCTAGTGTGCAGGAAGGGGATGAGAGAGTGGGATAACATAGAACTAGTGTGAACGGGGCGCGGTGGCGCTGCGGTAGAGCTGCTGCCTTAGAGGCCTGCGTTCGATCCTGACTGTGGGTGCTGTTTGTACGGCGTTTGTACGTTCTCCCCGTGACTACGTGGGTTTCCTCGAGGTGCTCTGGTTCCCTCCCACACTCCAAAGACGTACAGGTCTGTAGGTTAATCCGCTTTGGTAAAAACAACATAGAAACATAGAAAATTGGTGCAGGAGTAGGCCATTCGACCCTTCACCCCCTTTCAATATGATCATCACTGATCATCCAACTCAGCATCCTGTACCTGCCTTCTCTCCATACCCCCTGATCCCTTTAGCCACAAGGGCCACATCTAACTCCCTCTTAAATATAGCCAATGAACTGGCCTCAACTACATTCTGTGGCAGAGAATTCCATAGATTCACCACTCTCAGTGTAAAAAATGTTTTTCTCATCTCTTTCCTAAAATACTTCCCCTTTATCCTTAAACTGTGACCCCTTGTTCTGTACTTCCCCAACATCGGGAACAATCTTCCTGCATCTAGTCTGTCCAACCCCAACATGTAAATTCTCCCCTGTGAGTAGGAAGAGTGTTAATGGACAGGGTGATCGATGGGCGGTACGGGCTTGGTGGGCCGAAGGGTTTGTTTCCATGCTGTATCTCCAAAATCTAAAGGTTGACCGCTGGGCGGTACGGACTTGGTGGGCCGAAGGGCCTGTTTCCATGCTGTCTCCTTAAAAACCTGCTAATTATACTCTGGAACACCGGTCGGGAGAAGGGAGGAGAGGGCGACTTCAAGGACGAGCCTAGAAGGACGTTCATCGAACATGTGAAAGGGAAACCCAAAAAGCTGGAGAAATTAATATCAAAACAAATAGAAAATCCCGCGGATCTCCAACACATTGTGGGATAAATGTCGCAGCATATCCCATCAGCTGGGAACGTGCTGGTAAATGGAAACTGCAGATGGCATAATTAACACCGAGCCAGGCAGTGACAAGGTGTAAATGAGAGGTGTCGACTGCACTGAAGCTGTGAGACTGACCTGGTTTTTGTAGATGGTGTACCCGTCTTTCTCGTGCTGCAACGCTGAACGAAACTCCGCTTTGCTGTCGTATACTCGTGCGACCAGATGGTGGCTGGCAAGCGGTGGGGGGGGGGGGGGGGGAAGAGATAGGAACAGAAACAAAAAGAGAGAATAGCATTAAAAAAAAAACTGATTGTCAAAAACATTGTGTAGAAACAAGGAACGGCAGATGCTGGTTTACATAAAGATACACCAAGTGCTGGAGTAACTCAGCGGTTCAGGCAGCATCTCTACTGAACCGGTACTGAATCTGAAGAAGGGTCCTGACCCAAAATGTCGCCTATCCATTATCTCAAGAGATTCTGCCTGACCCGCTGGGTTACTCCAGCACTTTGAGCATCTGACTGTCTATATTCCCTCCTATGGTTTCACATTTCATGCCTTTTCTATCCTTATCCCCTTTTCCTCAGACATTTTGTCTTTTCACCTCAGACATTTGTCCAATCATCGGCCATTAACAACCCCCGCCCCTTCACCAGTGACCACCAGTCTGAAGAAGGGCCTCGACCCGAAACGTCACCTATTCCTTCTCTCCAGAGATGCTGCCTGTCCCACTGAGTTATTCCAGCTTTTTGTCTTTTTTTAAAAATATCACCTTCATAAAAAATCAGCCGAGGACAGAATTCTTCAACTAGAAAACACCAGTTTTTACCTCATGGCAACTTTGAGAGATTTTGTTCCGTGATATTTTCCATTGACGGTCAGAGCACTCTCCAGAAACCTGAGGGAAAGGTCGTACTCCATCACCCCGTGTAAAACAAGACCAATGTTACTCTGTGAAAAAAGCATACGGACATGTGAGTATATTGAATGCGCTGACATAGTTTAGTTTAGAGACACAGCGCGGAAACAAGGCCCTTCGGCCCACCGGGTCCGCGCCGACCAGCGATCCCCGCACACTAACACTATCCTATAGACTAGGGACAATTTTATACTTACACCAAGCCAATTAGCCTACAAACCCGTACGCCTTTGGAGTGTGGGAGGAAACCGAAGATCTCGGAGAAAACCCACGCAGTTCACGGGGAGAAGGTACAAACTCCGTACAGACAGCGCCCGTAGTCAGGGTCAAACTCAGGTCTCGGGCGCTGCAAGGCAGCAACTCTACCGCTGCGCCACACACAACCTTTATTGAGGATAGAATATGATTAAGAACAGTGTTGGCTACATTGGTCTACAATATAATTTCTCTCTGAACTTGAGTGCGGTCTTGATTTGGTTTATGTTCAATGCACTCCAGTAGGCAGCATCTATCATCAAGGATGTCCATCATCCGGACCCTGCCCTCGTCTCGCTGCTACCAGCGGGCTGGAGCTATGAAGTCCCCCACCGCCATGGTTCATCATACAACAACCACCAGGTTCTTGAACCAAAAGGTCACAAAGTGCTGGAGTAACTCAGTGGGTCAGAGGCCGCATCTCTGGAGATCATGGATGGATGATATTGAGTCAGGACCCTTCTTTAGACTTTAAAGAAAAAATGTGACCTATCGATGTTCTCCAGAGATGCTGCTTGATCCACTGCGTTACTCCAGCACTTTGTATCCTTTTGTGAAAACGAACATCTGCAGTTCCTGGTATCTAGGTTCTTGAAGTGACCTACACAACCCTAATCATACCTCCGCAAAGTAACACTATAGACCATCCTTTGCATTATCATAGACTTGTTTTCTAATTGGTTAGTTTAGTGATACAGCGTGGAAACAGGCCCTTCGGCCCACCGAGTCCGCGCCGACATCGATCACCCCTACACTAGCACTATCCTACACATTAGGGACAATTTACAGAGGCCAATTAACCTACAAACCCGCGCGTCTTTGGGTTAGGATGTGGGAGGAAACTGGGGCAACTGGAGGAAACCCACGCGGTCACAGGGAGAACATGCAAGCTCCACACAGACTGCACCCGAGGTCAGGATCGAACCCGGGTCTCTCGCGCCTAGAGGCAACAACTCTACCGCTGTGCTGCTGTGCCGAATTGTGTTTTGCATGAATGCGTGTTTTTCTGAAGTCTTTTTCTTCCCAATGTCTGGTGAATTTAAGTATCATTTAAGTGTGATTTACGTTTTCATTTGTTGCCTGTGTGCCCGTGACGTTGCCGCAAGCAACATTTTCATTGTATCGGTAACCTCACTGAACTTGTACGTATGACAATGAACTCAATGTTGACTCAATAAAGACTACGGCTTTAGGTTTTTATATTGGTTGTTAAAGAGCCTGTCCCACTTACGCGACTACCCATGACCATACAGGCGTCACCCCGCGACGTGTCGACACGTGACGCCAGTATGTTGAAAATCTAGCGGCGACCAGAAAAAGGTAGGACTCTTTGGGCGACTACTCACATGTCGACACGTGACGCCTGTATGGTGGTGAGTAGTCGCCCAAAGAGTCCTACCTTTTACTGGTCGCCGCTAGATATTCAACAAGTTGAACATTTTCGGGCACCTGCTGCGACTATGACAGGTGCTGGCAGTCGCCGAAAAAATTGTGTAAGTGGGACAGGCCCTTAATGGTCTTGAGGCACCGCTCTGCAAATACCTCTGGTATCCTGGCTAATACTTGTCCCTTATCGTAGAAAAATGCTGAAACCTCTCTGAAGACATAACAGGAGCAATTACTGAAAAGAAATGGGGACAGATAGAAAGGGTGCAGAAGGATTTACAAGGATGTTGAAAGGACTCGACTGCCTGAGCTTTATAGAGAGGTTGAGCAAGCTAGGACTATATACCTCGCAGCGCAGGAGGATGAGGTGTATACATTTATGAGGGCAAATAGAATGGGTCAATGCACAGTCTTTTACGCAGACATAGGTCTCAGGTGAGAGGGAAACGATTTAATAGGAACCTGAGGGGCAACTATTTCACTCAGAGGGTGGTGGGTGTATGGAACGAGCTGCCAGAGGTGGTAGTTGAGGCAGAGACTATAGTAACATTTAATAGACATTTGGACAAGCACATGGAATTGGAAAGGTTTAGAGTGATATGGGCCAGGAAGGGTAAACGGGACGGTACCCGGACGTGGGGCCGACGGACAAGAAGCCGAAGCAAATAAATGGAAGCCAAATAACTGAATAGAAACTAACCAAAAGGTTGGGACGTCTAAAAGCCAACTAACCGAATGGCCACTCTGTCGAAACGCTACCTACCCGAAAGGCAGCGTCGCCTACAGGCCACCGAACTGACTGCCGCTCAACAGAAAAGTCCAATAATGGACATGACGTTGCCGGGGGCGGGACATGTCAGCGATTGGTCCAAACCCCCGCGTCCATCACATCACTGTGGAGGGATGAACATTGTCCCACACCTCCGCTCCACCCGACCCACAGCCCGTGGAGGGTGATCGTGGGAGAGTGGGGGCTGTCCCGAGGGATGCACACCTTCGGCCGCTTACAACTTGGTGCTCGGGTTCAGATTGCCCCTATGGGGGAGGGGGGGTGAAATAGTCCGGTGGGGACACCCCTCATACAAGGGAACGGATATAACCCCAGGGGGCCACATGAGTGGCAAGGGAGCTCCAGAGACCAGGATTCGACCCTGACTACGGGGGCGGTGTGTACGGAGTTTGTACGTTCTCCCCGTGACCTGCGTGGGTTTTCTCCGGGTGCTCCAGTTACCTCCCACACTCCAAAGATGTACGGGTTTGTAGGTTAATTGGCTTCGGTAAAGAGTGTAAATCGTCCCTAGTGTGCAGGGTAGTGCTCGTGTACGGGGGTGATCGCTGGTCGGCGCGGACCCGGTGGGCCGAAGGGCCTGTTTCTGCGCCGTATCTCTGAATTAAACCAAACCAAACCGTTTCTAAAAGCAAGGTAGCAGTCACAGCTGCCTTGCTGGTCACGGCAG
This sequence comes from Amblyraja radiata, assembly GCF_010909765.2. NCBI lineage: Eukaryota > Metazoa > Chordata > Chondrichthyes > Rajiformes > Rajidae > Amblyraja > Amblyraja radiata. The sequence continues at coordinate 5,829,137 of NC_045983.1, read as the reverse complement.
TGAAAAGCTTTTATTCTGCTCCGTCAGTAACACAACAGCGACTGGGAAGATAATTTCCAGAGTGCAAATACTCACATCCAACAGGGCCATTTCTGGATGGTCCTCACCGTACACTAGGATCAGGAGGTAGCGAGATCGGTACAGTAGTTTTAAGGCCGTGGACAGCTGACCATTGGCAAAGCAGTACAGGGCAAGGTGCATCTGTAAGGGAAACAACACAAAACCTGCTTTAGACACAAGGAACTGCAGATGCCAGTTTACAAAAACCAGACACAAAGTTCTGGAGGAACTCAGCTGGTCAGGCAGCATCTCTGGAGAACATGGATAGACGACGTTTCAGATCGGGACCCTTCTTCACGACCCAAAACGTTGCACGTCCATGTTCTCCTGAGATGCTGCCTGACCCGCTGAGTTACTGCAAAACATGCTTTAGTTGAGTTTAGAGATACAGCATGGAAACAGGCCCTTCGGCCCACCAAACCCATGCCAACCATTCATTACCCATTCACACTAGTTCTACGTTGTCCCATTTTCGCCTCCACTCCCGACACATTAGGGGCAATCTTACGGAGGGCCAATTAACCTATAAACCCGCAGGTTTGGGATGAAGGAGGAAAGCCACGCGATCACAGGGAGAACATATAAACTCCACACAGACAGCACCCGAGATCAGGATCGAACCCGGGTCTCTGGCTCTGTGAGGCAATGGCTCTACCAGCTGTGGCGGACATTTTAACGAATGAGGAAATTGGGCTCAAACACTTGACTTGCTGACCAGTGTAGTATTCTGTTTAATGTGCAGTGAATTTACATTCTTGTCCATCACTGCATTCCATCATGTGAGATTTACATTAGGCCTGTCAACGAATACTCTCTAGAATACTTCAACAGGTGTAGGGAGCATATTGACCGGTTGCATCACGGCCTGGTGCAGCAACAGGAACGAAGGTGATTACAAAATGTGGTGAACACTGCCCGGTCCATCACGGGTACTGACCTCCCCACTGTTGAAGGATCTACAGGAGTCGCTGCCTCAAAAAGGCTCCTATTTGGCTCCGAACTATATAGACTTGGGGGATTATTTTTGACTTTGCACTATTATTGTTTATTTATTTGTCATATCTATCTATGTCATGTCCTGAAATTCCCCATAATAAGCAACAATAAAAGGTAGGTACACAAAAAAGTTGGAGAAACTCAGCGGGTGCAGCAGCATCTATGGAGCGAAGGAAATAGGCAACGTTTCGGGCCGAAACCCTTCTTGAGAAGGTAGGGTGTGTGTGTGTGCACGCGTGTGTGTGTGTGTGTGTGTGTGTATGCGTGTGTGTGCGTGTGTGTAAGCATACAAATATATACACACACACACACACACACACACACATAAATAAATAAATATATATATATATATTTAAAAAAACATTTTGTTATTAATTATGTGAATTTTCATTGTTTTGTTTCAGGACATATGACAATAAAACACTCTTGACCGGTACATGGATAGGAAAGGTGTAGAGAGATATGGCCCTAACGGGGACAGGCGGGTCTTAGCTTCGATGAGGCACCTTGCTCAGCATGGACAAGCTGGGCCGAAGGGCCTGTTTCTGTGCTATACAGTCCCAACACTTTGACTGAATACAGAAGCAAAGAGTTGATTGAGGTCCTGTGCAAAACTTGGCCTGGCCACATGAAGAGAATATGTGTGGGAAAGAACTGCAGAAGCTGGTTTAAACTGAAGATAGACACAGAAAGCTGGAGTAACTCAGTGGGTCAGACAGCATCAGTGGGTCAGAGTAACTCAGTGGGTCAGACAGAGAAGGAATAGGTGACGTTTTGGGGCCATACACTTCTTCAGACTGCGAATCGATTAAGACTGAGAATATATTATGCTTTTCATAGAGTGGTACAGCTCGGAAACAGGGCCTTGTGCCTAACTCACACACTGTGTGTCCCAGTGACTCTGTTTAACACAGGACTAATTGACCGCGTGTGGGTCCGGGGGCTCTGCCGTTCCCCGGCCTGTGAACCCCCCCTGATTTAACTCTCCGCCTCCCGACACCTCCTGGCCTCAGGTTAAACTTTACCCCCCCCCCGCCCCCCCCTCGCTCAGCTATAGCGGACAATCACCAATAACGGGCACCGCACCGCCCCCCCCCCCGGTAGCCAAGTTTAGTTTTTAGTTTATTGTCACGTGTACAGTGAAAAGCTTTTGTTGCGAGCTGTTTTGTCCAGCTCAACATGGTTGGTAGAGTGCAAAATTAGATTTCCCGTTTAAAAGCTGCAAAAGGCTTTATTCAGGAAAAATGAAGGCTTACGACTCTGAATCTTGTGTCCTTCACTCTGAGTTTAGTTTGGTTCAGTTAACTGTCACGTGTACTGAGGTACCGTGAAAAGCTGTTGCTGCGAGCTCACCAGCCAGCGGAAAGACAATACGTGATTACAATCGAGCCATTTACAGTGCGTAGATACATGATAAAGGGAATAACGTTTTGTGCAAGTTATAGCCAGTGAAGTCTGGTCAAGGATAGTCAGAGGGTCACCAATGAGGTAGATGGTACTGCAAGGGTTAACGGTGATATTACTCACGTATTCCTGGATTGTGTTGGGGTGATCTACTCCCAATGCTCGTTCACTCATCAACACTGCCTTCTGCTGATTGTTCAAGGCCTGACAAAATAAACATATAAAAAGAAAACGATAAAAGCCGTGCTGTAAAGATCCACTTCCCGGGAAGTTTTGGAGATTTTGTTTTATTTTCTAAGAGATACAGCGCGGAAACAGGCCCTTCAGCCCACCGAGTCAGCGCACACTAACACTATCCTACACACACCAGGGGCAATTTACAGCGGGCCCATTAACCTACAAATCTGCACGTCTTTGGAGTGTGCGAGGAAACTGGAGCATACGGAGGAAACCAGCAGGGTCGCTGGGAGAACGTGCAAACTCCGTACAGACAGCACCCGTAGTCAGGATCGAACCCGGATCTCGGGCGCTGTGAGGCAGCAACTCCACCGCTGATGCAGATGCACGGTAGAGGTGCAGTCATAACACTGTAGCCACGATTCTTCAACCTGTGTTTCTGAAAGTTCACTCGATTGGCGAGTACCAACCGACCGGCATGTCCCACCTACACTAGTCCCACCTGCCTGCGTCTGGCCAATATCCTTCTAAACCTGTCAATAGACAATAGCCAATAGACAATAGACAATAGGTGCAGGAGTAGGCCATTCGCCCCTTCGAGCCAGCACCGCCATTCAATGTGATCATGGCTGATCATCCCCAATCAGTACCCCGTTCCTGCCTTCTCCCCATATCCCCTGACTCTGCTATTTTTAAGAGCCCTATCTGGCTCTCTCTTGAAAGCATCCAGAGAACCTGCCTCCACCGCCCTCAGTGTGAAAAAGTGTTTCCTCGTCTCCGTTCTAAATGGCTTATTCCTTATTCTTAAACTGTGGCCCCTGGTTCTAGAATCCCCCAACATCGGGAACATGTTTCCTGCCTCTAGCGTGTCCAAGCCCTTAACAATCTTATATGTTTCAATGAGATCCCCTCTCATCCTTCTAAACTCCAGAGTGTACAAGCCCAGCTGCTCCATTCTCTCAGCATATCCATGTACCCGTCCAAATGTTTTTTAAACTTTTTGATAGTACCTGAACTACCTCCTATGGTAACTCCTTCCATACACCCACCACACTCTGAAAAAGTTGCTCCTCAAGTTCCTATTAAATCTTCCCCCCCTCACCTTAAACCTATGTCCTCTAGCTCGATTATTTTGCAATGCTGTTATAGTATCTGCCTCAACTACCTCCTTTGTCAGCTCATTTCCTATTGCCGTCTCCGTGAAAAAGTTGCCCCTCGGATTCCTATTAAATCTTTCCTTCAGTCATCTATCTATGTCCTCTGGTTCTTGATTCCCGTATCCTGGGTAAACGCACCACCCTCTGAGTGAAAAAGTTGCCCTCAATTTCCTATCAAATCTTTCACCTCTCACATTAAACCTCTTGTTCCCTGCCTTGGGCACGAGACTCTACATTTACCCAATCTACTCCTCTCATGTTCAGAAGTGATAGGAGCAGAATTAGGCCATTCGGCTCATCAAATCCACTCCGCCATTCAATCAATAGACAATAGACAATAGGTGCAGGAGTAGGCCATTCGGCCCTTCGAGCCAGCACCGCCATTCACTGTGATCATGGCTGATCATCCACATTCAGTACCCCGTTCCTGCCTTCCCACCATATCCCCTGACTCCGCTATCTTTAACTCTATCTAGCTCTCTCTTGAATGCATCCAGAGAATTGGCCTCCACTGCCTTCTGAGGCAGAGAATTCCACAGATTCACAACTCTCTGGGTGAAAAGGTTTTTCCTCATCTCTGTTCTAAATGGTCTACCCCTTGTTCTTAAACTGTGGCCGATCATGGCTGATCTATCTTTCCCTCTCAGCCCCATTTTCCTGCCTTCTCCCCATATAACTCCTGACACTCATGGTTTTATAAGATCACCCCTCATCCTCCTGCGCTCTAAGGCATAGAGTCCTAGCCTGCCCAACCTCTCCCTATAGCTCAGGCCCTCAAGTCCTGGCCACAACCTGGTTGATCACCTCTGCACCCTGTCCATCTTAACAACATGTGTACTTAACAATATTCAGCACTCGAGCACAAATGCCATTGAAAGACTGACCTCGTTATTATCGCCCATGATGTAGTTTAACCGAGCCAGGAGCCGCAGGCAGGCACAGATTTCCACATGCATTGCACCATAAACGTTGTTGAAAAGATTTAATGCCTCGTTGATGAGCTCACAGCCTTCTTTCAAGAACCCTGTAAAGAACAGACATTTGTTTCACATTATGGTGTGGATATGAGGAGGACAATCAACTTAGCCTAAGACAGACACAAAGCGCTGGAGTAACTCAGCCGGTCAGGCTGCATCTCCGGTGAAAAAGGATGCCTGATGTTTCGTGTCGGGACCCTTCTTCAGACTGAAAGCAGGGGGATTGGGGAGGGGGGGGGTGAAGAGCTAGAGGCAAGAAAAGACCAGGACCAAATCAAGGCCGGGCACAGTGACCTCAGGCAGGACCGGCCACAATGACCTCAGGCAGGGAGACGGCCTTGTACGCCCATTGTTGACCAGGGAAGGTGTGATTACTTTAGTTTAGTTCAGAGATACAGCGTGGAAACAGGCCCTTCGGCCCAGAGACCGCACCGACCAGTGATCCCTGCACACTTACACTATCCCACACACACTAGGGACAATTTACAATCATACCAAGCCAATTAACCTACAAACCTGTACGTCTTCGGAGTGTGGGAGGAAAATGGAGCACCCGGGGAAAACCCAATCAGGTCACGGGGAAAACGTACAAACTCCGTACAGACAGCACCCGTAGTCAGGATCGAACCCGGGTCTTTGGCGTTGCCAGGCAGCAACTCTACCGCTGTGCCCTGATCAGTCCTGGTCTTTTCTTGCCTCCAGCTCTTCAACCCCCTCCACCCCCTACTTTCAGTCTGAAGGAGGGTCCTGAACCGAAACATTAACCATCCCGTTATCCATCCTTGTTCTCTGGAGATGCTGCCTGAGCCACTGAGTTACTCCAGCACTTTGTGTCTATCTTTGGTATAAACCAGCATCTGCAGTTCTTTGTTTCTACATGTTGGCCCAAGTCAATTTACAATTTGATTGTAGTCCATCTACAATTTTTGACACAAAATCAAAACAATTTTTGACACAAAAATCAAAAGTCAAAACTGCTGGGAATACCAGTGACCCGATGAAAATGGAAAATCTTCTCATGCTCATTATAGAACAAAGAACAGCAACAGGCCCTTCGGTCCACAATATCTGCGCTGAACACAATCCTCAGACCAACCTTTATCTTCCTGTACATAGTCCATATCCCTCCATTCCCTGCATATCCATGTGCCTATGCATGACTACCCATGAAGTCACCTTCATGAAATATTCACCCCACTTCCCTTCCACGGATGTTTTAATGCTTGGAGATACAGCTCGGAAACAGGCCCTTCGGCCCACCGAGTCCGCACCGGCCAGCGATCCCCGCACGCTAACACTATCCTACACACTCGGGACAATTTACAATTATACCAAACTAATTAACCTACAAACCTGCATGTCTTTGTGGGAGGAAAACAGAGATCCTGGAGAAAACCCACGCTGGTCACAGGGAGAACGTACAAACTCAGTACAGACAGCACCCGTAGTCAGGATCGAACCCGGGTCTCTGGTGCTGCAATGCAGCAACTCTACCGCTGCGCCACCGTATGGTGTCTGAGGGGCCGTTTGTACTTCAACTTTGTCGTGGGCGGGCAAGTACTGTTGATAGCCTGACCCTTCTTGCACTTGGACTGAGAGGCTTGCTGGGTTTAAGTGCCGTATAGAGGTTCAACCTGCAAGTGTTTGTGGTGGAGCTGGGGTCCCTTATACTCTGAACCCGGCAAGGACAGCCAGAGATTTGGGGGAAGACCTGATAGAAGCATACAATATTATGAGAGGCATAGATAGGGTAGACAGTCAGAACCTTTCCCCCCCAGGATAGAAATATCAAATACTAGTGGGCATCGCTCTACGGTGAGAGGGGCAAAGTTGAAAGGAGATGTGCGGGGCAAGTTTGTTTTGTTTTTACACAGAGGGGGGTGGGTGCCTGGAATGCATGGTCGGGGGTGGTGGTGGCAGCAGATACAGTGGTGGCTTTCAAGAGAGCATATGGGGAATGAAGGGATATGGATTATGTGCAGGCAGATATCGGTTGTTGCCATTTATGATCCTCACAGAGTGGGCCGAAAGGCCTGTGCCTGTGCTCATAGAGTTATACAGCGTGGAAATAGGCCCAGCGGCCCAACCTGCCCACCCCCACCAAACTACTGCAACCAGAGACTGGCCCTGAGCTACTATCTACCTCATCGGGGACCCTCAGACTATCTTTGATCAGACTTTATCAGCTTTACCTTGCAATAAACAATGTTCCCGCATCATGTGACTGACTGTTCACTGTGGGTGGCTCGATTGCAATCATGTATTGTCTTTCCGCTGGCCGGTTAGCACGCAGCAAAAGCTTTTCACTGTACCTCGGTACACGCGACTGATAATAGACAATAGACAATAGGTGCAGGAGTAGGCCATTCGGCCCTTCGAGCCACCACCGCCATTCAATGTGATCATGGCTGATCATCCCCAATCAGTACCCCGTTCCTGCCTTCTCCCCATATCCCCTGACTCCGCTATTTTTAAGAGCCCTATCTAGCTCTCTCTTGAACGCATCCAGAGAACCTGCCTCCACCGCACTCTGAGGCAGAGAATTCCACAGACTCACCACTCTCTGTGAGAAAAAGTGTTTCCTCGTCTCCATTCTAAATGGCTTACCCCTTATTCTTAAACTGTGGCCCCTGGTTCTGGACTTCCCCAATATCGGGAACATGTTTCCTGCCTCTAGCATGTCCAAGCCCTTAACAATCTTATATGTTTCAATGAGATATCCTCTCATCCTTCTAAACTCCAGAGTATACAAGCCCAGCCGCTCCATTCTCTCAGCATATGACAGTCCCGCCATCCCGGGAATTAACCTTGTAAACCTACGCTGCACTCCCTCAATAGCAAGAATGTCCTTCCTCAAATTAGGGGGCCAAAACTGCACACAATACTCCAGGTGTGGTCTCACTAGGGCTCTGTACAACTGCAGAAGGACCTCTTTGCTCCTATATTTGATTCGATGATCTACTATGTTCTATGATGAAGGTGTGGAGATTTTACACTTTGCTGAGATTAACATTTCCTTTCCAACGCACAAAGTCTGGGTATATCGAAGATGGGGTTTTTTTTAAATAAAAAGGCAGCACTGCGAAGTCTTCCTAGACAAAGCTCACTCCAGCACCCAGCTGAGAAGCCAGGCTCACTGCCTTCTGCTCGCAACAGGAATCGATCGCAAGGTTAACTTCCTTTCCATTGCGTGGAGTGCGGCGTTGTGCCTGCCTTGGGTAACGCAGCTGAGGCCAGGAGCTTGCCAAATGATGAAAGCCAGCCTTCCCTCTGGCCCCGTGCCAGTTAGGAAACAAGGAACAAACTGATTTATAATCTGCACCCTACACCCCCTACACATGCACCACCCTTGCTAATTCACACCTTAACTTTAGTTTTGTTTAGTTTAGAGATACGGCGCTGAAATAGCCCACCGAGTCCGCACCGACCAAGCTGGGAACAATTTTACATTTACACCAAGCCAATTAATCTATAAACCTGTACGTCTTTGGAGTGTGGGAGACAACTGAAGATCTCGGAGAAATTCCACGCAGGTCACGGGAATAATGTACAAACTCCGTACAGACTACAAACCTGTAGCTAGGATCGAACCCGGGTCTCTGGCGCTCTAAGGCTACAGTAGCTATACCGCTGTGCCACCGTTCCGCCCTGCTAGGCCTATTGTTGGCTGGGGAAGGTGAGATCTCAAGAAGAAAATTGTACCTCATATTTCACTTGGGTAGCTTGCAATCCCGTGGTATTAACTACAGGTACATCACCAAGTCGCATGCTTGGTGACCGGTGGAATATCATTGACCAGGCCGTTTGGTACAATAGGAAATCAGAGCTTGTTGAATATCTGAATAAAAAAATATCTTTAGACGCATGGGCAGCACGGTGGCACAGCGGTAGAGTTGCTGCCGCACAGCGCCAGAGACTGACTACGGGTGCTGTCTGTACGGAGTTTGTACGTTCTCTCCATGACCTGCGTGGGTTTTCTCCACACTCCAAAGATGAGCAGGTTTTGTCGGCTAAATGGTTTGGCGTCATTTGTAAAATTGTCCCTAGAGTGTGTAGGATAGTGTTTGTGTGCGGGGATCGCTGGTCGGCGCGGACTCGGTGGGCCGAAGGGCCTGTGTCTGCGCTGTATCGCTGGACTAACCTCATTGTGGATACTGTACCTTGTTGAACTTTAGATTGTCCGCTTTGGAAGAAATGGAAGGCATCCGATGCCTTGGGATTCACGTGCTTGACAACGGGGAAGATGTTGAGGATATCCTCCTCGGTGAAAGTCGGCCGGTGCCGGCTGTCAAAGTTGTATTCCTTGAGTAAAATCTACAAAAAGAACAAATCGTTTTTCATCAGCAAACAACAGTAAACCAGGGTCAGACATCTTCAAATGACACTCTCTCCAATTCTGCCTACGAATACTTCCAACCTGAGATGTGGGTGCCTTGAACGCACTGCCGGGGTGGTGGTGGAGGGGGCAGAAGCCATAGTGGCGTTTAGAGGCTTTTGAATGGCCACGTGGACGTGTAGGGATGGAGGGATATGGATCATGTGCAGGCAGGTACGAGCTATGGCGGACACTGTAGAGTTGCGGCCTTACAGCAACAGAGACCCGGGTTCGATCCTGGCTACGGGTGCTGTCTGTGTTGAGTTTGTACGTTCTCCCTGTGACCTGCGTGGGTTTACTCCGGGTGCACCGGTTTCCTCCCACACTCCAAAAGACACGCAGGTTGAAGGTTATCCAGGGCACCCGGAGAAAACCCACTCAGTCACAGGGAGAGCATGTGTTTAAGAAGGAACTGCAGATGCTGGAAAATTGAAGGTAGACAAAAGTGCTGGAGAAACTCAGCGGGTGCAGCAGCATCTATGGAGCGAAGGAAATAGGCAACGTTTCGGGCCGAAACGTTGCCTATTTCCTTCGCTCCATAGATGCTGCTGCACCCGCTGAGTTTCTCCAGCACTTTTGTCTACCACAGGGAGAGCATACTAACTCCACACGTAGTCAGGATTGAATCTGGGTGTCTGGCGCTGTAAGGTTGTAGGTTAATTGGTTTCTGTAAAATTTGTCCTGAGTGTGCAGGATAGAATTGGTTTACGGGTGATCGCTGGTCGGTATGGACTCGATGGGCCGAAGGGCCGGTTTCCACATTGTATCACTAAATTAAACAAAAACTAAAGTTGGTCTTGGTGCAGTACAAACATTGTGGGCCAAAGGACCAGTTCCTGCGCTGAATTGTTCGATGGTCTACGCACACGTGTCCTTCTAAACGCTGGTAAAGGCACGGCTGCAGATGCCTCAGACTGGGTGCTTTCTCAATGCATGCCAGCTAAACCTGCACAAATCGCTGGTTGGACCCAGGGAGGAACGCGTTAAAATGGACGTTGAGGTTTTGGAGAGAATACTACCATGATAATACAATGCTTCACAGAGAATGGTGAAGGGCCTGTTTCCATGCTGTATCTCTAAACTAAACTAAACTCAGCGGGTCAGGCAGCATCTGTGGAGCGAATGGACAGACAATGTTGGGGTCAGGACCTCTTTTTAGAAGAAGGGCCCCAAACCGAAACGTCGCTTATCCACCATTCCTTCCACCGATGCTGCTTGAGCTGCTGAATTGCTTCAGTACTTTGGTGTAGTGGGAGGCACAGTGGTAGAGTTACTGCCTTACAGCACCAGAGACCCAGGTTCGATCCTGACTACGGGTGCTGTCTGTATGGAGTTTGTACGTTCTCTCTGCGACTGTTTGGGTTTTATCTGGTTTACCACCACACTCCAAAGACGTGCAGGTTTGTAGGTTAATTGGCTTCTGTAAAGTGTAAATTGTCCCTCGTGTGTGTAGGATAGTGCTAGTATACGAGGTGATCGCTGGGTTGGCACGAACTAGTTGGGCCAAAGGGCCTGTTTCTACACTGTACCTCTAAACTATATAAACTAAACTTTGCGTACGAAGGAACTGCAGATGCTGGTTTAAACCAAAGATAGACACAAAATGCTGGAGTAAGAGAAGGAATGGGTGATGTTTCGGGTCGAGACCCTTCTTCTGCCATGGACTTCCTCTGAAGAAGGGTCTCGACCAGAAACGTCACCCATTCCTTCTCTTCAGAGATGCTGCCTGTCCCACTGAGTTACTCCAGCATCTGCAAACTAATCTTTGAGTTTGGCTCGGTCTAGGAGCTAACATAGACATTATGGACCAAATACTATTATCTTACCTGTATTCCTGACTTCACGCAGATTTCCCTTAATAAACTAATTTTCTGCAGGCCATACCTCTCCACTGCCTGGTCCACACTCTCACTGTACAAAAGAGAAATGAAGATTAATAATCTATGAAAATTCCACCAGGAGTCTAAACAGTTATTGCGTGTAACAAACTGAGCTCCCCTCTCCTACCAGGCAAGAGGGACTGGAACCTTGAGCAGTACACAGGGAGAACGTGCAAACTCCAAACACAGGCAGCACAGATCAGGACCGAACCCGGTTCTCCAGCGCTGTGAGGCAGCGGCTCTACCAGCTGCGCCACTGTTCGTGCCAACGTTGAGCGTAGGCACGGTGGCGCAGAGGTAGAGCAACAGCGCAAGAGACCTGGGTTCGATCCTGACTACGGGTGCTGTCAGTACGGAATTTGGACGTTCTCCCCATGACCTGCGTGGGTTTTCTCCGAGATCTCTGGTTTCCTCCCACACTCTAAAGACGCGCAGGTTTGTAGGTTAATTGACCCGGTATAAATGTATAAATGTAAAAATCGTCCCTTGTGTGTGTCGGATAGTGTTAGCGTGTGGGGATCGCTGGGCGGTGTGGACTTGGTGGGCCGATGGGCCTCAAAGTAAAATTAGAACTAAATTTAACATGTGGTTTTGCGGCCTCATCAGAGCATGTAGGTCACAGTGTCTGTAGCCCAATGTCCGTACCACTCTATAGTGAAGTTGAAGTAACTCTTGGTCTCGTTGCTGATGTTCTTCCACAGCTCCAGTGGGGTGGTGCTAGCCCAGGCCGTGTTGTCCACGTTGCCCAAATGCCGGGGCTTCCTCTTGTTCCTCTTTTTCTTCGAGACCAGTTCGTCAGTCGGGAGGTGAGCGATGGGGTTGGGGAAGGAGCTGAGGAAGCAGTTTAGGAAATGGCTTATGGCTGCCGACAGACCAGACAGCTCCACACCCTGGGGAAATAAAAGAGTGGAAGATGAACAAGGTTTAGGTTTAGTAATGTCTCGTGCACTGAGGTACATTTGTCATGACAGCAGGCGGGTCTATTTAACATTGTTTAGTTTAGTTTACAGAAGGACTGTGGATACAGGGCCTTCAGCCCACCGAGTCCCCGCCAAGCAGCGATCCCTGCACACCAACAATATCCTACACACACTAGGGACAATTAACCTACAAGCCAATTAACCTACAAACCTGTACGTGTTTGGTGTGGGAAGAAACTGCAGATCAAGGAGAAAACCCACGGAGGCCACGGGGAGAACGTACAAACTCCGTGCAGACAGCCCCCTTAGTCAGGATCGAACCCGGGTCTCTGGCACTGTGAGGCAGCAGCTCTGCCGCTGCGCCACTGGTGCAGGGAATGTTTCTAGAAACAGTAATCTGGGAATTAAAATAAGTGCTGCACGGTGGCACAGCGGTAGAGTTGCTGCCTCACAACGCCAGAGACCCCTGTTCGATCCTGACCACCGGTGCTGTCTGTGCAGAGTTTGTACTTTATCCCCGAGACCTGTGTGGGTTTTGCCCAGGTGCTCCGGTTTCCTCCCACACTCCAAAGACGAGCAGGTTTGTAGGCTAAATGGTTTCGGTAAAATTGTACACTGTCCCTAGTGTGTGTAGGATAGCGTTAGTGTGCGGGGATCGCTGGTCGGAGTGGACTCGGCAGGCCGAAGGGCCTGTTTATCTCTGAACTAAACACTGTGAAGTGTACAAGAGGGATTCAAACAGAAGACCAATCATATCAATAGTGTGGGGTAGGAAGTCCTTTGTTATTTTAAAATACAAGTATATAATAATTGAAAAACATTAAGCAAACTCGCACTGAAAGTTTATCTGTTAAATGAAGGTCAGCAAATCCATTCAACTGTACAGGACAACAGACAATACAGAGGGTTGTGAATCTGTGGAATTTGTTGCCACAGGGCTGCAGAGGCCTAGTCAATGGATATTTTTAAGGCGAAGATAAACAATTTTTTGATTAGTACAGGTGTCAGGGGTTATGGGGAGAAGGCAGGAGAATGGGGTTGAGAGGGAAAGATAGATCAGCCATGATTGGATGGTGGAGTAGACTTGATGGGCCGAATGGCCTAATTCTGATCCTATCACTTATGAAATATCTCCAGCTATCTTGCAGGTGATTTGCCAGCCTTTTCTAAAACCTATTCCTACGCACATCAGTGAGAAATTACTGCCCCCTCACCTTCTAACTGTGTCCTCTTGTTTGAGACTCTCCTGCAGTGGAAACATCTTAACAAATATCCCGCCACGGTCCCTGTACGATTTTATTTACTATTTCATTTGAATAAGATCACCACTTGTTCTTCCAAACATTAAATACTAACACGTCTTTTTTTTTTAGCTGCTTGTGCTTGGACTGAGTTACTCCAGCACTTTGTCGTTTTTTTGCTCATAAATTATGGAGGATGTGGGGTGATCTTTTGAGGTGTAGATCGGGTAGACAGACGCACAGAGTCTCTTGCCCAGAGTAGGGGAATCAAGAAGCAGAGGACATAGGTTTAAGGTAAGTGGAGGAAATATTTAACAGGAACCTGGGGAGTAACTTTTGTTTACACAAAGGGTGGTGGGTGTGTGGAACGAGCTGCCAGAGGAGGTAGTTGAGGCAGGGACTATCACAATGCTTAAGAAACATTTAGACAGGTACATGGAAAGGACAGATCCAGAGGGATATGGGCCAAATGCAGGCAGGTGGGACGAGTGTAATCTGAGGAAGGCCATTATTGCCATAGAGGGAGTGCAGAGAAGGTTCACCAGACTGATTCCTGGGATGTCAGGACTGTCTTATGAAGAAAGACTGGATAGACTTGGTTTATACTCTCTAGAATTTAGGAGATTGAGAGGGGATCTTATAGAAACTTATAAAATTCTTAAGGGGTTGGACAGGCTAGATGCAAGAAGATTGCTCCCGATGTTGGGGAAGTCCAGGACAAGGGGTCACAGCTTAAGGATAAGGGGGAAATCCTTTAAAACCGAGATGAGAAGAACTTTTTTCACACAGAGAGTGGTGAATCTCTGGAACTCTCTGCCACAGAGGGTAGTCGAGGCCAGTTCATTGGCTATATTTAAGAGGGAGTTAGATGTGGCCCTTTTGGCTAAGGGGATCAGAGGGTATGGAGAGAAGGCAGGTACGGGATACTGAGTTGGATGATCAGCCATGATCATATTGAATGGCGGTGCAGGCTCGAAGGGCCGAATGGCCTACTCCTGCACCTAATTTCTATGTTTCTATGTAGATGGGACATGTTGGTCAGTGTGGGCAAGTTGGGCCGAAGGGCCTGTCCCATCCGGTAGGACTATAAATTATGTTGTATCAGAAAATAAATGGACAGAACAGCTTTTCCGCCCACTAACCCCGAGTCCTCACAATATAGATCCTTTCTCTAACCTCCAGCCTCATTTACGGGCAACATGCCTACCTGGGTGGCTTCATTTAAACCTCTGCTCCATTCCACCGACCATCTGGCTGAAAGAACAAATGTATATTCACACCTTTTCCACTTACCTGAAGATATGTTTTGAAGATATGTTTGGCAGACCGGGTAATCAGTTCCGTAATTCCAAGTTTCTGGTGGGTTTAAAAAATAAATTGAAAGCATGTCAATAAAATTACTTCTTTAAACGTCAACAGTAGAGATACAGCACGGAAACAGGCCCTTCGGCCCACCGAGCACGCTGATCAGCGATCATCCGTTCACACCAATTCTATGTTATCCCACTTTCTCATCCACTCCCTACACACTAGCGGGCAACTTACAGAGGGCCAATTAACCTACAGACCTGCACGTCTTTGGGATGTGGGAGGAAACCCACGCCGTCACAGGGAGAACGTGCAAACTCCACACAGACAGCACCCGAGGTCAGGATCGAACCCTGGTCTCTGGGGCTGTGAGGCAGCGGCTCTACCAGCTGCGCCACCGTGACGCCCCAATCCCTATTGCACGTTGAAGTACGAATCGATCTCAGCACGCTGCCTAACCCGCTGAGTTACTCCAGCACTTTGCGTCTATCGTTGGTATAAAGCAGCATCTGCAGTTCTTTATTTCTACTGTTGTTTTCATTGTTAGTTCCCAGCACGTGGGAAAAAATGGGCCATTAGTTATAGAGCGTTCTGAATAACTCCTGCTAACACAGCTTGCTAGACCTGTTAGGGGGCAAGAAGTTATAGTTACAAACAGACCCAAGACTATAAACACCGCCAACCTCCTCCCTTCTGGGACTAATGAATCAACTACTCTTTTACAGCAGCCTATCATGTTTAATGCACACCATTAAAATTATTCGCTTTTTAACTCCAGATTTCATTAATTAATTGAACTTAAATTCCCCAGTTGCTGTGGGATTCAGTCTCACAGCTTTAGTTTAGTTTAGAGAGAGAGCATAGTAAAAGGCCCGTTGGCCCACCGAGTCCACGCCAGCCATCGATCACATGTTCACACTATTTTAGTTGAGTTACTCCAGCATTTTGTGTCTGTCTTCTGTGTAAACCAACATCTGCAGTTCCTTCCTACACATTCAGTTTAATTTAGTTTAGTTTAGAGATACAGCGTGGAAACAGGCCCTTCAGCCCTCCGACTCCCTGCCGACCAGCGATCCCCACACACGAACACTATCATACACACACAGGATACAATTTACAATGTTACCGAGCCAATTAACCTATAAACCTGTACACCTTTGGAGTGTGGGAGGAAATCGGAGAAAACACACATAGGTCACGGGGAGACCGTACAAACTCCATACAGCCAGCACCCGTAGTCAGGATCGAATCTGATCTCTGCCGCTGCAAGGCTGCAACTCTACCGCTGCGCCACAGTACTGCCCATGTAAGTGACTAGTTCTATGTTATCCCACTTTCTCATCAACTCCCTTCAGACTAGGGGCAATTTACTGAGTACGTCGTTGGGATGTGGGAGGAAACCTGTGCGGTCACTGGGAGAACGTGCAAACTCCGCACAGATAGCACCCAAATTCATGATCGAACTTGGGTCTCTGGCGCTGTGAGGCAGCGGCTCTACCCGCTGCGCCACTGTTATGCCATTAAACTGCATCAGATTAGCCATCCAGGAAAGAAGTTCAGTAACTTAAGCACAATACAGTGTGCCCAGTATAATTTTAGATAACATTGGCTGCTTTTTATGGATTTCTTCAGTAATATAAAATTCTTAAGGGATTGGACAGGCTAGATGCAGCAAAAATGTTCCCGATGTTGGGGAGTCCAGAACCAGGGGTCACAGTTTAAGAATGAAGGGTAGGCCATTTAGGACTGAGATGAGGAAAAACATTTTCACCCAGAGTTGTGAATCTGTGGAATTCTCTGCCACAGAAGGCAGTGGAGGCCAATTCACTGGATGTATTCAAGAGAGAGTTAGATATTGTTCTTGGGGCTAACGGAATCAAGGGATGTGGGGGAAAAAGCAGGAACGGGGTACTGATTCTGGATGATCAGCCATGATCATATTGAATGGCGGTGCTGGCTCGAAAGGCCTACTCCAGAACCTATTTTCTATGTTTCTAATATGAACGCTTGTTGGACTAAATAATTAATGTACAAAAAAGGTACATACATGGATGTGATCCAACTGCTGCCTTGCTTGGCTCTTTGACACATACTCCACTATCTTGGCCAGGTAACGGATGTTGATGCCTCTTTGATGTATGGCTTCTGCCAACGTAGCTCCGTCCATTGGAAGCACAGTGTGATCGACACAGTCTTTAATCTACAAAGGAAGAAGACACATTTTTTTCCCCATGATTCAATGCAAGGCTCCACAATCCAAAACATCAGTACATTGCTAAATACATTGTTTAAGTTTTAGAGATGCAGTGCGGAGACGGGCCCTTCGGCCCACCGAGTCCTCGCCGACCAGCGATCCCCGCACATTAACACTATCCTACACTCACTTGGGACAATTTTACATTTCCACCAGGCCAATTAACCTACAAAACTGTACGTTTTTGGAGTGTGGGAGGAAACCGAAGATCTTGGAGAAAACCCACGCAGGTCAAGGGGAGAACGTACAAACTCCGTACAGACAAGCACCCACAGTCAGGATCGAACCCGGGGCTCTGGCGCTGTAAGGCAGTAGGTCTGCCACTACGCCACTATGCTGCCCTTGTGATTACACAAGGAATCAAAATTAAAGATGGGAAGAAGGCAGGCACGGGTTATTAATTGGGGACGATCAGCCATGATCACAATGAATGGAGGTGCTAGCTCGAAGGGCCGAATGGCCTCCTCCTGCATCTATTTTCTATGTTTCTATTAATTGGAATAGTTAATTTTAGTGTAATTTAATTTAATTTATTGTCACATGTACCGAGGTACAGTGAAAAGCTCTTGTTGCGTGCTAACCAGACAGCTGAAAGACTATACATGATTACAATCGAGCCGTCAGCAGTGTACAGATATTTAGATTAGTTTAGTTTATTTTGTTGCCACGTGTACCGAGGTACAGTGAAAAGCTTTTGTTGCGTGCAAACCAGTCCGCGGAAAGGCTAGACGTGATTACGATCTGCATCTACAGTTCCTTCCTACACATTTTGTCTGTACAGAAGACGATTTCTCAGATGAGGAGGTGTTATGTGTCTAGACCAGAGAAAGTGAGGTTATTTTTCTTGGAATGAATGTGTTGCTGGGAGGTCAGATATACAAGTTTACTAGCACATGAAGGGCATAACACAGTGGGTGGAGGGTAACTGTCCCCATTGTTGGGGTGGGCAACAACCAGGTTATATAGAATGTAGACACAAGGAACAGCAGGCCGGCACGGTGGCGCAGCGGCAGAGTTGCTGCCTTACAGCTCCAGCGACCCGGGTTCGATCCTGGCTACGGGCGCTGTCTGTACGGAGTTTGTACGTTCTCCCCGTGACCTGCGTGGGTTTTCTCTGAGATCTTCGGTTTCCTCCCACACTCCAAAGACGTACAGGTTTGTCGGTTAATTGGCTTGGTTTAATTGTAAATTGTCCCTAGTGTGTGTGTGTGTGTGTGTGTGTGTGTGTGTGTGTGTGTGTGTGTGTGTGTGTGTGTGTGTGTGTGTGTGTGTGTGTGTGTGTGTGTGAGTGTGTGTGTGTGTGTGTGTGTGCGTGTGTGCGTGTAGGATAGTGTGCGGGCATCGTAGGTCAGTGTGGACAGGGTGGGCCGAAAGGCCTGTTTCCTGCGCCGTATCTCTCAATTAAACTAATTCGCCACGTTCGGTTCTTACCAGCGATGGAATCTGGCAGGAAATCAAGAAGGCCGCGGCGTCTTTCAACAATTGCTTCTGCTTCTCGACTTCGTCACAGCTGTTGTCATGGAAACGGACACCTACGACGAAGGAATGTCACCAAGATGAAGGGCTCCGTGTGCAATATGTCTACAGCACACACACACACAGAGAGAGAGCAGGGATGTCGAGGCAAAGGACCAACACTTGCACAGCTCTCATTACCAACACATCACAAACCTCCAGCGCTTGCTCCCAACATCACCTCCTTCCCACCCCTGCGGGTCTCTTCACAAAAGTAGACTTCACTCTTTGGATCATTAAAATTAACGGAGATGGTTTTGTTCAGCTGCATGCAAGGTTCTCAACTAAACCAATTTAAGGCGGCACAGCAGGGTAGAGCTACTGCCTCACAGCGCCAGAGATCCGGGTTCGATCCTGACCTCGGGCGCTGTCTGTGCGGAGTTTGAACGTTCTCCCTGCGACCGCGTGGGCTTCCTCCAGGTGCTCCGGTTTCCACCCACATCCCAAAGGCGTGCCAGTGTGCAGGTTTAATTGGCTTCTGTAAATAGCCCCTCGTGTGTAGGGATGGATGTGAAAGTGAACGGACGGTCGATGATGGGCGTGGACTCGTTGGGCTGAATGACCCGTTTCCATGCTGTATCTCTAAACTAAACTAATTCCAAAGATAGACATAAATGGGCCGAAACAGGCCTATCGGCCCACTGAGTCCACGCCAGCTATCGATCACCCTTTCACACTAATTCTATGTTATCCCAATTTCACATCCTATGCGCAAGAGGCAATTTAGAGAAGTAAATTAACCGACAAACCTGCACATCTTTGGGATGTGGGAGGAAACCGGAACACCTGGAGAAAACCCACTCGGTCACGGGGAGAACGTACAAACTCCATACAGACAGCACCCGTAGTCAGGATCAAACCCGGGTCTCTGGCGCTGGGAAGAGCGGTGCGGTGGCGAGCAGTAGAGTTGCTCCCTCACACCGCCAAAGACCCGGGTTCAATCCTGACTTCAGTTGCTGTATCTATGTTTTACGTTTGTACGAAAAAGTGCGTTTTCCCCAGGTGCTCCATTTTCCTCCCACACTCCAAAGACGTACAGGTTTGCAGACTAATTAGCTTTGGTGAAATTGTAAATTATCCCTAGTGCGTAGGACATTGTTAGTGTACGGGGGTGATCATTGGTCATTGTGGACTCGGTGGGCCAAAGAGCCTGTTTCATCACCATATCTCTAAAGTCTCTACCACTGCGCCACCCTTTTTCATCATTGGAGATAACATTGGTAAAATGGCATATGCCAAAACAATACTACAATTTAAGTAAACTTTATTAGGCAGACTTCTTTCTCCCCATGGACATATTAGCGTAACATCTGATGGTTTAGTTTAGTTTAGAGATACAGCGCGTCAACAGGTCCTTCGGCCCAGAGTCGGCGACGGCCAGCGATCCCTGCACATTAACACTATCCTGCGCACACTGTTGACAATTTACATTTACACCATGCCAATTAACCTACAAACCTGTACGTCTTTGGAGTGTGGGAGGAAACCAGAGATCCCGGAGAAAACCCACGCAGGTCACGGGGCGTATGTACAAACTCCGTACAGGCAAGCACCCATTGTCAGACCCGAACCCGGGTCTCTGGCGCTGAACGGGAGAAGCTCTACCGCTGCACCACCAAAGTGTATCAAAGAGTTTGCTGTATCAAAGAGTTTGTTTTTTCTATTATTTTTTTCATATTTTCATCGACTCCCAGATTGTTAACATTGCTGAAACAGACATCGATGCATTTTAATAGATTTCTCGGCCCTGATGGGCAAGCAGCTGACTTGAATGAAAAGCCCTAATTCGATGAACTATAGGACTTATAAGTGATGGAAGAGACAATGACATCCTCGATACCCTTAACGGTGGCGCAGCGGTAGAGTTGTTGCCATACAGCGCCAGAGACCCAGGTTCGATCCTGACTGTGGGTGCTGTCTGGACAGAGTTTATATGTTCTCCCCGTGACCTGCGTGGGCTTTCTTCGAGATCTTCCGTTTCCTCCCACACTCCAAAGACGTACAGGTTTGTAGGTGAATTGGCTTGGTATGAATGTAAAATTGTCCCTAGTGTGCGTAGGGTAGTGTTAATGCACGGGGATCACTGGTTGGTGCGGACTTGGAGGGCCGCTGTAAACTAAACGATTCCATCCTGGAAATCTTTAACAAGCGCGGATGATAATAAAACTGTCGGCACAGCGCTTGCTGGTGTAAGATCAAGGGCTGTCGAAACTGTCACAGCTCAGAAAGGCACGGCAAGATTAGCCGTGTAGTAGATTTGTACCAACCTGGGGAAAATATGTCTGGGTTGAAGCGGATATCAAAGGACGTACTGCTGATGGAACCCACTGCCTTGCAGGCATTCAGAATCACTTCCTTGCTCTTGGGGTCGACTGTGGACGACACGCACAAAAGGTCAGACGTTTCAATTAAACCACCGCGCACATGAGAAGAAATGCTGCTAATTACCCCGGGGAAACGCACAGAATCAACCAACCACCGTTTACAAAATCAGAGCATGCAAACATTGTATGAGTGGAAAGGACACAACTGGAAAATAAAAAACAAAGCAAAAGTTGGTGTTAATGTGTTATGATTGAAGTTCAATGGTCGATTCAATGGTTTGAATGAATTTCAACAAGCCTGAGATGCCAGTCTTTAGAGCGAATGCAGATGGAATCACAGGCAGTTGTCGGCTATACGTTTTGTGTGCAAGATTGGTGTTGAAAGCATTCAGTGAGATCCGGGTTAGAGCACCACCACACCCATAAACATGGCCGCCGTTCCACAGGGCAGCTTCCAATAAAGTACCTGTTTCGTCCTCTGACGCAATGGACTCGGCAAGGTTTCTGGTTTGGTCTAAGCCACAGAGGGTCCCCTCAGCCTTACCATCTTCAGACAGGGCTTTGCTGCTTTCTGTGGCGTTGCCGTCAGCTGGACTGGAGCCGCCGTTCTCCGTCACGGCCGGGCACTCCTTCTCCTGCTTGTTGGCTTTCTGCTGCATCAGCTGCAAGGCAGCCAGTTTCATGAAGACAATATACCTGGGGAGATCACAGCAGGCAGGTCAGCGCCAGGGGCTCAAACTGGTCCGTCAAAGCATTGGACACCAATTATGGAGACTCAAGCGTGTCAAGGGGTTACGGAACGAAGGCAGGAGAATGGGGTTGAGAGGGAACGATAGATCAGCCATGATTGAATGGCGGAGTAGACTAGATGGGCCGAATGGCCTAATTCTGCACCTATCAGTTATGAACTTGAAGTATTACTACATTTCTGGCTGGGCTTTAGTAAACGTGGGCAGATGAATTTAAAAAAAGGTACTGAGCATAGGTTATAGGGCCAGAGGTCATAGCCTCATAATTAAAGGGCGTTCCTTTAGGAAGGAGATAAGGAGGAATTTCTTTAGTCAGAGGATGGTGAATCTGTGTAATTCATTCCCGCAGACGGCTGTGGAGGCCAAATCAATTGATATTTTTAAGGCAGGGATAGATAAGATTCTTGATTAGTAAGGGGCGAAGGCAGGAGAATGAGGTTGAGAGGGAAAGATCGGTCAGCCATGATTGAGTGAAGGAATAGACTTGATGGGCCAAATGGCCTCATTCTGCTCCTAGAACTTACGAACAAGGAATTGCAGATGCTGGTTTACAAAAAAAAAGACACAAAGTGCCGGACTAATTTAGCAGGGCAGGCAGTATCTCTGGAGAACATGGGTTGTGACCCCCCCCTCTTTAGACAGTTATGTACAATTTCTTGATGATTACAAGTTATTATATTGTTTAGTTTATTGTGATCTGTGTACCATCAATCACCCCTTCACACTAGTTCTACATTATCCCACTTTCTCATCCACTCACCACACACCAAGGTTAATTTACAGAGGACCAATTAACCTACAAACCCGCACGGGATGTGGGAGGAAATCGGAGCACCCGGAGGAAACTCGCACGGTGACAGGGAGAACGTGCAAACTCCACACAAACAGCACCCGAGGCCAGGATCGAACCGTGTCAGGGCGGGTCTCAGGTGCTGTGCTGTCTCGGGTGCTGTGAGGCAGCAGCTCTACCCGCTGCGCCGCCGTGCTTCACAATGAGAGAGATTTGTTCCGCAGGTGCAGCATTCCCAAAAGGGTCATTTGCAAATCAAATCGGTAGTAAGGAAGGCAAATGCAATGCTAGCAATTATTTCGGGAGGACTAGAATATAAAAACAGGGGATGTAATGCTGAGGCTCTATAAGGCGCTGGTGAGAATGCATTTGGAATATTGTGAACAATTTTGGGCCCCGTATCTGAGGAAGGATGTGCTGGCGCTGGAGAGGATCCAGAGGAGGTTTATAAGAATGATCCCAGGAGTGAGTGGGTTAACATATGATTAGGGTTTGACGGCACTGGGCTTATACTCGCTGGGGTTTAGAAGGATGAGGGGGTATCTCATTGAAACTTACCGAATAGTGAAAGGAATGGATAGAGTGGATGTGGAGAGGATGTTTCCACTAGTGGGAGAGTCATCATATGTTAACCCAATGTTTTACCTGTGCTCGACAAAGGCTTCGATGAGCTCCTGCCTGAGGCAGGACAGCCTGTGTCGATGTTCCTTTGGGAAGCCCATGTTGGTGCATTCCTCCGGGAGCTCCTCGCCTTCCACCGGGAGGAAGTTGAGGTCCGGCGGGAACGTGCGCAGCAAGTCCAAGATGTAATGGCGGCTGTCGTTGCCAATGATGCCCTTGCACTCGACGGAGGAGCACAGCTCCACCTCCTCGCTCTTGTCGTCCAGCACGTTGTGCTTCTGGATCTTCAGGGGCCGCGCCGTCTTCTCCAGCAACTCCAGGTACTTGGGGTGGGACACCACCGTCTTGCCGAAGTCAATGGACCCGTAGATGACGCTCTGCTCCTGCTCCCGCTCCAGAATTCCAGGAATGATCGACTGAGCGGTCACACGGTAGCCTCGGTAGTCCACCACCACCGTCCCCAGCGTGTAAAGTCCCTCCACGTCCACGGCGTTGTAGGCTCGGACGCCGTTCAGGTCGTTGGTGGGGGCCACGTAGGCCGCGTTGTCTCCACCCAGGTCCTTGTAGTGGTCGCGGACGTCGAAGCCCAGGCTGAAGAAGATGTTGTTCCAGATGAACATCTGCATCTTGGTCTCCTCGCCCGGATTGATGGCCATGACGTTGCCGTCGATCACCGCCATCGCCCCGCGAGTGGCGGCCGCTGCAAAGTCGCTGTGCACCTTGGGAAAGGCAAGGGAGAGGGTAAAATGTCACCGTCGCCATGGAAACGGGCCTGCACTTGACAGGGACCAGGCCATAGCAGGGCCCACAATGCTGGAGATGGTGAGACACCAGCCTCTACGCACAAAGTAGGTAATAAACAAATACAACTTGGAGAACATCTTGAGGGCGGCACGGTGGCGCAGCGGTAGAGTTGCTGCGTAAATCTTCTCTCGCTCATTATAGCACATTGAACAGGTAGAGCAAAGGAACAGGCCCTTTGGCCCATAATGTCTGTGCCGAACATGATGCTGAAACCAACCTTTATCTGCCTGCACATACTGTAATTCATCTCACTGCATATTCCCTGCATATACATGTGCCTATTCATTCCTTTGTTGTTTTTACTAACCAAAATGACACACTGACGTAATATATGTTCTTCCAGCTCCCAAACTTCTGTTGCTTTATTAGAGGCAGTAGGATTACCCAGACAGTGTCATACAACATAGAAACAGGCCCTTCGGCCCAACTAGCTCATGTTGGCCAACATGTCCCATCCACACTAGTCCCATCTGCATGCATCTGGCATACACACCTCTAAATCTTTCCTATCCATGTACCTGTCTGAATGTCTCTTAAATGTTTCAGTACTTGCTTCAACTACCTAACTGGCTGCTTGTTCCATACACCCCCCCCCCCCCCCCCCCCCCTCTCTGTGTGAAAAGGTTACCCTTCAGGATCTTATTAAAACATTCCCCTCTCGCCTTAAAGTACGTCTTCTGGTTCTTGATTCCCTCGTCCTGGGTAAAAGACTCTGTACATTCGCCCTACCTATTCCCCTCATAAATTCACAATTTATAGGAGTAGAATTAGGCCATTCGGCCCATCAAGTCTACTCCGCCATTCAATCATGGCTGATCTCTGCCTCCTAATCCCATTTTCCTGCCTTCTCCCCATAACCATTGGCACCCGTTCTAATCAAGAATTTCTCTATCTCTGCCTTAAAAATATCCACTGTCTTGACCTCCACCGCCCTCTGTGGCAATGAGTTCCACAGATTAACTACCCTCTGACTAAAGAAGTTCCTCCTCACCTCCTTTCTATAACTGAGAACGCCCATGACGTTATACACCTCTATAAATTCACCCCTCATCCTCCAGCGCTCCAAGGAATAGAGTCCTAGCCTCCCTGCAGTTCAGGCCCCAAGACCTGGACACAACCTCGGAGAAAAGCATTGCAACGAAGAGCAATAGCCTCCCTTTGACTTTTGAATCCTACTTTGTACGGTTGCTTCCTGCCGCAGATTAATATTCAGGTCCAGCCCATCATCCAGCTCTACGGTGATGGATGTCAAGTATGACACATAACATCCCCAAGGCTATTTTCTTTATACACAAATTGCTTTTCCCCCCCATTACCCTGAACAACATGCAGAGAGGAAAAGAAACGACTCTAAAAAACGTAAATTATCTAAATAATTTGATATCGAGCAGAAGGCTCAAAGGAAGTACACAAGTATTATTAGGTTGTAATTGGGCACAGAGATTGTAAGACACACACATTGCTGCAATAATGATGATGAAAGCCCATCAACGCCGCTACCTCGACGGTTGAGGACATTCGGTAAGTCAACGAATACTCTCTTGAACTTCTCCAGGTGTATGTTAGAGAGCGTATTGACCGGTTGCATCACGGCCTGGTTCAGCAACTTGAACGCCCAGGAATGAAGGAGATTACAGAAAGTGGTGACCGCTGCCCGGTCCATCACGGGTACTGACCTCCCCACCGTCGAAGGGATCTACAGGGGTCACTGCCTCAAAAGGCAGCCAGCATCAGCAGAGACCCACACCACCCTGGCCACGCTCTCACTTCACTCCTACCATCGTGAAGAAGGTACAGGAGCCTGAAACTTGTAATGTCCAGGTTTAGGAACAGCTTCTTCACTACAATCATCAAGTTATTAAACACTACAACCTCCAAATAGGTTCTGAACTATATAGACTTGATTGGCATTAATTTTGTCTTGCATTATATATATGTTTCCCCCGTGGATTGTCACCTTGTCGTGGTGGAGAAGCTTGTGTGGACCTGAGATCCTGAGAGCAATGCCGTCAGGAGCAATGCACCTGGTAGGGCCACACATGGCGGTAAGGTCGAGGTGGAGGTCTCTGACAAAGAGCAATCCAACCAAGACTTCAACGGTGGAACAGGCGGAGGACGATGGCTGACCTTAGTGGAGCGTCACAACGGCTGGGAAGGCGGATGAAGGCTGCAGCAGAAAAGGGTCTCCGGTCGTCTTGGACTCCATGCCAATGGATCCTGACTCAGATCTGTCAAGGACCGCGTGGTGGCTGTCTGTGCACCAGTCTCCCCACGTTAAACAAAGTCATGCACAAGCGTCCTCCATATAGGGAATAGCACCCTGAAGACACCCATGGTCAGCCACGACCGAAGGGGGCCTAAGAGATATAGATGTACACACACACACATGCAGCAGCACAACAGAGATGTAAACATAGTACTCTGTAATCATAATAAGCAAGGGTTCAGTATATATAGATATATATGTGTGTGTGCACGTAAACACACGTGCGCACACACATGCAAATATATATATGCACACACATACACACACACACACAGTGTGAGTGTGAGAGTGTGTGTGTGTGTGTGTGTGTGAGAGTGTGTGTGTGAGAGAGTGTGTGTGTGTGTGTGTGTGTGTGTGTGTGTGTGTGTGTGTGTGTGTGTGTGTGTGTGTGTGTGTGTGTGTGTGAGAGTATGTGTGTGAGAGAGTGTGTGTGTGTGTGTCTCACACTCACAACTCTTTTGTAGTTTATTGTGGTGTTTACAGAGTACTATGTTTACATGCCTGTCGTGCTGCTTCAAGTAAGAAAGTAACGGTTCAGTTTTTGGGACACACGACAGTACAAACACTTGCCGCTATTTTACCTTGAAGATGGCGCGCTCCCGGAGAAGTCTATCTGGAAGGTTCTTGCGGGGAAGCTCTCGTGTAGTTTGTAGTTCTTCATTCCAATCCCTGGTCTGCAAACACAGGCAACAGGTTGTAAAGAGACATTTAGGACAAGTACAGTATCTGGTTGTGCTTTTTATTTCTCCTGCTATCCCACTGTTAGGTTTAATTATTTAGTTCAACAATGTAGGGCAAGGTTAGTTATCCAATCGTGGAGTCTGAGATAGAACAGTACACAACAGGCTCACAATGTCTGTGGTGAACATGATGCCAACAAGACAGGTAAAGGCTGGTGAACCTACCTATCTTCCAGTTGCTAAACACTTTCATTCTCCTTCCCATTCCTACATAGACCTTTTTGTCCTAGGTCTCCTCCATTGTCAGAGTGAGGCTAAACGCAAATTGGAGGAACAGCATCTCATATTTCACTTGGGCAGCTTACAGCCCAGTGGGATGAAAATGATTTCTCTCACTTCAGGTAGCCCCAGCATTCCCTCTCTCTTTATCCCTCCCCCACCCAAGTCGCACCGGCTTCTCATTTTCACCCAACAAACAGCTAACAATGGCCTGTTTCCTTTATCATTGTTACATTTTTGCATCTTTCATTCATTGTTCTTTATCTCTCCACATCACCGTCTATATCTCTCGTTTCCCTTATCCCTAACCACTGAAGGGTCTCGACCTGAAACGTCACCCATTCCTTCTCTCCAGAGATGCTGCCTGTCCCGCTGAGTTACTCCAACATTTTGTGCCTATCTAAAGGCTGGTTTGGTTTAGAGATACCACATGGAAACGAGCCCTTCTGTCCACTGAGTTCACGTCAACCATCAATCACCCTTCACACTATTTCTGTGTTAACCCACTTTCACATCCACTCCCGACACACCAGTGGGAATTCACAGAGACAGAAACATGCAAGATGCCCCCATCTACGCTAGTCCCACCTGCCCGCATTTGGCCCAAATCCCTCTAAACCGTGCCTGTCCATCTACCTGCCCAGGTGTCTTTTAAATGTTGTTATAGTACCTGCCTCAACGACCTCCTCTGGCAGCACACACCATTATCCCACCACCTTCTGTGCGAAAAGTTGCCGCTCAAGTTATGAGAGCAGAATTAGGCCATTCGGACAACCAAGTCTACTCCGCCACTCAATCATGGCTGAACTATCTTTCCATCCTAATCCCATTCTCCTGCCTTCTTCCCATCTTTAGTCAGAGGGTGGTGAATCTGTGGAATTCATTGTCACAGAAACTATCGCAACGTTTATGAAGCAATTGGACAGGTACATGGATAGGACAAGTTTAGAGGAATAAGGGCCAAATGCAGGCAGGTGGGATTCATGTACATGGGGCATGTTGGTTGGTGTAGGCTAGTTGGGCATGTTTAGAAACATAGAAAATAGGTGCAGGAGTAGGTCATTCGGCCCTTCGAGCCTGCACCGCCATTCGATATGATCATGGCTGATCATCCAACTCAGTATCCCATCCCTGCCTTCTCTGGACTAGGGTGGGGAACCTTTAAATGGTGGAAGGCCACATTAAGTTAGCTGTAATCTAATAATGCCGCATCCAAGAAATTTCAATTAGATATACTTCAAAATGGACATTATTTGGTTAAAATAGGCCTCATCACTTACTAATGTTTTAATTGTGGCCCTCAGTCGGGGAGGATTATTTTGTTGAATCTTCTTTTACTCTTTGGTATTTTAAATACGTTCATTTTAAGATTAAAATAAAAATAATAAAAGATGTACAAAAACATATTAATAAAAATAAAAGGATTTGTTCTACAAAATTTGGATTCATTCAAAAGGCCGCACTTAATGGCCTAGAAGGCCGCACTTAATGGCCTAGAAGGCCGCAGGTTCCCCACCCCTGGTCTACACATTCAGAACAATTTACAATTACACCAAGCCAATTAACCAACAAACCTGTACGTCTTTGGAGAGTGGGAAGAAACCAGAGCACCTGGAGAAAACCCGCGCAGGTCAAGGGGAACATACAGGCAACGCCCGCAGTCAGGATCAAATCCAGGTCTTTGGCACTGTGAGGCAGCAACTCCACCGCTGCGCCACCATGCCATCTGGCCTTTGTTCCAAACATCTTAACAACCCTCCCTCCCCTCTCCTGTGTCCACGTATCACCTGCCAGGCTCCCCCACCTCTCATCCAGCTTTCTGCCCTCTACCACAATCGGTCTGAGGAAGGATCGTGACCCGAAATGTCACCTATCCAGGTCTGGTTTTATTTACGTTTAAGAAGGAACTGCAGATGCTGGAAAATCGAAGGTAGACAAATATGCTGGAGAAACTCAGCGGGTGAAGCAGCATCTATGGAGCAAAGGAAATAGGCGACGTTTCGGGTAGACAAGAAGGGTCTCGACCCGAAACGTCGCCTATTTCCTTCGCTCCATAGATGCTGCTTCACCTGCTGAGTTTCTCCAGCATTTTTGCCTACCTCAGGTTTAGTTTTAGTTTAGTTTAGAGATACAGCATGGAAACAGGCCCTTCGGCCCACCGGGTCCGCACCGACCAGCGATCCCCACACATTAACACAATCCTACACCCACTAGGGATAATGTTTACATTATCCAAGCCAATTAACCTCCAAACCTGCACGTCTTTGGAGCGTGGAAGGAAACCGAAGGTCTGAGAGAAAACCTACGCGGTCACAGGGTAAACGTACAAACTCCGTGCAGACAGCACCCGTGGTCGGGATTGAACCCGGGTCTCTGGCGCTGTATTCGCTGTAAGGCAGCAACTCTACCACTGCGCCTCCGTGACCGCCCTTCCCCACAGATGCTGCCTGACCCGCCCAAGTTACACCGGCACCTTGTGCCTATGGTAACGGGAGCATCGTGGAGCTGCCACAACTCGGTGTTGTCTCGTGCACGAGAAGACTCGACAGTACCTGGCCTGGGATGTGCTCCTCGTATCCCAAGCGGGATGTGTACGCATCTTCTGCCCGGACACAATCCATGGCGTGCTCCACTGCGGGCGCTGTCCAACTGTACACCTGGAACGGAGTCGCTATCCTCTCAAAGGGGTGCCTCTGAACCCTAGAAATCAATTGGGGCACAGGTCAGCACCCAGAAATTATACAGTGCAGCACGGAACTGCAGATGCTGTGGAATACCCTACCCAGGGCTATGAGAGACGCCCACTCAGTTGACATTTTTAAACGGCAGCCAAAAACTTACCTTTATGAATCAAGCTACAGGAGTATCAGCTGCAGAGCCAGCAGGATGCTACACAGCTTCTTCCCACAAGCAATAAAAATGGTTAACGGACTGTGTCCCCTCCCCATACATCATACACCCCCACATCTAACCTCGCCCAAACTTTGACAGCCAGTCATCTGTCAAGGTAAAGTCACTGTTCAGATTGAATGTCTGTTTTTAGTTCAATTTTAGATCTATTTTAGATATGTTAATTTTAAAGTTGTATGTATTTATTCTGTTTTTATTAATTGCACAGACAGGAACTGATGAGAAACATTTTTTTCGTTTCTTCTGTGTATGTAAGTACTCAGTGAAATGACAATAAAGTTAATACTGAATACGGATACTGAAGCTTTTAACTTCCTTTGTCCTTTTACACTCTCTATTGTATAGTTTATATTTTTATTTTTATATAAATCTGTGCTTTATGTGCTATTAACTGCCTATGTCCTAAAGCCCCGTCCCACTTGGTCACGGTGGAGGTCTCCTAAGTGGGACAGGCCCTTACTGTTTTAAATAGTATTTTTGTTCAGACCTGTGTTTTTTGTGGAAAGTACTTTGGGTTGCATTCAATTGTACGAAAAGTGCTCTAGAATAGAATAGAATAGAATAGAATAGAATCTTTATTTGCCACGCAACCAGGGTTGGTGGTATTTGGGTTCGGTACATGATGGCACACTGCTTTAGTCACATTAATACATATAACAACACAGATCATAGTAATAAAGTGCATCCATACCACATCACAAATCACAAATCTCACCAACAGAACATAGTGCAAAAGAACAGACAAAGACCATAGACAAGACACTATATACATCAAGAGTCCTTAGTGTTGTTTGTTATTGGAGGGCATTGAGTGTTCTTATTGCTGAGGGGAAGAAGCTGTTTTTAAAACGGGTGGATTTTGTGGCAAGTGACCCGAGGCGCCTCCCTGAAGGGAGAGACTGGAAAAGGTGGTTTGCTGGGTGGGAGGGGTCCGAGATGATCTTTATTGCCCATTTTGAGGTACGTTGGAGGTAAATGGAATGGATTGAGGGGGGGGGGGGAGTTGATGGTCCTGGAGGCCTTGGAGACAATGCGCTGTATTCTGTGTAGTGAGTGACTGTCAGTGTTTCCGTACCAGACTGTGATTGAGGAGGCGATGATGCTTTCGATAATGGATTGATAGAAACGGACCAGGAGGTGTTTGTGGACTCTGAACTTTTTGAGCTGTCTGAGGAAGTATAGGCGTTGTTGTCCTTTCTTAATGATGTGGTCTGCGTTGATGTGCCATTTTAGATTATTGCAGATATAGGTGCCCAGAAACTTGAATGAGTTTGTGGAGGTTATGGGATGGGAGTTGACATGGACCAGGGGGTTTGGGGTTTTGTTTGCGTCTGAAGTCTATGGTGATTTCCAAGGTTTTTGATGTATTGCGCTGGAGGTTGTTGTCTGCGCATCATTTGACTGTGCTGTCGACTGTTTGATGGTATTGTGCTTCGTTGTTGTCTGAGATGAGGCCAATTATTGTTGTGTCATCTGCATATTTGAAAATTTTGACTGAGCTGCATTGGGATATGAGGTTGTTGGTGTAAAGTGAGAAGAGCTGAGGTGACAGAACGCACCCTTGGGGGGCTCCTGTGTTGAGAGTCAGAGGGCTGGAGAGTTTTTCATCCACCTTGACTCTTTGCTGTCTGTTTGTCAAAAAGTGCAGGATCCAATGGCACATGGCTGGGTGAATGCTCATGTCCAACAGTTTATTATAGAGTTTAATTGGGTGTATGGTGTTAAAGGCCGAGCTAAAGTCTATAAACAGGATGCGTGCATAAGTGTTCGGTGATTCCAGATGATGTAGGGAGTAGTGAAGAGCTAAGTTAATAGCATCCTCAACAGCACGGTTGGCGCTGTATGCAAATTGGAAAGGGTCCATGATGGGGGCAGTGTGTGTTTTCAGATGGGTGAGGACTATGTGCTCAAAGGCCTTCATGGCAACTGATATTAGTGCAACAGGTCTAAAATCGTTCAGACAGCTCACCTTGGAGGACTTGGGCACAGGGATGATGATGGATGATTTGAAACACTGCGGGACTCTACATTGGCTGAGGGAGGGGTGAGGAGAAGAGTATAATTGCTGGAGTGACTCAGTAAAGTTATAAAGTAAGTTATATAAGTTATATAAGTAAAGTTATTATTATTATTAAACCGTAGACACAAAATGCTGGAGTGAGTCACTCCAGCAATTATTCTCTTCTCCTCACCCCACCCCTCTCTCTCCCACCACATTGCCAGCATACTGACCCCACCAAGTATCATGTAATGTGCCATCGCATACATTGCACTGTCGTAAAGCAGCTAACTCTCGATGCACAGACATTGCGCAGGCAGAACTGATGAATGACCGCGTGGGTTTCCTCCGGGTGCTCCGGATTCCTCCCGCATCCCAAAGACGCGCGTGTCTGTAGGTTAAATGGCCCTCTGTAGATTGTCTCCAGTGTGCCGGACATGGATGCGAAAGTGGGATAACACGGAACTAATGCGAACGGGGTGATCGATGGGTCGGCCTGGACTGGGCGGGCCGAAGGGTCTGTTTCCACATTTCAATCAATCAATAGGTTTATGTGTTTCTCATTCTGAGAGATGACTACAAACTGAATGGGAGACACAAAGTGCTGGAGTAACTCAGCGGGTCAGGCAGCAACTCTGGAGAAAAAGGATGGGCCAGAGATCTCCAGGGATGCTGCCTGACCCACTGAGTTACTCCAGCACTTTGTGTCTATCTTCCATTTAAACCAGCATCTGCAGTTCCTTCCTTCACGACATTCAACAAATTTCTTCCATTCTGTTTTCAATGCTGCCAGAAACCAAGTTGAGAATCCCTTTTCTCTCCTCGAGACGTCGCCTTTTTTCTAATGAGCTTTAGTCAGCTGCTGTCTCCAAGGCAGGAAGACGCAATCTCACCCTGTAATTATTGCCAAGGCTGGATTTGCACAGGGAATGGATCAGTGAACGTGACACCGAGACGGAGAATTGGAATCACTTCACCATCATTATGTTTGTGGAGTTCAGAGCCCGCTGTAGGTTGAGTAGGCTGTGACTCTATTCCTTGGAGAGCAGGAGGATGAGGAGTGATCTTATTGAGGTTTAGTTTAGTTTTTTTTTAGTTTAGTTTAGTTTAGAGGGCGGGCCCACCGGGTCGGTGCCGACCAGCGATCCCCACATATTAATACCACCCTACACCCACTAGGAACAATTTATTTTTACATTAACCTACAAACCTGTACGTATTTGGAATGTGGGAGGAAACCTACGCAAGTCACGGGGCGAACGTACAAACTCCGTACAGACAGCACCCGTAATCGGGATCGAACCCAGGTCTCCGGCGCGGCATTTGCTGTAAGGCAGCAACTCTACCGCTGCGCCACCGTGACGGATGTATAAAATCATGAGAAGAATAGATCGGGTAGATGCACAGAGCCTCTTGCCCAGAGTAGGTGAATCGAGGACCAGGGGACATGGGTTAAAGGTGAAGAAGAAAAGATTTAATAGGATTCTGAGGGGTAACTTTTTCACACAAAGGGTGGTGGGTGTATGGAACAAGCTGCCAGAGGAGGTAGTTGAGGCTGGGGCGATCGCAACATTTATGAAACAGTCAGACAGGTACATGGATAGGGCAGGTTTGGAGGTATATGGACCAAACGTGGGCAGGTGGGACTAGTGTAGCTGGGACATGTTTGGGTAAGTTGGGCCAAAGGGCCTGTTTCCACACTGTATCACTCTATGACTTCTGTCACCGGCAGCTTTACGCCCTCTTCAACCAGCTATTTGTTTATGCCTTTCATATTTCAAAACACATTAACACCAACTCTGTTGTAATTTATGCATAGCAAGAACCCATCATTTGAAATCGGAAGGAGAATCTCCCTGATTTGCATAATTCCTGTTTTCACAACAGCGCAGCATTAATATTGTGCAGTTCATAAGTAATAGGACCAGAATTAGGCCATTCGGCCCATCGAGTCTACTCCACCATTCAATCA
Organism: Amblyraja radiata; assembly: GCF_010909765.2. Classification (NCBI taxonomy): domain Eukaryota; kingdom Metazoa; phylum Chordata; class Chondrichthyes; order Rajiformes; family Rajidae; genus Amblyraja; species Amblyraja radiata. Next base: position 5,795,479 of record NC_045983.1, on the reverse strand, counting down.
TGGCTAATTGATCTTTCCCTCTCAACCCCATTATCCTGCCCATAAACCCTGACGTCCTTACTATTCAAATATCTGTCAATCTCCGCCCTAAAAATATCCACTGACTGGGCCACCACAGCCGTCTGTGGCACAGATTCACCACCCTCTGACTAAAGAAATTCCTCCTCATCTCCTTTCTAAAAGTACATCCTTTTATTCATGACCTCTAGTCCTAGGCCCTCCCACTAGTGGAAACATCCTCTCCACATCCACTCTATCCAGGCCTTTCACTATTCGGTAAGTTTCAATGAGGTCCCCCCTCCTCATCCTTCTAAACTCTAATGAGTACAGGCCTAGTGTCGACAAACATTCACCATGCATTAACCCAATCATTCCCGGGATCATTCTCGAAATCCTCCTCTGGACCCTCTCCAACACCAGCACATCCCTCCTCAGATATGGGGAGACCAATATAATTGGCATTGCACATGAGAGTAGATGATCAGAAGCACGGTGGCGCAGCGGTAGAGTTACTGCCTCACAGCGCCAGAAACTCGGGTTCGAATCTGACTACTGCCGTGCTGTCTGTACGGAGTTTGTACGTTCTCCCCGTGACCTGCGTGGGTTTTCTCCGGAATCTCCGGTTTCCTCCCACACTCCAAAGACGTTCAGGTTTGTCGGTTAATTGGCTTGGTTTAATTGTAAATTGTCCCTAGTGTGTGTAGGATAGTGTTAGGGTGGGGGGGATCGCTGGTGGACCAAAGGCAGACTCGGTGGGTCAAAGGGCCTGATTCCGCACTGTATCCTTAAACCAAAACACAGATGTGCTGCATATGGAAATGGTGGATATTCACTTTCAATGCACGACAGTCAAGGCAAAATGAAAACTTTACAAGTGCAACTCTCACCTCTTCTTTTGCAAGGCTGCAAAGTTCTTTTTGAAAGTAGGGCTGATCTGACTCAACAATTCCACCAGGGAATGGCTGAGAAAGCTGGGGTTTGCTGGCTTGGGGTTGAAGCTGTAGGCTGTCGACCTGTTGAGAGCAGACAAATCAGTGTTGTACCACAGGCAAGAAAGAAAAGGCATCCAAAAACATACTGCAATAGCACTGTTACTTAGTGAGTTTAAAATTCTATCCCACTGCACTCATCTCTGGAGAACGTGGATAGGTGACGTTTTGGGTCGGGACCTTTCTTCACCCTAAAACAATATCTGAAGTTCCATTTTATCAAGCTGCAAACAACCCAGCTGTCATAGAAACATAGAAACATAGAAAATAGGTGCAGGAGGAGGCCATTCGGCCCTTCGAGCCAACACCGCCATTCATTGTGATCATGGCTGATCGTCCCCAATCAATAACCCGTGCCAGCCTTCTCCCCATATCCCTTGATTCCACTAGCCCCTAGGCAACTGAATCATCCTACCCCAACCAGAGAGCAGTGCTGAACTACTAGCTACCTCATTGGTGACCTTTGGACTACCCTTGAGTGGACTTTACTGGCTTTACCTTGCACTAAACGTTATTCCCCTATCATGTACGACAGATGGCACAATGGGCTAAGTGTTCGGCTGGCAACCGGAAGGTAGCTGGTTCGAATCCCGCTTGGAGTGCATACTGTCGTTGTGTCCTTGGGCAAGACACTTCACCCACCTTTGCCTGTGTGTGTCCTTGGGCAAGACACTTCACCCACCTTTGCCTGTCTGTATAGAAGTAATTGTGTGAAGCACTTTGGGGTCAATGCAAGTTGACTAAAAATGTGCTATATAAATAAAGACATTAGACATTATTATTATGTATCTACACACTATAAATGGCTCAATTGTAATCACGTATTGTCTTTCCACTGACTGGTGAGCTCGCAACAACAGCTTTTCACGGTACCTCGGCACACGTGACAATAAACTGAACCAAACTAAACTCAGAGCAAAGGACACAAGATTCAGAGTCATAAGCCTTCATATCTTTTTTTAGTGAATAAAGCCTTTCACAGCCAGTTACATAAACGGGAAATCTAACTTTGCACTCCACCAACAATACTGAGCTGGACAAAATGTGTCGGAAGGAACAACTGAAGATTTAGACACAAAATGCGCGGAGTAGCTCAGCGGGACAGGCAGCATCTCTGGAGAAAAGGAATAGGTGACGTTTTGTGTCGAGAAAAAAACGGGTCATCGGTTTTAGTCTGAAGAAGGGTCCTAAAGTGACATAGTAATGAGGAACAGCAGATGCTATTTTAGTGTTTAGAAGGGTCCTGACCCAAACCTCACCTATCCATGTTCTCTAGAGAAACTGCCTGACTCGCTCAGTTACTCCAGCACTCTGTGTCTATCTTTGTCCCACGGGTGGCACAGTGGTAGAATTGCTGCCTCACAGTGCCAGGGACCAGGGCTTGATCCTGACTACGGGTGCTTCTGTGCAGAGTTTGTACGTTCTCCATGCGACATTTCTCCGGGTGCTCCGGTTTCCTCCCACACTCAAGACGTACAGATTTGTTGGTTAATTGGCTTCGGTAACTATTGTAAATTGTCCCAAGTGTGTGTAGGATAGAGCTAGTGTACGGGATGATCGCTGAACCCCTCCTCTCTTCTAGCTTTCTTCCCCCCACCCCACCCCACAATCAGTCTGAAGGGTCCGAACCTGAAACGTCACCTATCTATGTTATCCCACTTTCTCACCCACTCTCTACAGACCAGGGGGCAATTTACAAGAGAGCCATTTAACCTACAAGCCAGCTCGTTTTTGGGATGTTGGAGGAACCAGGAGCACTCGGAGGAACCCCACACGGTCACAGGGAGAACCTGCAACCTCCACACTGACAGACAGACGCCAAGGTCAGGATGGAACCCTGGTCTCTGGGGCTGTGAGGCAGCGGCTCTACCCGCTGTGCCACTGTGTTGCCTTCAGGGCGCGATGTGCCCGGATCACGGTGTCAGTGGAGTGGGCTGCTGTAGGCCCGGCAACAGCCTGGGGCTCGATTAGATAGGACGCCTGCTCCAAGAGGCTGAGCACGTGGGTCGGACGAGGCCTGTCGCAGTGCGGAGTGGTGGAGGACACCGACAACATTGCAGGCCGATCCCTGCAACTCCAACCCATGGACAACGGGCCTTTACGGCGGGGTCAAGACACTGATTGAACGGTACTGGAAGCCCTCCACTGACCAAGCTTCTAACTACACTCATAAATGTGGAGATTAGTTTAGAGATACAGCGTGGAAACAGGCCCTTCGGCCCACTGAGCCCATGCTGACCAACAATCGATTCTACGCTACACACACGAGGGACAATTTACAGAAGCCAATTAACCTACAAACCTGCATGACTTTGAAACATGTGAGGAAACTGGAGCTTCCGGAGAAAACCCACGCAGCCACGGGGAGTACGTACAAATTCTGTGCAAACAGCACCCGTGCTCAGCATCGAACCCGGGTCTCTGGCACCGTGCGGCAGCAACTCCACCTGATGACCAAAGCAGAAACTATTCCCCCCCGCCATTCAGAAGTAGTGAGGGCCGGAAAGAAAATACGCAGCGGATGACAAAGCGCGCAATACTCACTGATTGGTGTAAAAGCCTCGTGTCGACGCGGTTATGCTGACGTGCCGATCTTCGGCAGTGACCACGTACAGGTACATCAGATCACCGTGCATCTTGCGGTTGCCGGGGGGAGGGTTCCAGCCACTCATGGTCAACACTTTCAGGCACTGCAGAGGCTGAGGAATAGAAGGGACAAAAGGCATGAAAAGCCACGCACAGTTTCTCTCTTTTCCCCCTTCCATCTATATTCCCTCCAGAGATGCAGCCTGAACAAACTGCGCAGAAACAGGCCCCGTTTGCAGGGTTACAGTGGTACAGCACAAAAACAGGCCCGTAACGGGTTTAACGTAACCTGATGCTGGTTTAAATCAAAGGTAGATACAAGATGCTGGAGTAACTCAGCGGGACAGGCAGCATCTCTGGAGAGAAGGAATGGGTGATGTTTCGGGTCGAGACCCTTCTTCAGACTAATGTCAGGGGAGTGGGTGGGACAGAGATAGAATGTAGTCGGAGACAGTGAGGCTGGTGGGAGAACTGGGAAGGATGAGGGGATGGAGAGAGAGAGAGAGAGCGGGAAAGCAAGGGCTATTTGAAGTCAATGTTCATACCGCTGGGGTGTAAGCTACCCAAGCAAAATATGAGGTGCTGTTCCTCCAATTTGCACTGGGCGTCACTCTGACAATGGAGGAGGCCCAGGACAGAAAGGCCAGATTGGGAATGGGAGGGGGAGTTAAAATGCTGAGCCACTGGGAGATCAGGTAGGTCTAGGCGGACTGAGCGGAGGTGTTCAGTGAAACGATCGCCGAGCCTGTGCTCTGTCTCGCCGATGTACAGGAGTTGACACCTGGAACAGCGGATACAGTAGATGAGGTTGGAGGAGGTGCAAGTGATCCTCTGCCTCACCTGCAAAGACTGTTGGGATCTAGACTTCTTCCCACCCTGCTTCCTGTAAGGACTCTATCCCCTACTCCTAAGTCCTCTGTCTACGCCGCACCTGCGCCCAGGATGAGGTTTTCCATACCAGGTCATCGAAGATGTCCTCATTCTTTAGGAAACGGGACTTCCCCTCTCCCATTGTAGATGAAGCTCTTACTAGGGTCACCTTGATATCCTGCAGCTCCGCTCTTGCTCCCCCTCCCCCCATTCGTAACAAGGACAGAGTCCCCCTTGTCCTCACTTTCCACCCCATCAGCCGTCGCATACAGCATATAATCCTCCAACATTGTCGCCACCTCCAACGGGATCCCACCACTGGCCACATCTTCCCATCCCCACCCCTTTCTGCTTTCCGCAGAGATCGTTCCCTCCGCAACTCCCTGGTCAACTCGTCCCTTCCCACCCAAACCACCCCCTCCCCGGGAACTTTCCCCAGGAAATGCAGGAGATGCAACACCTGGCCCTTTACCTCTCACATCGACTCCATCCAAGGACCCCGACAGTCTTTCCAGGTGAGGCAGAGGTTCACTTGCACCTCCTCCAACCTCATCTACTGCATCCGCTGTTCCAGGTGTCAACTCCTGTACATCGGCGAGACCAAGCGCAGGTTCGGCGATCGTTTCGCTGAACACCTCCGCTCAGTGCGCCTAAACCTACCTGATCTCCCGGTTGCTCAACACTTTAACTACCCTTCCCATTCCCACACTGACCTTTCTGTCCTGGGCCTCCTCCATTGTCAGACTGAGGCCCATCGCAATTGGAGGAACAGCACCTCATATTTTGCTTGGGCAGCTTACACCCCAGCGGTATGAACATTGACTTCTCTAACTTCAAGTAACCCTTGCTTTCCCTCTCTCTCTCCATCCCCTCCCCCTTCCCAGTTCTCCCACCAGTCTTACTGTCTCCGTCTACATTCTATCTCTGATGCCCACTCCCCTGACATCAGCTCGAAGAAGGGTCTCGACCTGAAACGTCGCCCATTCCTTCTCTCCAGAGATGCTGCCTGTCCCGCTGAGTTACACCAGCATTGTGTGGATAGGATAGGTTTAGAAAGAGGTAGATGGGATGCAGGCATGCGGGGCTCACGTAGATGGGACATGTTGGTCGGTGTGGGCAAGTTGTGCCGATGGGCCAGTTTCCATGCTGTATAATTGTGACTCTATGAGGATAAATTTCTTTTCTCAGAGGGTGGTGAATCTGTGGAATTCATTGCCACAGACGGCGGTGGAGGCCAAGTCATTGGGTATTTTTAAAGCGGAGATTGATGGATTCTTGATTAGTACGGGTGTCAGGGGTTATGGGGTGAAGGCAGGAGAATGGGTTTGAGAGGGAGAGATAGATCGGCCAAGATTGAATGGCGGAATAGACTCGATGGGCCGAATGGCCTGGTTCTGCGCCTATGACTATGAAGTTTGAAGTCCGGTTTCTCTCGCCAGTGACGCAGTCGGATGTGTTGGCGGGCTTCGTTCAGCATTTGCCGCGTTTAGTTTCACACTCCCAGCATTCAGGACATTCGGCTATACCTTACCTTGGCATCCTTTGTCTGGGGCTGGAGGATGAGCAGAGGGCGCTCCTTGCTGCCGGGGAGAATGTGCTCTGGGGGCGTGCAGTCTATCTGCTCCAACTCTGACCCTTTTCTTTTACGCTTTCCATTCTCTGAGAAGAAATGAATTGAAAACTTCAATTAAAAAAAGTGCGGTGCGGTGGCGCAGCAGTAGAGTTGCTGCCTCACAGCGCCAGGGACCCGGGTTCCATCCTGACCACGGGTGCTGTCTTTACGGAGTTTGTACGTTCTCCCCATGACCAGTGTGGGTTTCCTCCATGCTTTGGATTACTCCCATGCTAAAGATGTGCAAGCTTGTAGATTAATTGGCTTTGGTAAAATAGACAATTGCCTCTAGTGTGTGTCGGATAGTGCTAGTGTGTGGGGTGATTGGTCGGCGTGGACTCATTGGGCCAAATGGACTGTTTCCGTGCTGTATCTGTATAAACTAAACTAAACTAAAAAATGCGTGAATTTATTGTTTCCCATTAGAAACTTTAATATCTCCTATGGGGCAGCACATCGGCGCTGCTGGTAGAACCTATTTTTGATTAGAACGGGTGTCAGGGGTGATGGGGAGAAGGCAGAGAATGGGGTTAGGAGGAAAGATAGATCAGCCATGAATGAACGGCTGAGTGGACTTGATGGAGTAGACTAGACTAATTCTGCTCCTATAACTTATGCACTTCTGAGCCACTGCCTCACAGCTCCAGAGACCCGGTTTCGATCCTGACCTTGGGTGTGGAGTTTGCACGTTCTCCCTGTAACCGCAAGGGTTTCCTCCGGGTGCTCCGGTTTCCTCCCACACCCCAGTGACGTGCGGAATTGCAAGTTATTTGGCCCTCTGTAAATTACCCCACCCCCCCCCCCCCTAGTGTGTAGGGAGTGGATGGGGATAGTGGAATCACGAAGAACTAATGTGAACTGATGATAGATGGTTGGCGTGGACTCGATGGGCCGAAGGGCCTGTTTCCATGCTGTATCTCTAAACTAATCTAAACCTAGTGCTGCCTTTCGCCAAGGGCCAGACGTCAACAGGACATAAATGACGGACAAGGTTTAATTTATATTATGGGATAATCTGTAGATTAGTTTCGTTTTTATCCACAAGATTTTATCCACGAGTAGTTGCTCTACTCAACAGCCAAAAATCTGTAGCCTCCCTCTGATCTGGTATTTTGTTGGTTCACATGCTTGATCAATGGTGTTTTATCATTAATGTTTTATTATTATTAATGTTTTCTGAGTCATTCGTAACTGTCACTGTATGTCATGTTGATACTTGTGGGCGGAGCACCAAGGCAAATTCCTTGTATGTGAATACTTGGCCAATAAACTTACTTACTAACTTACTTTTTTAGTTTAGAGATACAGTGTGGAAAACGGGCCCTTTGACATACCGAGTCGACACTGACCAGCGATCCCCGCACACTAACACTATCCTACACACACTAGAGACAATTTACACGTACACCAAGCCAATAAACCTACAAACCTGTACGTCTTTGGAGTGTGGGAGGAAACCGAAGATCTCGGAGAAAACCCACACGGGTCACGGGGAGAACGCACAAACTCCGTACAGACAGCACCCGTAGTCACGGTCGAACCCGGGTCTCTGGCGCTGCAAGGCAGCAACTCTGCCGCTGCGCCATTTATGTCTGTGTCACCGGCCACCTCTTGAAACCAGACTCCTGTCACAGCTGTCAAAATGCATCACACATCAACCAGCAGATGATCGGCACAGGATTCAAACATCTGTACATGTTTGCAACAGCTGAACAATACAAGGCAGGAGCCACGATTCCCCCCCCCCCCCCCAGCCCCCCTTCCTTTCATAAAGAGTAATCAAACTGCGGTCAACAGGTCAATCTGCACGGAAATAAAAACAACCTCCGGCTACCTGGCCCGCCTCGTAAACTGTGAAACCCGCCAGAGTGCGGAATTCTATTAACTTTAATAAAGCTCACTTCAATCACGAGAATTGACAGGACTGACCATTCTCTGCTTTCCACAAGGGATTTGCTCAACTCCAGGTCTAAATGCAGTCACCCGAGTGACAATTACTCATACACTAGACCGGCAGGTGTTTTAGAGACTCCTAGTAGATGCTTTTACACACCGTGTAGAGGAACAGGAATAGAGCGAGGGAGTGGGGGGGCTGTTGGAGGGGGGGGGGGGGGGCAGTCGTTGGGGCCGCTGGGAATGAAAGGGGGACCTTTCAAAGGAGTTTAGAAGGATGAGGGGATATCTTATAGAAACATATCAAATTATAAAAGGACTGGACAAGCTAGATGCAGGAAAATGATGCCAATGTTGGGCGAGTCCAGAACCAGGGGCCACCATCTTAGAATAAAGAGGAGGTCATTTAAGACGGAGGTGAGAAAAAACTTTTTCACCCAGAGAGTTGTGAATTTATGGAATTCCCTGCCACAGAGGGCAGTGGAGGCCAAGTCACTGGATGGATTTAAGAGAGTGTTAGATAGAGCTCTAGGGGCTAGTGGAGTCAAAGGATATGGGGAGAAGGCAGGCACGGGTTTTTGATAGGGGACGATCAGCCATGATCACAATCGAAGGGCCGAATGGCCTCCTCCTGCACCTATTTTCTATGTTTCTATGACCTGGTGGGTGGGTGGGGGGGGCGGGAGGGGAGGGGGCTGCTGCCAAGAGGGAGCGGCAGGCAGTACATAGGACTGTTTGGTGAACTTTTTGTAACTTTATCAGCACCAGAAACTTTGCGACTTTTGTGTACTGCTTGGGAGAGGTCTGCTCTGTGATTTTACCGGGTTGTAGCAAAACAAATCAGTTCACTGTACTTGAGACAATAAAGTATCATTGCACTCATTCCTCCCCTCCCACCTACAGCACCCTCCATAATGTTTGGGCCAAAGACCCATCATTTATTTATTTGCCTCTGTACTCCACAATTTTGAGATTTGTAATAGAAAAAAAAATCACATGTGGTTAAAGTGCACATTGTCAGATTTTAATAAAGGCCATTTTTATACATTTTGGCTTCACTGCAGTGTTTATACATAGTGCAGGTAGACAAAAAGAGCTGGAGAAACTCAGCGGGTGCAGCAGCATCTATGGAGCGAAGGAAATAGGCAGGGTTTCGGCCCGAAACGTAGCATATTTCCTTCGCTCCATAAATGCTGCCGCACCCGCTGAGTTTCTCCAGCACTTTTGTCTACCTTTGATTATCCAGCATCTGCAGTTCCTTCTTTTTATTTATACATTTATTAAACATTTATACATAGTGCCCTCATTTCAGGGCACCATAATGTTTGGGACACAGCAATGTCATGTAAATGAAGTATTCCTTCCATTGTGAGAATGTGGGGATCTCATTGAAACGACCATGTAGCGAGAGGCCTGGATAGAGTGGATGTGGAGAGGATGTTTCCACCAAAGATCCTATAGCGAGCAAGATAGATCACTCGACGAAAAAGACGTAGTACGGTCATGGGCCTATTCATGGGTAATTTTTGACCCCATTTCCGTAACCGGCTTCCGTCTCCACACCAAAGATCCCATAGCGGAGCAAAGATACTAGTGCGGAGACGGAGACGGTTACGGAAACATCCTCGTAAAAATAAAAGTTATTTGGGAAAAATCTTCTCCTCATTTTCAGAATGATAATTTATTAACACAAACTGTTCCCCCGCAACGCTGATTACACTGCGAGTCGGGTCGGGTCCGGTTACGGAAATGGATGAAAAAAAGGCCCACGTTCCGCTCCGTTGCGTACTACACGTCAGCCCATTGCATTTAGCAGGAGTGGTCCATCTTGCTTCGCTGTAGGATCTTTGGTTTCCACTAGTCACTAGTGACTAGTGACTAGTGGGAGAGTCTAGGAGCAGAGGGCGCAGCTCAGGACTGGAGGAGAGTAAAGGCCGGAACAAAACAGGGTCGGCACCTCAGGTAGGGTGGAGCCCACAATGGTATTTGTTGGCTGGGCAAAGTGTGATAACAAGAGGGACACAACCAGTGGAACTGGTAGGACGACTAGGGTGGGGGAGGAGGGCGGGGAAGAAACGGGAGGGGTGGGAATACAGGAGTTATTTCAAATTAGAGAATTACACCCTTCATAACACCGGGTTGTAAGCTGCCAAAAATGAAATCTGAGGTGCTAAGATCTGTTCTATGATCTATTTTTACAAAGTAACATCGTTTCTACAAAATAATAGGTGTACAAAATAATGAGAGGAATGGATCGGGTGGAGTCTCTTGCCTGGAGTAGGGGAATCATGAGCCAGAGAACATCAGTTAAACTTGAGGGCGGACAGATTTAATAGGAACCCCAGGTTAGTGCATGGAACGAGCTGTCGGAGGAGGTAGTTGAGGCAGGGATTATCGCAACGTTTAAGAAACATTTGGACAGGTACATGGATAGGACAGGGATATGGGCCTAACGCAGGCTAGTGGGCTAGTGTAGAAGGGGCATGTTGGTTGGTGTGTGCAAGTTGGGCTGAAGGGCCTGTTTCCACGCTGCGTGGCTCTATAGATCATGACTAGAGCCTTACAGGTCTGAAGAAGGATCTCGACCCGAAACATCAACCATTCCTTCTCCCCGGAGATGCTGCCTGTCCCGCCGAGTTACTCCAGCATTTTGTGTCTCTCTTCAATGCAATATATAATCTGTAGAGACTAGTCTGTCTCCTAAGACTGTTCCTACGTATTTTATAAATCGTATAAGGCATGGTCCCAGGTAAACGTGAAAGAGGTATATACAGGTTATTCGAATATCACTGTACCTTGGTTGGTACACGTGACAATAAAAGACCTTTGAAACATCTTCTGCCTAAACGAGGATAACTGGAGATGTTCAAGAAGGAACTGCAGATGCTGGAAAATCGAAAGTAGACAAAAGTGCTGGAGAAACTCAGCGGGTGAGGCAGCATCTATGGAGCGAAGTAAATAGGCAACGTTTCGTCCCGAAACGTTGCCTATTTCCTTCGCTCCATAGATGCTGCCTCACCCGCTGAGTTTCTCCAGCATTTTTATCTACCGAGGATAACTAGAGATCTATTTTTGATGTTGGGCTGTGACGAACATACTAACGCGCTTCTGCAAGAGTGATCTCTCCAAAAGAGAGATTTTGAGAGCTTTTTTTTTTTTTTAAAACAAAAATAAGTTTAATTGACTATTTTTAAAAAATGATAGGTGCAGTACAAAAATACAAAAAAACCTCCACACCGTAATACAAAATAAAGCAAATATTCTTAAATACTGAATATTAAATTACCATAATCCTCATACCTATTGAGGATGCATTCCACCCGCCCTGGCGCCCAACGGTCCCGGAAATCCCCCAGGGTGGTCGTGGTCAGCACATGGTCCCTCTCTTAAGGGCCTGTCCCACTTTCACGACCTAATTCACCACCTCTGGAGACTCGCAATGTAGCTGTCTGGGCAGCACGGTGGCGCAGCGGTAGAGTCGCTGCCTTACTTCGCCAGAGACCCGGGTTCGATCCTGACTTCAGGCGCTATCTGTACGGGGAGTTCGTACATTCTCCCTGTGACTGCGTGGGATTTCTCCCGGGTGCTCCCACATTCAAAGATTTAGTGAGCTGAGTACAAATTAACTGTTGCATTGGCTTTCAAGCAATTATTTGCGGTGCTGGCTCGAAGGGCCGAATTGCCTCCTCCTGCACCTATTTTCTATGTTTCTCTGCCGAGTTTGCCCTTGACTCATACTCGCAGCATGGTCGTCACAAGGTCGTAGGTAGGTCGTAGCAGGCCGTGATGCTAGTCGTAGGTACTCATGGCATCAAGTAGGTCGGGGCGTTTTTCTAGCCGAATGAAAAATGTCCACGAGTAAAAAAGGGCGTGAATTAGGTCGTGAAAGTGGGACAGGGCCTTAATACCACCCGGAATTTTGAAAGAAGTTTGTGGACACTCTTCTTCCCTTCACTGCCCACCATCTTACCTCCCAAATCGCCCTCCGTGAACGTGCTCAGGAACGATAGGGAATTGCAGTCAACACCATTGTAGGAATCTGACGGGTCCAAGCTCTTGAGGAGGTCTCTGATGTGTCGCACATGTATTCGGGCTTCCCGGACTGTGTACGGTTCTTGAGGAACACACGGAACAAGGAAGGAATAAAATGAAGAATTTGCTCCGGGTCAGCGGGTGGCCAGCGCAGCTCGAAACAAAGTGAGAAACTAGTTCAACCCCTTTTGCCTTGACAGTTGGGTTGACGTATGATGAGCGTTTGAAGGCTCTGGGCCTGTACTCGCTGGAGCTTTGAAGAATGAGGAGGGATCTCACCGAATAGTGAAAGGCCTGGATGGGGTGGATGTGGAGAGAATATTTCCACTAGTGGGAGAGTCTAGGACCAGAGGGCACAGCCTCAGAATAAAAGGAATTACCTTTGGAATGGAAATGACTAGGACACACATACATACACACACACACGTGTGTTACTGTGTCTGCATGTATGTATGTGTGTGTGATCTGTGTGTGCATGTCTGTTTGCATGTTCTCGCTGGAATTTAGACTGGTGAGGGGGGACCTCATGGAAACTTACCGAAAAGTGAAAGGCCTGGATAGAGTGGATGTGGAGAGGAAATTAGAGATGCGTGTAGCAAAGGTACAGCAGTTATCACGGGTGACTTTAATCTACATATAGATTGGGCCAACCAATAGGTAGCAGTGCTGAGGAGGAGGATTTACTGGAATGTATACGGGATGGTTTTTAAACCAATATGTAGAGGAACCGACTAGAGGACAGGCCATCCTGGACTTGGTATTGTGTAATGAGGAAGGATTAGTTAGCGATCTTGTTGTGCAAGGCCCCTAGGGCAACAGTGACCATAATATGGTCGAATTCTGCAATAGGATGGAGAGTGACACGGTTAATTCAGAGACTAGGGTCCTGAACTTAAAGAAAGGAGGATTGACAGTGGAGATGCAATTGCAAAGATTTAAAGACCACATGGATAAACTCCAAAAATTGTTCATCCCTGTCTGGCGAATAACATAAAACGGAGAAGGCGGCTCAACTGTGGCTGATGAGGGAAATCAAGGATAGCGTTAAATCCAAGGAATTGGCCAGAGGAAGCGGCAAACCGGAGGACTGGGAGAAATTTGGGAGAAAAGACGACTGTGGAGGCCAAGTCAGTGGATATTTTTAAGGAGCAGAATGATAGATTCTTGATTAGTGCGGGTGTCAGTCGTTATGGGGAGAAGGCAGGAGAACGGGGTTGAGAGGGAAAGATAGATCAGCCATGATTGAATGGCGGAGTAGACGTGATGGGCCAAATTGACTTAATTCTGCTCATATCACTTATGAATACCTTCCACTACTTTCAGATTCGAGCCCTCCTGCAGGCCTTCGATCGACTTGAGCTCGGAGAAGTTGTCCAGAACGTTGCCTTCCAGCTGCAGAGAGAAGCAGGTCCGATGGCAGGTGTCCTCTCTGTCCATGAGGACCTGATGGATCTCCTGCACCATCTCCTGGGGAGAAACCTGTGATCAAGAGGCAACAGATTAGGAAATAGAATGGCAGCTTATCTTTCTGTCAAGATATCTTTTTTTTAAAATATGATATGCCATTCCTCCAATTTGCACTGGGCCTCACTCTGACAATGGAGGAGGCCCAGGACAGAAAGGTCAGATTGGAATGGGAGGGGGAGTTGATCTTATGATGATTCTCTATCCTGACGTACTTGTGGTTTCCAGCACTTTGCGCGCCCATTTGAGATGCCTGCAATTTTTAATTTTTAAAAAAATCTTTAATGGATTTTAAATAATAAATTTATTTTCTGCCATTTAAATTTTTTTAATTTTCAAAACTGGACTGTAAGGAGGCGCACATGCTAAAACACGGCCAGAGGTACGTTTTAAAGTCTATGGTAGTGGAGCAAGACAGGGCTATGATGGAGACCGCCAGAAATTGTGGCCCCAACAGTTGATATCAGATTCCCCAATGGTGTAACATTGAGAGTCGGAGTTGTACTAAGCACATAGATGTTAGCAACAGTAATAGACGACTTAGACCCTTATCCCAGCGCCGCCATTTGATATTATAGTAGCTATAAATGTAATCTCAACTTCACATTCCCATTCAATCTGCAGTTGAGGTCCAGCTTCAAATCCTCCCTAAAAACTCATTTTTATTCTCTGGCTTTCGACACTGGCTGAGACATTGCTCCTGTTCTTAGTGCTTTTAATGTCTTTTAATTTTTACTGTTTTTAGTCCTTCGTTTTACGGTTTTTAATGGTTTGTAATAACTTTTTGTCCATGAGTTCTCATGTACAGCACTTTGTGGCAACTGCGGTTGTTTAAAGCGCTTTATAAATAAAGTTTATTATTATATTTATTATAAGGTCAAAAGTGATAGGAGCTGAATTAGGCCGTTCGACCCATCAAGTCTACTCCGCCATTCAATCATGGCTGATCTATCTCTCCCACCTAACCCCATTCTCCTGCCTTCTCCCCATAACCTCTGACACCCGTACTAATCAAGAATCTATCTGTCTCTGCCTTAAAAATATTCACTGACTTGGCCTCCACAGCCTTCTGTGCCAAAGAATTCCACTGATTCACCACCCTCTGACTAAAGAAACTTCTCCTCATCTCCTTCCTAAAAGATCGTCCTTTAATTTTGAGGCTATGACCTCTAGTCCTAGACTCTCCCACTAGTGGACACATCCTCTCCACATGCACTCTATCCAGGCCTTTCACTATTCTGTATGTTTCAATGAGGTTGCCTTTAGTTTGGAGATACAGCGTGGAAACAGGCCCTTCCGCCCACCGACTCCGCACCGACCAGCGATCACCACGTAAACTAGTTCTATCCTATACACTAGGGTCAATTTACAGAAGCCAATAAATGTACAATCCTACACATCTTTGGAACTTGGCCACACCGGAGAATGTACAAATTCCATACAGACAGCACCCTTAGTCAGGATCGAACCCGGGTCTCTGGCGCTGTAAGGCAGCAACTCTACTGCTGCGCCACCGTGCCGCTCCTATATTTTTATATACTTCTGTAAGGTCATAGAGTCACACAGCGTGCAAACAGGCCCTTCGGCCCACTTGCCCACATCAACCGACATGTCCCATCTATACTAGTCCCACCTGCCTGCGTTTGGCCCATATATCCCTCTAAACCTGTCCTATACATGTAGCTGTCTAATTATTTGTCAAACATTGCCTCAACTGGATGGGGAGAGGGTGAGCAGGCTAGGACTGTATTCCTTGGTGTGCAGGAGGATGAGCTGTGATCTTATAGAGGTGTGTGATGTGTAGAGGTGAACAGTTCGCTCCATACACCTGCCACCCTCTGTGTGAACAGGTTACCCCTCAGGTTCCTATTAAAAACCTCAGATTCCTATTAAAGGTCTTTGCAGAGAAAACAATCACCACCACACGGCAGTATATTCCCTTCTCTGTAGCTGATCTTTCTTTCTTTAATTATAGTTCTCTTCGCCTCGTGCTTCCACACTTTGATATTTAATCATGTCCTGCTGTCTGCCTGATCACAAGCCTCCTGCCATCTGAATGGGAGGTGAAGGTCAGGGATCTGATACGTTATCCCCTGCACTCCCCTCCCTCCACAAGCTCAACGTTCCTCCATTTAATTTCACGCCTTTCTTTTGTCTAAATCTTATGACCACACTGCGAACAGGGGGGAAAAAAGGGGGGGGAAATTGCAACAAAAAAAAGGGGGCAGACTTGTTGGGCAACTGGAGAAGCGTTTTATAGATTAAAAGCAGCTGAGGTCCCTGATCACAAGCAGTCTCCATCAATCATCAACAGTAGGCAGATTGAAGGGAAAATTGTGAGCACTATAGATTACAAATTTGCTTTACAGTCAATTGAAAGATCGTCGCCATAGCTTAAGAAATGCGCATTTCCGACATTATAACTGTTCTGCTGTAATATGGGAAATTCGTAGTGAATGGGAGGAATGTGGCACAGTGGCGCAGCTGGTAGAGCTGCTGCCTCACAGCATCAGAGACTCGGGTTCGATCCTGACCTCGGGCGCTGTTTGTGCGTGGAGTTAGCGCATTCTCACTCTGTGACCGCGTGGGATTCCTCCGGGTGCTCCGGTTTTCTCCCGCTTCCCAAAGACGTGCGGGTTTGTAGGTTAATAGGCCCTCTGCGAGTTGCCCCCTAGTGTGTCGGGAGTGGATAGGAAATTGGGATAACATAAAACTAGTGTGAACGGGTTGATTGATGGTCGGCGTGGACCCGGTGGGCCGAAGGGCCTGTTTCCAGCGAAGATAGGCACAAAATGCTGGAGTAACTCAGCGGGACAGGCAGCATCTCTGGAGAGAAGGAATGGGTGATGTTTCACGTTGAGACCCTCCTTCAGATGTCTGTCACCCATTCCTTTTCTCCAGAGATGCTGCCTGTCACGCCGAGTTACTCCAGCATTTTGTATTTATCTTCTGTTTAAACCAGCATCTGCAGTTCCTTCCTACATATTTTATAACTGGATTGATTGAAAGATACAGCATGGAAACAGGCTTTTCGGCCCACTGAGTCCATGCCGACTATCGATCACTCTAGTTCACTAAACCAGCACCTGCAGTTCCTTCTTACACACTGGCCTGTTTCATCTCTAAACTAACCCAAACTAAACACATTATAGGGATTATTTGCATCTTCCTCCAAGTAATTTTGTAGGAATTATTTGCATACAGCAAACCTCCTCAAACAGCAGCAACAATGACCAGGCAATTCTCAAGAGAAGCTACGCAACCAAATGTGATTCTCAGCTCCTTTTGGCATGGAATAGTTTGTCTTCACTCAACAGGCAGGCTTTAATGAAAAGAGGCACAGGGTGCTAGTGTCATTTAGCAGGTCAGGCAGCATCTCTGGAGAACATGGATAGGTGATGTTTTGGGCTGGGACCCTTCTTCAGACTGTCTTTGACTGCACGTTGCAGATACCTTAGCCAGTACGGCACCCACCCCCTTTCTGCAATGGAGGGGGGAGGGGGCGGGGGAGTGGGCTCAAAGTTAGGGATTTGAAGCCAACTCAGCCAGAGCTGGAAATGGCAGCTGTTGAATGTGGGCAGAGCCTGGCCTGTTAACGCCCATTTAAAAGACATTTAGAGCGGTTTAAACCAAGGTGACATTGAAGACTCTCAGCCGAGCAAGGCTGCCGCAGTACAGCTGTTCCACAAATAAAACCCAGCAGTGTTTCATGGCTACACCTGTCTGCAATCCCTTCCCTCACTAACCCTGAGTCGAGCTCCTCACAGTAACATCCATCTGAAGCAACGCTGGACTTGACTCACACAAAATGGCGCCGGAAACGTGGCGACTCTGGTGTCCTGTCTCAGTGTAATCTAGTATTTGTGCACTCTTGTTTCATGTACGATTGTGCCTCTGTACAGTAAAATAATTTACTGAACTGCATGCAAAAAGTGAATTTCACTAGACCCAGGTACATTTACTTTTTGTTTACAGATACAGCATGGAAACAAGCCCTTTGGCCCACCGGGTCCACTCCGATCAGCGACCGCCCGTACACTAGTTCTATCTGACACACTGGGGACAATTTACATAGGTCAATTAGCCTACGAATCTGCGTGTCTTTGGTGTGTGGGATGAAACCGGTGCGCCCGGAGAAAACCCACGTGGTCACAGGGAGAACATGCAAACTCCAATCAGATAGCATCCGTAGTCATGATCGAACCCGGGACTCGAGGTTCGCTGTGAGGCAGAAACGCCACCGCTGTGCCACTCAAATGTGTTGTCTCGTTGCGATCTACAGTTCTTGAACTCTTGTTTTAAGTACAATTGTGCCTATAAACAACAAGATCTTTTTACTGAACAGTATACAAAAAAGGAATTTCAATGTACCTGGGACAATAAAATACCACTGAAAAACGCCGGAAGCCAATAACAGCCATGATTAAACTTGTAGATATGGCATCTAAACCATTCTGCCTGCCTGAATATCACCAGTTGTTCTTCCTTGGCATTCCAGAGGTAGTTGGAACTGAGAACTAAATATCATTGATTTGATCCATATGGTCACTAACTAATCCCAGCAAATTCAACTTTTAGTTTAGTTTAGAGAGAGTTCATAAGTTTTGTTCAAAAGTGATAGGAGCAGAATTAGGCTACTCTGTATTCAAGTCTACTCTGCCTTCAATCATGGCTGATCTATCTTTCCCTCATAACCCCATTCTCTTAAGGCCTCAAACCCATTCCAGTTTCACTTTCGGTTTAATTTATTGTCATGTGCTCCGAGGTACAGTGAAACTAATCAAGAATCTATCTATATCTGTCTTAAAGAGATACAGCATGGAAACAGGCACTTCGTCCCACTGAGTCCGTGCGGACCAGCTGTACACTAGTTCTATCCTACACGCATAGGGAAGATTTTGTAGAAACCTATTAACCCATAAACTGCAGGTCTTTGAAATGTGGGAAGAAACCTGAGCACCCGGAGAAAACCATTGTGGTCACAGGGAGAACGTGCAAGCTCTGCACAGACAGCACCCGAGGTAAGGCATGCAGTTCTACCACTGCGCCCGGTGAAAGAGTTAACCTTCAAGGCTGCACAAGTGCAGAGTTTATTCGCAACATTTGCTGTAGACTTCATCACAAGGGCAGTGAGGAATGTTCCATGAGCACTCACGTCAAGTATGTGCTTACCGGCTAACACCAAACGTGGAACAAGCCCCATCTGGATCGAAGCTCGCAAGAGCTTTGCCACTTCCCTATATGTACACCAACGATGAAAAAAAGCATGGAAGTAGAAAGAAGTAACCCTTGCTTTCCCTCTCTCTCCGTCCCTCCCCCACCTAGTTCTCCGACTAGTCCCACTGATTAATGTTATTGCTTGTATGCCTCGTTGTCACATTCCCCTTAGCCAACTATGAACCATTCTACATTTTCTTGATCATCCTCACCTTCACACCTTGCCCTTCCATTTCTCTAGTATCCCTCTCCCCTGACTCTCAATCTGAAGAAGGGTCTCGACCCAAAATGTCACCCATTCCTTCTCTCCAGAGATGCTGCCTGACCCACTGAGTTACTCCAGCAATTTGTGTCAACCAGTATCTGCAGGTTCCTTCCGAACCAAAACCTGGAGCAAGTTTCTTCCCAGACAACTGGATCATCCTATCAAGAACGAGAGAGCAGTCCTGAGCTACTATCTACCTCAATGGAGACCCTCACACCATCTTTAATCGGACACAATGCTGGGGTAACTCAGCGGGTCAGGCAGCATTCTGGAGAAAAAAGGAATAGGTGACATTTCGGATCGACATGTCTGAAAAAGGATCTTGACCCAAAACTTCACCTAGTCCTTCTCTCCAGAGATGCTGCCTGACCCACTGAGTTACTCCAGCATTTTGTGTCTAACTCCAGTATACACCAGCATCTGCAGTTCCTTCCTACATGTCATTAATCGGACTTTACTGGACTTTATCTTGCACTGAATGTTATTCCCTTCATCCTGTATCTGTACACTGTGGATGGCTTCATTGTAATCCTGTATAGTGTTTCCGCTGACTGGTTAGCATGCAACAAAAGTTTTTCACTGTTCATAAGATCATATGATAGGAGTGGAATTAGGCCTTTCGGTCCATCAAGTCTACTCCGCCATTCAATCAAGGCTGATCTATCTCTCCCTCCTAACCCCGTTCTCCTGCCTTCTCCCCATAACCCCCGACACCCGTACTAATCAAGAATCACCGTTCCTTGGTACAGGTGACTATCAAACTAAACTTCAACGCTAGCAGCTTCCAAAATGCAAGCAGCAGGAGGAGAGATTGTGTGGGAGGGGTAGAAAGGATTTGTACTTTTCCGCGGGGGAGCATGCGGGTGTGCAGGCCTCTGTAAATTGCCGCTAATGTGTGGGGAGTGGATGAGAAAGTGGAATAATGTCAAACTTGTGCTTAAAAAAAAAAAAATGACAGTGCTGAAGTAACTCAGCGGGTCAGGCAGCATCTCTGGAGAACGTGGATATGACGTTTGGGCTCGGGACCCTCCTTCGGTTGGAAGGGTCCCGACCTGGAAAGACACCTATCCACCTTCTCCAGAGTCGCTGCCTAACCTGCTGAGATACTCCAGCACTTTGTGTCTCTTTTTGTAAAGGTAAAGATAGCGGAGTCAGGGGATATGGGGAGAAGGTTGGAACGGGGTATTGATTGAGGATGATCAGCCACGATCACATTGAAGTGATGGCTCGAAGGGCCGAAAGGCCTACTCCTGCACCTATTGTCTATTATCTACAGTTCCTTGTTTCTACATAGAACTAGTGTGAAAGGGTGATCGATGGTCGGCGTGGACTCAGTGGGCTGAAGGGCCTGTTTTCATGCAGTATCTCTAAACTAGACTAAAACTCACACTACTTTGGTGAGTGGTACACTTACCTATTGCAACACAGATTAAAGTGTGCAAAGGGGTTTTACAAAACAAAAGGCAGTATTTTTTTTATACATGGCATAATAGAGGTTGTATACATGGCCCTTGGAAGTCAACGAGCCCATCAAGATTCATTCTTATTGACGACAAGAATTAGGATTTCGTGAGTCGAGTCGGAATGAATGAAAATAGTAAGATTAAACGAGAACTTACCGGTTCGAAGTTTGATCGTTATTTTATGAGGAGTACGTTGAGGGAATACGTGAAGAACCCCGCCAGGACGCATGCGTGTCATTCTTCAAAGCAGCGGTGTGAAATCACAGATAACTGTAATGACTTAAACATAGTGAGATTAGAGAAAGAAATACCAGTTGAGTATATGATCATGGGAGGGAGCGGAGGGCACGTATTCCCTCAACGTACTCCTCATAAAATAACGATCAAACTTCGAACCGGTAAGTTCTCGTTTAATCTTACTATTTTACTTCGGAGTCACGTGAGTGACTACGTGAAGATTTCAAAGCACTGTGATTTCATGCCGTGGAAACAAGTCCATGCATCACATCTGCCTTAATGACTGTAGGAGGAATTGTGTCAACATAATTTAGACATGAATCCGACATTGGAATCCATGAAATTTATTAACACAAAATTATAGCCCCTATTTATGGGGTAAATTAAATTACAGAACTTAAAATTGTTTCTGCAAACGTTCCAGGTTTCATGACTGGTTTATGATAAAATAGTTGGAATGTTTTTTCCCCTGACCATCCTGCTGCCTTGAGGATTTGGTCCATTGGTACATCCAACTGCATAGCTGCCGATGTAGCTGCAACCCTGGTGGAATGAGATTTTAAAATATTAGTATCCACCCCAGCCTGTATGAGAACCTGTTTCAGCCATCTTGAGATGGTCTGGACCGTCACTCTTTTGTGTGGTTGCTTATTGCTGACCAAAAGTGCCTTCTCATTGCCTCTGATGATTTTCGTGTTCTCCATGTATAACGACAAATGTCTTACTATACAGAGACAATCATCTGTTGGGTAAGACCTAAATTCTATATTGAGGCCTGCTGATCCCTGTCTGTTCTGCTTTACTAATTCATAAATATGAAACGTAATATTTTCAGATGAAGAAGTCATGTTGTCCAGTCTTAATTTATGTAATGACTGTACCCTTTGTGCCGTGACCAATGCCATTAGCATGACTGTTTTTAATGTCAGTCTATGTAGGGACAGAGCTGTTGCTGGAGACCAATTCCTGAGCATCTTCAGGACAATACTCACATCGCATATTTGGGAGTACCTGGTTCTTGGGGGATTGGTATTAAAAATTCCCCTCATAAGTTTTGTTACCAGTGGGTGAGTCCCAACAGAGTGACGCTCTGTTCCTTGCCATAGATAAGTTGATAGGGCACTTCTGGCGCAGTTGATGGCACTATAACTGAGCCCCTCATCATAATGGAGGCCTGCCAGGTATTCCAGAACAGACGGGATGTTCATATCTCTGTAGGTGATGCTGTTTTTGTGACAATACATCTCCCACTTCCTGATATAGACCAGATACTGTTTTTTGGTGGACTGTCTGTGGGCCGCCGAAATCATGTTCACTGTTCGGACCGTCAGTCCCAGCTGTAGTAGTGGTGTTTTTAAGCTCTACAAATTAATAAATTCAAATAGTTATGGCATGGGTGGCTATCCCTTGTTACGGGATGAACCAATAAGTCTGGTCTATTCGGGATGGTGATACATGGTTCTAATACCATGTTCACTGGGAACCATGGTTGTGTAGGCCAATCGGGTACTACCAAAATACCAGACGCAGAGTCTTGCTGTATTTTCCTTAATACCCGACTGATGAGGCAGAAAGGAGGGAATGCATAAATAAACAATTTCCCCCAATGCAGCGAAAATGCATCTGTCGCCGCTGCCCCAGGGTCTGGTTCCGAAACATAGTTTGATAACTGGTGATTAAGCCTGGATGCGAATAGATCGATATCTGGTGTTCCATATCGTGCTGTAATATCAGCAAATACTTTTTTATTCAACATCCATTCGGTGTTTTCATTAAATTTGCGTGACCTGGTGTCTGCCACTAAATTTAGTTTACCTGGTAGGTAAGTAGCTGATATCCAAATATCTCTCTGGATACACCACTGCCAAATTGTATTAGCCAGATTGTCACATGATGTCGATTTGTTTCCACCCATGTGGTTGATATATGCTACCACGATGGTATTGTCAATCTGTAGTCTAACATGCTGGTGATCCAGTACAATATGACTTTAGGCCATAGAATGCACCCAACATTTCCAGGTAGTTTATGCCCAGTGTTAGTAATAATGATGCCTCCTGAGCAGTCCATCTACCTCCACAGCTGGAGATGGAATTGGTGGCACCCCAACCAAGTGCACTGGCATCAGTTTGTAGCATCATTGAAGGGTTGCTGATAATGATTGGATTGAAACAAAGCCAAATGTTATCTATCCACCATTTTAGTTCCATTATAGCTTTGATTGGTGGCTTCATTGGTCTGTCAAAATGACCAGCATTGATTTTGAGTGCTTGTATTTTTGCTCTCTGTAAATTTTGGTAATGTAAAGGTCCAAATTGTGTGGCTGGAAAAGCAGCCACCATTTTGCCAATTACTTTTGCTACCAATCTGATGGACGGTTTACTGATGTCAATGAGGTTATTGCAAGCCTCTATTAAGTCTATAGCCTTTCCCTTTGCCAAAGTCACCGACATGTGAATTGAGTCAATGGTGAACCCCAAATAGTCCATAGTAGTGGAAGGCGTTAATTTAGATTTAACTGGATGGATAATAAACCCCAGTTTTTCAAATAACTGTTTTGTGGCTGTTACAGTTTGTTTGGCCAATTCCAAAGTTTTGCCCACAATAAGTATGTCATCTAGATATGCCATGACCATGTGTTTCCGTTTCCGTAGAAACGCTAGGGCTGGTTTCAAAATTTTTGTGAACAGCCTGGGGGCTGATGTTAATCCATTTGGCAGCGCTCTATACTGCCAGAGCTGTCCCATCCAGTTGAATTTTAAGTAACATCTGTGGTCACCTCGTATAGGCACTGAATAGTAAGCATCTTTTAAATCGATGCTAGCCATGAAGTAACCTTTGGAAATCAATTGTTTAGCAGTAACAAAGGTTTCCATTTTAAAATGAATATATTGTACAAATGTATTCAATTTGGTCAGATCTATGATGATGCGACAACCACCATCATTTTTGTTTTTGGTAAAGATATTGGACACGAATTCTAGCGGTTCGTGTTGGGATTTTTCAATTACACCTTTTGCGTAAGGCCGCTCCAGTTCAGCATGCGCTTCTGATTTTTCTTTACCTGAAAGTACGAACATTCGGTTGAACTGGAGGGCTGTACTTGTGTATAAATTCTATTGTATATCCCTGGATACTGCTTAAAATATAAGTATCGGTAGTTAACATACTCCATGCATCCAGAAAGGAGTGTAATCTTCCCCCAACCTCCATGCTCCCTGCAATTTGTAGGGAACCAGACCCACCTACCTCCATAGTTACCAGTGGCAGGTTTACTTCTTTTTGTAAATCCTTCGTTGATGTTGAGGCGTTGGTGTCTGGGTTTGTGGTTTGGTTGATGTTGGAGGTTCGCGTATCTTCCAAGAAGGCCGGCCTGGGCCATGGCCTAAAAAAGACTCATGTTTGGTGTACCGGACCTTCGAGCTTTCACCAGTCGGTCTTGTTCTACTGGTGGGTGCGTAGGGGTGCTGTCTATGGCCATAGTGGGTTTTTGATGAAGTCCCTTTTATGAGTCCCAGGGTTTTTGCTTCATCGAGCTCTTTGACTTGCTTCGATAGGTTACCTCCAAATAGTAGTATTGGTGGTTTTATGTTTCCAGGTTTGCACAGACCCGCGAATTTCGGGTTTAAAGTAGGCCGGATGGCACTCTTCCTGATGCTGTTTATCTCATATTGAGTGTTGCAAAGCAGTGCCAGTGCATCTTGTTGGTCCTGGGACATGTCCTTCTCATCCACTGTGCGGGTGAATGCTGTTATCCCTGCTGTTAGGAGTTTTAATACCTTTTGGAGTTTGATATCCATGCCTCTAACTCCTATTCCAATATGTTTCCATATACAAGTATTTACTACTGGAACATTCAGGGATATACAGTTACCCGGTGCCAGGTGTCTTGATGTGGTGTCCAATACAGCCTGTTCTTGTAGCTGGTTAAAGGACATATAATCTATACTGGCAGCTAGCTTTTGCTCCAGGTTTTGGCCAGTCTGGTCTGGCTGTATGAAGTTGGACACCATGTCCAGTAGATTCTCATGTTCCTGCACCCCCTGCACACTTGATTTCTCTTCTGCAAACCCCTCTTCAGGATCAGCCCAGTACTGACCCCCAGTGCTCCCCTCTGATGAGGGAGAAGCACTGTGCAGCCCTACAAGAGATGCTGCTGTGGGTTTTACATAGAGCCCACAGTGACTCGACTCCATCTCCCGGAGCCTGTCACGTTGGAGCAAATGCTCCACACACCGCTCCATCCGGCTCCAGCGCTCACGGTCGCTGGCCGCCCACGGCTGCTCAAAGTCGGACTCATCTGAGCCCACGACTTTGTTAGTTTTCTGTTTTGCCTTACCGCCCGGCCGCGGAGTGGATCTGGCCGGTGCGGAGGCGACATCGGGCACAGCTGATCCCATTATCGGTGATTCAAGTGCCGCTGGCCGCTGCTGGCTGCCCGCTACTTCGCGGTCCTCCCCCACCAGCTTTGTCGCAGCCCTCTTTGCTTTCTTTGACTTGTCCATGCTCCCCACCTGTAAATCGGTATGGGAAACACAAAAAGACCACAGAGTAACTCTTACCTGCAGGTTCCGGCTTTTAAACTGCCGCTGCGGGGGAACGTCGTTCCACCCCGCCTGACTGTTTCGCAATGCGTGTAGCGATATGACACGCATGCGTCCTGGCGGGGTTCTTCACGTAGTCACTCACGTGACTCCGAAGTAAAATAGCAAGTAATGGTCCATTAACTAAGTTCCACTGTTGAATTAAGCAGGTCTTTGAACCCGTCAAGGAATTTTAAAGTTCCAGCTTTTACACCTAGGTTTAGGGATCAGGTGTATTATTGTTACATGTACTATTGTCAGGTACAGTGAAAAGCTTTGTTTTGCACGCTATCAATCAGATCAGATACAACATACAGAAATACAAGCAAGTCAAACTCAAGTACAATAGGTAGAACAAAGGGGAAGATACAGAGTGCAGAATATAGTTCTCAGCATTGTAGCGCATCAGTTCCAGAGACAAAGTCCAATGTCCGCAATGGGGTAGAGGTGAATCAGACAGTACCCTAGCTTATGGAAGGACCGTTCAGAAGCCTGATAACAGAGGGGAAGAAGCTGTTTCTGAGACTGGTGGTGCGCGCTTCTGTACCTTCTGCCTGAGGGGACCAGGGAGAAGAAGGAATGACCGGGGTGGGACGAGTCTTTGATCATGTCGGCTGTTTTTCGAGGCAGCGTGAAGTGTAGATGGAGTGAGTGGTGGGGAGTCTGGTCTGTGCGATGGACTGGGCTACATCTACAACGCCCTGCAATTTCTCGCGGTCTTGGGCAAAGCTGTTCCCAGACTAAGCTGTGGTGCAGCCCGACAGTATGCCTTCTATGGTGCATCTGTAGATGTTTGTAAAAGTAATTGGAGACATGCCGAAATTCCTCACTCTCCTGAGGAAGTAGAGGCGTGGGTTCGCCTTCTTGGCTGTCCTATCAATGCGGTTGCTGGTTGGTGTGGACTCGGTGAGCCGAAGGGCCGGTTAGCAAGTAACAACATGATCTAAACTATCACAGATCAGTGGTAATACTATGACAGGTGACTATGACAATGGCAGATCATTGTAATATTAACATCAAGGAAGTTGAACCCTCGACCATTTCCACTTCAGCACCATTGATGATGATTGGGGCATGTACTCCACCAAGCTGCCTAAAGCGTTGTAAAGGGATATTCTAGTCAATATCAGGCTCTTTTATGCCACTCCATGGTTTACAATCCTGTTTGCTATCTGTACGGTAAAGGGCCTGTCCCACACTCAGGACAATTCAAAACCTCTGCCGAGTTTAAAGGACCTAATTTAAAAAAAATCAAGATTGTGGTAATCTATGAACTCCTCCAACCTTCCACGACTATGTTCACGAACTCCTACGAGTATGTCCACGAATTCCCACGACTATTTCCATGCCCTCCTTACGAGTAAAAAGTTGCAATTTCTTTCATCCCGACCATTTCTTCCCTCGTGGACATTTATTATCGGGCTGGAAAAAACGTCCCGACTTACCTGATGCCACGAGTACCTACGGCTGGCATAACGAGCCGCTACGATATATCTATGAACTCCTACGGCCTCCTACGGACTCGTTACGAACATTCTGCGAGTTTGAATCAAGGGAAAAACTCGGGAGAATTCGTGAATAACTTGTCTCAAGTGAAACAACCAGTAGCTGGGTGAGATTTACCCCAATGCCCTCAAGTGCAAAGTCCGGTTAGTTTAGCTTAGAGGTACAGCGTGGAAACAGGCCCTTCGGTTCACCGTGTCCACGCCGACCAGCGATCACCCGCACACTAGATCTATCCTACACACTAGGGACAATGTAGAGGGCCAAGTAACCTCCAAACCTGCATATCTTTGGTATGTGGGAGGAAACCGGAGCGCCCGGAGAAAAACTATGCGGTCACAGGGAGAACATGCAGACTCTGTACACGTAGTCAGGATCGAACCCGGGTGTCAGGCGCTGTGAGGCAGCAACTCCACCGCTGCGCAATGTGCTGTCCATAGACAACGGGAAGAGAGGGAAATGCAACCAAACCGCTTTAAACTTTGCACCCTTAGTGCGATTTAACATTCTGAACCTGCTGCTCTGTTTACATAACATGGAGTTAGTTGTTGTTCATTCCACACTCCGAGTTCTTGCAGATCATAATCACCAATTGTAAATGTGAAGGTCATATGCACTAGCAAAGAAAACTGAAGGATTAGATCACTGCCTGTACTTGAAATTCAAGAGTCTTCTAACAAAAATAAAATCACTGTTTCCTCACAAAATACAAGGTCAAAATAACAACATTTATTGCCCACTAATATTGATTTCTCCAACTTCAGGTAACCCTTGTGTGAACCAGAGGACATAGGTTCAAGGTGAAGGGGAAGAGATTTAATAGGAATCTGAAGGGTAACTTTTTTTCACACAAAGCGTGGTGGGTGTATGGAACAAGCTGCCGGAGGAGGTAGTTGAGGCTGGGACTATCCCAACATTTAAGAAACAGTTAGACAGGTACATGGATAGGACAGGTTGGGAGGGATATGGACCAAGCACAGGCTGGTTGGACTAGTGTAGCTGGGATATGTTGGCCAGTGTGGGCAAGTTGGGCCGGAGGGCCAGTTTCAACATTGTATCACCCATATATCACCCTACCCTCAGAAAGATAGGACTCTATTCCTTGGAGCGCAAGGGGGGTGAGAGGTGACCTTATAGAGGTGTACAAAATCATGAGAGGAATAGATCAGGTAGATGCACAGAGTCTCTTGCCCAGAGTAGGGGAACCAAGAACTAGAGGACATTGGTTCAAAGTTGTCTTGAATCTCATTGTCTGTAACTTGTTTTCATCTGGCCCAGAACTAACAATGGCCTGTTTCCTTTATCATTGCTACTTTTTTGCATATCTTTCATTTATTCTATATCACCGTCTCTCTCGATTCCCTTTCACCCGACTCTCATCTGAAGAAAGGTCTCGACCCGAAATGTCACCTATTCCTTTTCCCCAGAGATACTGTCTGACCCGCTGAGTTACTCCAGCTTTTTGTACCAGTCTTCTGTTCCAACGCTACTCCATGTTCTATGATTAGCAGAAATGCTGTGAAATCCAGTGTGTTTCTTTAACACGGTGGCTCAGCAGTAGAGTTGCTGCCTTACAGCGCTTGCAGCGCCATCGACCCGGGTTCGATCCCGGCTACGAGTGCTGTCTGTACGTTTGTACGTTCTCCCCGTGACCTGTTGGGTTTTCTCCGAGATCTTCGGTTTCCTCCCACACTCCAAAGACGTGCAGGTTTGTAGGTAAATTGGTTTGGTATGAATGTAAAAATAGTCCCTATTGTCAATATAGTGATAGTGTTAATGTGCGGGGATCGCTGGTAAAGCGCCGACCCGGTGGGCTGAAGGGCCTGCTTCCGCGCTGTCTCTCAAAACTAAACTAAATAAAACCAGCTGAATCGGGATCATGAGTTGCCATCACACTCACCTGCAGATCGAATGGTTCTATCCCGGGGGCGTGCATCTTGACGGTGAATCCCGTATCCTGGATGACGATGACTTCCTGGTCATTCCCATCATCGGCATGAGTCTCACCCTCTCCCTTCTCGTTGTGGTCTTCTGCCTCCGTGTGGCTGTGCCCACTGTCCCCATTCACAAGTGGCATGCCTGAGGAATGGGCTGCAACAAGAAAATATCGGATGAATTAAAACAACCGGCTCTGCACGAGTCCCCGAGTCATAGGAGCAGAAGATAAGACACAAAGTGCTGGAGTAACTCAGCGGGCCAGGCAGCATCTCGGGAGTAAAGGAATAGGTGACGTTTCTGGTCGAGACCCTGCATCAGACTGAGTGCCAGGAAGGGGGGGGAACCTAGAGGTGTGGGAAGGTACAGAACAAAGCAGAGCTGGCACCGATGGCTCAGGAAATGTGGAGCCCACAATGGTCCATTGTTGGCAGTGGGACGTGGTGATAACAAAGGAATACAAATGGTAAAAATAGCGAGAGGACTAGGGTGAAGAGAGAGGGGATGCATTTAGGCCATTTGATACATCGAGTCTATTCTCTCCCTTCAAATTTGGCTGATCAATAACCTTGTGCTTCCAATAGCCGACATGCTACTAAGAGTAAATAACGAGGGGAACACCGTGGCGCAGCTGGTAGGGCCCATGCCTCACAGCGCCAGAGGTCCGCGTTCGATCCTGACCTCAGCTGCTGTCTGTGCGGAGTTTGCACGTTTTCCCCGTGACCGCGCGTGGGTTTCCTCCGGGAACTCTAGTTTCCTCCCACATCCACAAAGGCGTGCAAGTTTGTAGATTAATTGGCCAATAAATTGCCCCAGATGTGTAGGTCGACATAGAACTAGTGTGAACGGGAGATCGATGGTCAGCGAGGACTCTGTGGGCCGAAGGGCCTGATTCCATGCTGCATCACTGAATCAAAAGAGTTCTTTATGAACAGGTCGATTTTCTGCACAAGTAGTAACGAGGAACTGCAGGTACTGATTTATCAAAAGTGCTGGAGTAACTCAGCGGGTCAGGCAGCACCTCTGGAAAACATGGATAGGTGTCATTTCAGATTGCAACCCTTCTTCAGACCCTGTACGTTCGGGACTGGCCAAATGAAATCTTTGTGATGTACAATTTGTGACATATACATATATATTCAATTGGACAAACCTTTTAATGTTGCTTCAGGGAAAAATTTAACTAGAGACCTCATAATATTTATCTTTTTCATCTTGGGGTGAGAACAGGGAAGGGAATACATTATCACAGACAGCTGCCTCCTTCTGTGGGATAATGAAGCAGGAGTCAATCAATGCAGAATTCACCCATGGCACAGTACCCAGTTAATTGCAACTCCAATGCTTCCTGCTAAATTATATTCATCTGTTCTTCACAACAAACGTGCACATTAACCATTTGATGATAGGGTGGCACGGTGGCGCAGCGGTAGAGTTGCTGCCTTACAGCGCCAGAGATTCGGGTTCGATCCTGACTACGGGTGCTGTCTGTAGGGAGTTTGTACGTTCTCCCCGTGACCTGCGTGGGTTTTCTCCGGGTGCTCCGGTTTCCTCCAACACTCCAAAGACCTACAGGTCTGCAGGCTAACGGGCTTTAGTAAAAATGGTAAATTGTTCCCCAGTGTTTAGGATAGTGTTAGTGTGCGGAGATTGCTGGTCGGTGGGCCAAAGGGCCTGTTAGCATGCAGTATCTCTAAACTAAACTGCAAGGAACTAACTACTTATATTCATGCCCATTAAAGAGACATTGAGAATGCAACTGAGCACAGACCACGTCAGACACACGGGCCACATTAACAGGTTTAATTCTGCAGAGCTTGTGGGGGGTTGTTACCATAAGACCACAGGAGCAAAATTAGGCCTTTCGGCTTGTCGAGTCTGCTCTGTTATTCCCTCTCAACACCATTCACCAGCCTTCTCCCTGTAACCTTTGGCCCCCTTATTAACCAAGAACCCTTTCGATCTCCACTTTAAAAATATCCAACAACTTGACTATGGCAATGAATTCCACAGATTCACCACCCTCTGCCTAATCAAATTCCTCCACATTTCCTTTCTAAAGGTACATCCTTTTATTCTGAGACTCTGCCCTCTGGTTCTATACTCTCCCACTGCTGCAAACATCCTGTCCACGTCCACTCTATCTTGGCCTTTCATTGTTTCTATGAGGTCCCTCCTCATCCTTCTAAACTCCAGCGAGTACAGGCCCAGAGCCATCAAACGCTCCTCATAAATTAACCTAAACATCGCAGACGATGACACAACTTTACTTCTAGAGGCAACAAAGATTATTTTCCGTGTTATCTGAGCTGGCAGTCTAAAGCCCCTGTCCCACTTACATGTCCTTGGCACGCTAATTACGCGACCTTGTGGTCGCGTTGAGGCGCGACGGTCCCGTGCGATTTCATGCGCCCGCACAGCCGTCTGGAGCGCGTGACGTCATTTGAAGATGGACACAAAATGCAGGAGTAACTCAGCGGGACCGGCAGCATCTCTGGAGAGAAGGAATGGATGACGTTTTGTGTCGAGACTCTTCTTCAGTCTGAAAGAAGGGTCTTGACCCGAAACGTCACCCATTGCTTCTCTCCAGTGATACTGCCGGTCCCGCTGAGTTACTCCAGCTTTCTGTGTCTATCTTCAATTTTCGTCGGCGCGCAAAGGTTTTATTCGGTACAAAATTTCAGTGCGCCGCGCGATACCGCGCACAACTCCATACCCCTCCGCGCTTCTCAGTGGGACCGGCCCTGCACAGCCATACAATGCTCGTGCACCTCAACGCGACGACGAGGTCGCGTAATTTGCGTGCCAAGGACACGTAAGTGGGACAGGGCCTTAAGGGATATGATGCGGTAGTGGTTAAGTGGTTTAAGGTGAGAGGGAAAAATATTTAATAAGCACTTGAGGCGTGACCTTTTCCACAGAAAGGGTGGTGGGTGCATGGAACGAGCTGCCGGAGTAGGTCGTTGAGGCAGATACTATTTAGACAGGTATATGGATAGGACAGGTTTAGAGGGTTATGGGCCAAAGGCGGGCAGGTGGGTCTAGTGTATATGGGGCATGGTGGCCAGTGTGGGCATGTTGGGCCGAAGGGCCTGTTTCCACGCTGTAGGACTCTATGACTCTGAGTTACTGGACCGGTGAGCTAAAGGCCTGGACCGATGAATGATTCTAGTTCAAATCCTACCCTGACATTTTTGCGCTATAAATGGAGCAGGAAGGGAAGTGGGGTAAAGGCCAAGATCGGATCAACACGAGCTTACTGAGGTCTTCAGGGCCATATGGCTCAACATCTGTTCACTTTGTTATGTTAGTGCTGTGTTAAAGGCAAAACTAGGTAATTAGATCCAGTTAAAATACAACAGTACAGCACAGGAACAGCTCATTCCACCCACAAGGCCTGTGATGAATATGATGCCAAGACTATACTCAATACTCTGACTGATGAAGGCCAATGTGTAAAAAGCCTTTTTGGCCCCCATCTCTGGAGGACATGGATAGGTGACGATCTGGGTCAGGACCATTGCGTTTTCAGTTGCTTGTCACTTGTCCCACTCCCATTTCTACCCTAAACAACACTAATGTGAAGAAGGGTCCCGACCTGAATCTTCGTGTTCTCCAGGGATGCTGCCTGATCCGCCGAGTTACTCCAGCACTTTGTGTCTTTTTTTGTAAACCACTGTCTGCAGTTCCTCGTTCCTACCTGCGGGACAAAACAGTCCCGTCTAGTTCGGTCGGGGAGTTAAGGAGGGATTCAGTCTTCCACGGGTTAAAATGTGCCATCCAAACACAAGAAAATAATTAAACGCTGTCAAATATCACACTGAATAAATCGGTGGTGGCCAGAATTACAGCTGCCAGCTTTAAGCATCAGCTGGTTTCAGCTGCACAATTAATATAATTAACCGGCTACTCTCTACCAAGAACAGAGGGTTTATTTTGATTTGTGTGGGAAGGAACTGCAGATGCTGGTTTAAACCGTAGACACAAAAAGCTGGAGCAACTCAACAGGACAGGCAGCATCTCTGGAGACTTCAGACTTTATTTTGATTTGCCTTTCCATATCCACCTGGCTCGGTGTGAAGAAGTCTCTTTCTCTTGCTTCTCCTCCGTAGAGCTGTTGCGTGTTGGCTCGACCCCTCCGCAGTGACAGGGAGTTCCGAGCAGCCTGGCGGGCTCAACATCCCCGCCACTTTTCCATCTGCCTGCCTCCTCGTCCCTTTCAAGCCGCGGTCATTTGTTCGCGGCGGGGCAGAACCCACCGGCGAATCCCGCTTTCCACCCCTTCTCGCACTCTCGCGGCGCGGAGCCACAAGGTCAAGAGCCGGCAAGGCAGCAAGCCCGTGGTTTAATGGTGAACGGCGGCACAAGCCGTCCGCGGTGTTGTCGTCTCCGGAGGGATGATCATTGGTGGCCACCAGCTCGGCGCAAGACTGCTTCGTCCGACCCTCTCTAGCGCCACCTTCCTGTAGAAGACCACACTCCGGGCTACAGCTCGATAATCCGCTCCATGAGCCCAGGCCGGTGATTTTCTCTCTCTCTGCCACATCTGCCGGGTCAGCTTTTTCCAGGGGGGTCTCCTCGGAGTACGGAGTGTTGTCCTCGCTGCAGTCCGTGCACTCTGGCCTAGGATCAGCTTGCCAGACCCAAGGCGGGCAGTCGCGGTCTTCCACCTGCCCCGTGACCTCGTCAAGGGCGCGAGGGAGGCCGCCAGACACCGGCTCGCAATCCACCTGGCACGGCGTCTCCCTGTTCGCACCACCTTCCTCCTTGCCCGACGGGACTGCTTCTCCTCCAAGACCGTCCTCGAAGCCGGCAATGTCAAAAGCTGGAGATGCGCGGCGGCACTTTGGGCTGAAGCCGTGGGCTGTGGTGCTGCTCAAGATGAGGTCAGGGTAAACTTGCGAAGACTGTACCCCCGCTTGCACCGTTTTATCCGAGGTGTGGGCGTGGGACGGTGGTTCTGCCTGAGGGTCGGGCAGCAGTGGTGCGCGGTCCGCGTGCGGGTGGTCTACACCCCGCGGCCTCATCAGCACCGAGTCCGTCAGGAGCTTGCAACTGGTAAAAACCCGGTTACCCATCACCGGCCGGCCCGCCGACCGAGGGGCAATCCAGCCGTGTCACTGCTGAGGAACAGGACGAGGGGGCAAGACTGATGAGGAACGACAAAACTGGGAACGTGAGGACAGAAAGGATGAGGAACGAGACCGATGAGCAACACGACGATGGAAAGCCTGGCTGCTACAGATGTCCAAAATGAACGGGATTCAGAGTGAAACCAGCTCCCACACCGAGCTTGCGGAGCAGACTGAGATCTGAGAGAGAGCGGGGCAAAGCCTCCGGTATATTTCCAGTGGCCTAATGAAACCTCACGGCAGCTGTGACGGCCGAGCTGCCCACATGCCTAGGAGTGGATTTCTGGCATGTCGATGCACATTGACTGTGGACATCAAGGACACAGGCCCCAGCCCAACATCACACTTCTTTGCAACAGGCATGTTGTGAAGATTTTAAAAAACTCTTGCTATCGCTTGTAAAACAGCCGGGTGTAAGACAGCGTTAACATCAATCTCTCCGCCCAGGAGAGAGGGGGATGCGTGCCGATTTCTGTTACCCGGAGAATCCGAGCAAGCGGAGATTCTGATGGGAATAAAGGCTGCTCTTTCAGGCAGCGTGACATCCATTACAATCAGCCTGTTCAAGGCTCTTGCTTGGCAGCAGCTGTGAGAAAATGTCAAAGGCAGCTCACGAACCATCAGCTGAGGGCTACTCACTCACACCAGCGTCCACTTGCACCTACACTGAGCCTGACTGCAAGACCTGGACACATCTTCCAACTTAAACTGGAAAGGGCGCAGAGAAGATTTACGAGGATGTTGCCAGGACTCGAGGGCCTGAGCTACAGGGAGAGGTTTGGCAGGCGAGGACTTTGTTCCTTGGTGTGCAGGAGGACGAGGGGTGACCTTTAGTGGTATATAATATCATGAGGGGAATAGATTTAGTTTTAATTTTAGAGATACAGCGTGGAAACATGTTGTTTCCGCACCGACCAGCGATCCCCGCACATTAACACTACCCTACATACACTAGGGACAATTTTACATTTATACCAAGCCAATTGACTTACAAACCTGTACATCTTTGGAGTGTGGGAGGAAACCAAAGATCTCGGAGAAAACCCACACAGGTCACGGGAAGAACGTACAAACTCCGCACAGACAGCACCCGTAGTCAGGATCGAGGCGCTGTAAGGCAGTAGCTCTACCTCTGCGCCACCGTGCCACCATTGGAAGTTGGAAAGGGTGCAGCGAAGATTTACGAGGATGTTGCCAGGACTCGAGGGCCTGAGCTATCGGGAGAAGTTGGGCAGGCCAGGACTTTATTCCTTGCAGCCACTCATGAGGGGGATAGTTTTAGTTTAAGTTTTAGAGATACAATGTGGACACAGGCCCTTTGGCCTACTGAGTCCGACCAACGCCAACCAACAATCAGCTCTACACCAGTTCTATCCTACACACACCAAGGACAATTTACAGAAGGTAATTAACCTATAAACCTGCACGTCTTTGGAAAGTGGGAGGAAACCAGAGCACCTGGAGAAAACCCATGCAGTCACAGGGGGAATGTACAAACTCCGTAGCGACAGCACTCGTAGTCAGGATGGAACCCAGGTCTCTGGCACTGTGAGGCAGCATTCTGCCGTTGCGCCACTGTGCTGTCCGGTTAATAAGGTGAATGCTCAGAGTTTTTTACGGGAATCAAAAACCAGAGGGCATAGGTTTAAGGTGAGAGGGGATCTATGGAACGAGCTGCCGGAGGAGGTAGTTGAGGCAGGTACTATAACAACATTTCAAAGACACTTGGACAGGAAAGATTTAGAGGCATATGGGCCAAACATGGGCAAATGGGTCGAGTTTAGATGGGGGACCTTGGTCAGCATGATCGAGTTGGGCCGAAGGGCCTGTTTCATACTGAATAACTCTTTGACTCTAATACAATAAATAGGGGAACATTTGCATCCAGCCTGGCTTGAGTTCAACAAATCAGTCGTAGAAACAGAAAACGGGCAAATAATCTCACATCTGAAAAACTCAAAATAGTCCAAAAACATGCAGGCAGAAGTCTCCCTCTTAAATAATTGAAAAAATTGCTTTTTCAGGAATCAGCTATTTTTGGAAAGCCATTAACTAAATGCTGTCTGACCCCCTGGGTTACTCCAGCTTTTTGTGTCTGTCTTCGGTTTAAACCAGCATCTGCAGTTCCTCCCTACACATTAACTAAATGCAATTGACTTTGTGCAGGTCAAGCTAAAAAGGTTATGGTATAAAATCAAGGAGCCCAAAATGGATGAAGCTCCAAGGATCAACAACTTAATGAAAAGATTAACAAGGATCAACAGCCACATGTCAGTGCATCCATGTTTGGACTCGCTACCATGGCCAAGTGTGTTAGAAGAAGGGTCCCAACCTGAAACGTCACCTATCCATGTTCTCCAGACATGCTGCCCGACCCGCTGAGTTACTCCAGCACTTTGTGTCTTAATTAGTTTAGTTTAGAGTAGGGACAATTGACATCTATACCAAGCCAATTAACCTATAAACCTGTACATCTTTGGAGTGTGGAAGGGAACTGCAGATTCCAGAGTAAACCCACTCGGTCACAGGGAGAACGTACAAACTCCGTACAGACAAGCACCCACAGTCAGGATCAAACCCTGGTCTCGGGCGCTGTGAGGCAACAACTCTACCGTTGCGCCACCGTGCCGCTCTGTCTTTGGAATATCTTTGGCAAAATTATCTTTGAGTGTGTGAAAAATGGATACAAGGCGACTGCAAAGCGATATTAGGCTGTTGCTGAGGGTCAAAGGAATGAAAATATGTAATGAACTTTCAGGTCTGGTGCAATCTTGATTGGAAAAAACAAATAAAATGATGACACTCAGTACCAAACATTGATATGGTACAAAGTGCTGGAGTAACTCAGCGGGTCAGGCAACATCGGGGCATATGGATAGGTGACGTTTCGGGTCGGAACCTTTCTTCATACAGACATGGAGAGGTGATTCTTTTTAATTTCAGATTTCAGATTGATATTCCATTTCTCTTCCTATGGTCCCGTCCTAACCTGAAACATCGTCTTTCCATGTTCTCCAGAGATGCTTCCTGACCCGTTGAGTTACTCCAGCACTTTGTGTCTTCTTTTCTGTAAACCAGTATCTGCAGTTCCTTTTCACGCTGTATCTCCAAACTGAACTAAATAAGTGGACGCAAAGTGCTGGAGTCACTCAGCGGGTCAGGCAGCATCTCTTGGAGAACATGGATAGGTGACGTTTCGGGTCGGGACCTTCCTTTAGACCTGACCCATCTCCTGTCCATGTTCTTCAGAGAAGCTGCCTGACCTGCTGAGTTACTCCAGCACTTTGTGCCTTTTTTTTTGTAGATCTGCAGTTCCTTGTGCCTCCATTAATATTGTACAGATCTGCAACTTGGTCTATCATCTATCATTGTGGGGAGATAAGAGGTCAGAATACAAATTTCTAGTTAATCTTTACAAAGTAATTCAGCCTGCGTTAGGTGTGAATTAAGGTCGAAGTCCTTTGTCTCTTCCTTCCAGCCAGAAACAGCCAGATTTATTTTCCTCATACCACAAACGCAGCTGAGAACAGCTAACCTCTCCCTCTCGGGAAAACGTAACAAGTGCCAATGAGGACCGGAAATCAAATTCAGTCCCCTTAACCGAGCAAACTGCGCATAGAGTGCCTAGCACACTGCCACCCTCTGCTCACTGAATGCCACACAGATATTTCTCCAGCCTCGCCTCTGAGAGACATAAGATTGTCCCTATAACAATAACCAGATCATTTTCTTTAAATGGCCTGCGATCTATTCGTCACGTAATGGCAGGCAAAACAAATCTTTGAACGCTGCCGAACCAAAAACAAGGTCAGGATCGTTTAACATAACAACGTCCATGTGAATGGGGGCGAGGATTGGTATTTAAACCACAAAATAAGTATTTGAACAAATATAGAGCATGAAATTCATTCCAATGGATGAATTCTTACATTTGAGACACCTGATAGAAGTATGTGGAACCAGGAACTTGCGGGGAACTCTGGTAGAATTATATTAAATTGTGAGAGGCACGGTGGCGCAGCGGTAGAGTTGCTGCCGTACAGCCCCAGAGATCCGGGTTCAATCCTGACTACGGGTGCTGTCTGTACAGAGTTTGTACGTTCCTCCTGTGACTGCGTGGGTTTTCTCTGGCTGCTCCGCTTTCTTCCCACACTCCAAAGGCGTACAAGTTTGTAGGTTAATTAGCTTTGGTAAAAATTGGAAATTGTCCCCAGTGTGTGGGATAGTGCTGGTGTCTGGGGTGATCGCTGGTCAAGGTGGACCTGGTGGGCCAAGGGGCCTGTTTCCATGCTGTATCTTTAAATCATAAAAGCCCTGTCTCACGGTGCGAGTTCATTCCAAGAGCTCTCCCGAGTTTAAAAAAAATCAAACTCGTGGTAAGCACGGAGAATGAACGTAGCGGGTACGTCGGAGCTCGGGGACGTCTCTTAGCGCCAACGGCAGGTGCTCTGGAAGACTCGCTAACGGCAGGTAAGCTCGGGAAGATTCGTGAAGATTTTTCAACATGTTGAAAAATGTCCACGAGAGCCCCGAGTACCTACGAGTGGCCATTACCGTAAATGTCCGAGTTCGAATCAGGGCAAACTCGGGAGAATTCTTGGAATGAACTCGTACCGTGGGACAGGGGTTTAAGTGTTATCCTGCAGATAAACACAAAATGCTGGAGCAACTCAGCGGGACAGGCATCATCTCTGGAGAGAATGGGTGATGTTTCGGGTCAAGACCCTTCTTTGGACTGTTCTCAACCCGAAACGTCACCCATTCCTTCTCTCCAGAGATGCTGCCCGTCCCGCTGAGCTACTCCAGACACTTTTGTGTCTATCTTCGATTTAAACCAGCATCTGCAGTTCCTTCCTGCACACAAAGACATCCCTCCTCTTTCTCACCTTCATGTAGAAGCATTTGTCTCTCTCAGCCCATTATCTCACCCTCACCTTCCTGTAGAGGTATTTGCCCCCTCTCTTCAGGGCCCCTGAATTGCAGCGGTCACCCGTGCCTGATGCACTGATTTGTGGCCTTGTCCCTGTACAGGTTCTGCCTGCACACACAGATTTATGCACCTTTATGGGACCTCAATACATCTACCCCCTCACGTCAGAATGTATTTTAAAATACCCAATAACATCAACATCAGTAAAGTTGGATATATTCTTGAATCAGCACTCACAATCCTGCTCAAGAGAACCGGAACACAATGATAAATGAGCTTTGTACATTTAAAATGCAAAAACCAAAATGAATATCTATGCATTGGCAACTCGAAATTCAATAATATTACATTCACAGAGCTACTTCCTAAGGAGACTGAAGGAATTGGCTCTGTCTTCCATGACACTTAGAAACTTCCACAGATGCACCATAGAAAGCATACTGATAGATTCTTGATTAGTACGGTTTATTCATTTAGTTTATCCTTCTTAAATGGGACATCATTTATTTATGATTTATCACTATCCAGTTGATTAGTTCGGGTGTCAGGGGGTTGTGTGGAGAAGGCAGGAGAATGGGGTTGAGAGGGAAAGATAGATCAGCCATGGTTGAATGGCGGAGTAGACTTGATGGGCTGAATGGCCTAATTCTGATCCTGGAGCCTATGAAGTTCTATGGAAGATAAAGAGCGAGGGAATTTTAGGATGTTGGTCCTTGGCAGCTTAAGGCTTGGCCATAAATTACGTTTTAATTTCTTTTTATTAGAAGTAATTGTACAAGGATAAGACGATCGGCATAACAATGATACAATTATTGTACATCATCATTTTTAACCTTATAACCAAAATTTTAAAAAAAAAAGGAAAAGAAGGAAAGAAGGAAAAAAAGAATGAAGAAATAAAGTAGAAATAAAGGCCATAAATTAAACTCAGGGTTGAGCAGGAGGCCAGAATGGGAGGATTGCAAAGATAGTGGACAGTTAAGGGGTGAGAAGAGATTTTGGAGATAGGAAGGAGGCAAATTTATGGAGCAAATTAGAATTTATGCTGCTGTCCTTGTCCTACCTAGTGACCACTGAAATATTTACTGTGGGGATTATTTTTTTTAAGTTGATACAAGGTTTTATTTGCAGAGTGAAAGAGAGCAAATGAAAGGAAATGGGTGTTACACACTGGTCACCTGACGATAGTGTCCTTGAACCATTACGGGAGCAGCAAGGCCGATTCAAGGTTATCACAAACCTAATATATGATGAAAGGCAAAGCCCAGCTTGCTTTCTTTGGGAAGAAAAGGAGAGAATGAGATGCGATCTCTTCCAAAGATTACTGCAGGGGAATTCACAAATATCTGATCACCGTAAAAGGCTAAATATTAATGACTAATTAAAATGGCGATGTACAACAGTACGTCTGGTAGCAAGGAACTGCAGATGCTGGTTTAAACCGAAGATAGGCACAAAGAGGTTACGAGGTTAATTCCCGGGATGGCGGGACTGGCATATGTTGTAAGAATGGAGCGACTGGACTTGTATACACTTGAATTTAGAAGGATGAGAGGGCATCTTATTGAAACATACAAGATTAAGGGATTGGACACCCTAGAGGCAGGAAACATGTTCCCGATGTAGGGGGAGTCCAGAACCAGGGGCCACAGTTTAAGAACAAGGGGTAGGCCATTTCGAACAGAGATGAGGAAAAGCTTTTTCACCCAGAGTTGTGAATCTGTGGAATTCTCTGCCTCAGAAGGCAGTGGAGGACAATTCTCTGGATGTTTTCTAGGGAGAGTTAGATAGAGCTCTTAAAGATAGCAGAGTCAAGGGATATGGGGAAAAGGCAGGAACGGGGTACTGATTGTGGATGATCAGCCATGATCACAGTGAATGGCGGTGCTGGCTCAAAGGGCTGAATGGCCTACACTTGCACGTATTGTCTTTTGTCTATTGTCTAAAAAGCTGGAGTAACTCAGTGGGACAAGCAGCATCTCTGGTGAGAAGGGATGGGTGACGTTTCAGGTCGAGATCCTTCTTCAGACTGAAGCAGGTGCTGTAAACATTAGCAGAATATAAAGTGCTGGAGGAATTCAGGGGGTCAGGCAGCATCTGTGGAGGGAATGGGCAGACAACATCTCGAGTCGGGATGCTTCCTCAAATCTTTCCGAAATGTCATCAGTCCATTTCATAAGTTCATACGTTTTAGGAACAGAATTAGGCCATTCAACCCATCGAGTACTCTGCCATTCAGTCATGGCTGATCTATCTTTCCCTCTTAAACCCCATTCTCCTGCCTTCTCCCCTGACTAATCATGTGCCTCCACAGATGCTGTCTGACCCCCCACATCCCAAAGTTGGGTGGGTTTGTAGGTTAATTCACCCGCTGTAAATTAACCTGAGGGTGCTGGGAACGGATGTGGAAGTGGAATAACATAGAACTAGTTTGAACGGGTGATCGATGGTCGGTGGGACTCGGTGGGCCGAAGAGCCTGTTTCCATGCTATATATCTCTCAAACTAAAAGTAAAACAAACTCTTCCTGAAGGAGAAAAGTAGATTGAGAATGTGCAGAGAATTATCAGACCAAGTGAAAAATGTACAATTGAAACTGTGGCACGATGGTATCGCGGCAGAGCTGCTGCCTTACGATGCCAGAGACCCGGGTTCGATCCCGACTAAGGGTACTGTCTGTACGGAGTTTGTATGCTGTGACCTGTGTGGGTTTACTCCGGCAGCTCCAAAGACATGTGGGCTTGTAGGCTAATTGGCTTGTCAACAATTGTAAATTGTCCCTCGTGTGTGGTAGGACAGTGTTAGTGTGGGGACCGCTGGTTGGCGCAAACTCTGTGCGCCAAAGCGCCTGTTTCCGCGCTGTACCTCTAAAACTAAAAACGACATGAAATGTAGCTGATCAACTAATCATCCTAGAACTGTAATTGTGATGTAATTAATGAGCTGGATGTTGTGTTAGGGTTTCGATTATCTGACAAACACAAGTGCCATCAAGATGGTGGCTGAACTCACATAATAATCTACTCAAAGTTATGAAAAGAACCTTATTAATGCAACAACTGAAGAGGTCATGTCACAGTTGTATAAGACATTGGTGAGACCGCATTTAGAGTATTGCGTTCAGTTCTGGGCACCATGTTATAGGAAAGATGTTGTCAAGCTGGAAAGGGTACAGAGATGATTTCCGAGGATGTTGCCAGAACTAGAGGGTCTGAGCTATAGGGCGAGGTTGAGTAGGCTGGGACTATTCCTTGGAGCGGAGGAGGATGAGGGTTAATCTTATAGAGGTGTATAAAATCATGAGATGAATAGATCGGGTAGATGCACAGAGTAGGTGAATCGAGGACAAGAGGTGAATCGAGGTGAATCGAGGACCCCTTCAACTTAAGTTTGGTTTAAGTTGAAGGGGAAAAGATTTAATTGGAATCTGAGGGGTAACTTTTCCACACAAAGTGTGGTGGGTGTATGGAACAAGCTGCCAGAGGAGGTAGTTGAGGCTGGGACTATCCCAACGTTTAAGAAACAGTTAGCAGGTACATGGATAGGACAGGTTTGGAGGGATATGGACCAGGTGCAGGCAGGTGTGATTAGTGTAGCTGGGACATGTTGGCCGGTGTGGGCAAGTTGGGCCGAAGGGCCTGTTTCCACACTGTATCACTCTATGACTCCAGGTGATGCATCAGATTCACTCATACCTGTAAAGTGGACAAGCCAGGTACATTAGGTGAAACTTGCACTGAACGTTCATTGAATAGAGTGACAAAGTGATTAGTGATCAGTTGAATTTATAACACTGTTATAACGTAAA
Source organism: Amblyraja radiata (assembly GCF_010909765.2). Classification (NCBI taxonomy): domain Eukaryota; kingdom Metazoa; phylum Chordata; class Chondrichthyes; order Rajiformes; family Rajidae; genus Amblyraja; species Amblyraja radiata. The sequence goes on along the minus strand of NC_045983.1, from coordinate 5,752,961 downwards.
TAATTAACCAATTACATAAATCTGTACAAGTAATTATTTGAATTGTGAGATGTGGTATAGAATATATGTTTGTACAAAGAATACATTTAAGTGCTTATTTGTATCAAGTATGCACTTTCAGAATTATTTATTTCAATAAAAAATGACAGGGACACAAAGGAATTGAGGGCAATGAGTAACAATGTATTGGACCATATCCGAATTATAAGAGGTAGTGCTGGCAAATAGAATTTGAATCTGCCAAGTGTGTTTCGCTAAAGTCAAACTAGGGCAGGACTTACACAAGAAACACCTTTGAGAATGTTGCAGAGCAGAAAGATCTACTGGGATGGGTAGAAACTGAAGATAGACACAAAATGCTGGGAGTAACTCAGCGGGACAGGCAGCACCTCTACAGGGAAGGAATGGGTGGCGTTTCGGGTCGAGACCCTTCTTCAGACACACGGTTCCCTGAAAGTGACCCCACAGGTGATGTAGAAGGTGTTTGACATACTGACCTTCAACGGAGAAGGATGCGAGTACAGGAGTTGTAACTATAACATACAGGAGCAGAATTGGCCCATCCGGCATGCTCCACCATTTGATCGTGGCTAATCGATCTTTCCCTCTCAATCCCGTTCTCCTGCCATCTCCCCGTAACTTTTGATGCCTTTACTAATCAAGAACCTATCAACCTTCATTACCACTGGGTTATAAGCTGCCTAAACGAAATATCTGATGCTGTTCCTCCAATTTGTGTTTAGCCTCACTCTGACAATGGAGGAGGCCTAGGACAGAAAGGTCAATAGACAATAGGTGCAGGAGTAGGCCATTCGGCCCTTCGAGCCAGCACTGACATTCAATGTGATCATGGCTGATCATCCCCAATCAGTACCCCGTTCCTGCCTTCTCCCCATATCCCCTGACTCCGCTATTTTTAAGAGCCCTATCTAGCTCTCTCTTGAAAGCATCCAGAGAACCTGCCTCCACCGCCCTCTGAGGCAGTGAATTCCACAGACTCACCACTCTCTGTGAGAAAAAGTGTTTCCTCGTCTCCGTTCTAAATGGCCTAGCCCTTATTCTTAAACTGTGGCCCCTGGTGCTTGACTCCCCCAACATCGGGAACATGTGTCCTGCCTCTAGCGTGTCCAAACCCTTAACAATCTTATATGTTTCAATGAGATCCCTCTCATCCTTCTAGACTCCAGAGTATACAAGCCCAGCTGCTCCATTCTCTCAGCATATGACAGTCCCGCCATCCCGGGTATTAACCTTGTGAACCTACGGTGCACTCCCAGTGTGGGAATGGGAAGGGGAATTACAGTGTTTGGCAACTGGGAGATCAGGTAGGTCCAGGCAGACAGAATAATACACTTGGTTGTGGGTGCAACACAATTAGATTTTGTGAAGATAGACTTGTGTTGTCCACATGACTAGCAAGAAGCAGGCCTCAATATTCCTTTCACTACTTTGTACCAATGAGTGGGAAAACCACCAGACAGATTGAGTTTTAGAGTTTATAGTTTTATTGTTACATTACACGTTCGAGAGCCAGAGGACACAGGTTTACGGTGAAGGAGGAAAGATTTAATAGGAATCAGAGGTGCAACCTCTTTTCACACAAAGGGTGGTGGGTGTTTGGAACGAGCTGCCAGAGGAGGTAGTTGAGGCAGGGACTATCGCAACATTTAGAGAGGTACATAGATCGGACAGGTTTAGAAGGATATGGGCCAAACACAGGCAGGTTGGACTAGTGTAGCTGGGGCATGTGGGTCGGTTGGGCCAAAGGGTCTGTTTCCACGCTGCACGACTCCATTAGTGTGGCTATCTGTATTTTATGTTACATTGTAAACTTCTTCATTCAAATTAATGGGGAAAAAGGGATGTGGTAATCTGACTGCCTTAAAGATCAATGGTATCGATAAATGGCTTCAGAACCATAAAAAATCTTTCATAAAAGGTACATACTTTCACTCAAACCCTCAGTGCAAAACAATCTCAAGGAGTCATCCAGCACACGACCAGGCTGTTCAGCCAACTTGCCCATGGTGACTTTAAGATGCCCCGCCAAAGCCGGACACATTTACTCAGAGGGTAGTTAATCCGTGGAACCTATTGCCACAGAGGGCTGTGGAGGCCACGTCAGTGGATATTTCTAAGGCAGAGATAGACAAATTCGTGATTAGAACGGTGTCAAGGGTTATGGGCAGAAGGCGGGAAAATGGGATTTGCAGATCAGACATGATTGAATGGCGGGGTAGACTTGATGGGCCGATTGGCCTAATCCTACTCCTATAACTTGTGAACATTTCCCCACATTTAGCCCTTATCTGTCTTAATATTTCCTAACCATGTACTTGTCCAAGTGTCTTTTAAATGTTGTTATAGTGCCTGCCTAAACTACCTCCTCTGGCAGCTCATTCCGTATACCCACTTAACCTCTGAGTGAAAAAGTTGTCCCTCGAGTTCCAATTAAATGTTGTCCCTCTCCCAATAAACCTATGTTCGCTGGCTCCTGATTCCCCTAGTCTGGGTAAAAGACTCTGTGCCTAACCCTATCCATTCTCCTCATGATTTTATACACTTTTATATGATCACCCCTCAGCCGCCTGTGCTTCAAGGAATAAAGTCCTAGCCTGCCCAACCTTCCCCTGTAGTTGAGACTCTTGATTCCTGGCAGAATCCTCGTAAATCTTCTCTGCACTTCTTTTCAGATTAATATCATGCTTTCTATTTCAGTGACCAAAACTCCAAACGCAGCCTCAAAAATGTCGTACTCGTAAATGACATGCATTTTACATCAACCCCCAATTTTCCGGCACCCTTGGTTCCAGAGCCTTGCCGGATTATCCGTTTTTCCGGACCACGCAGGCCACGGCCTCTGAGAGGAGTCCAACGGTACCGGGACAGTTGGCCTAGGCCGCTGAGGAGCCGAGATACCGGCCCACAAAGCCGGCCTCGGAAGTCAGCTACGGGAACGGACCTGCCGGCTCCGGCAGGGCCAGATTTCCAGATCCCCGGCCGCACAGCGCAAATTCAACCCGCCGATTGACCGCGGAAGTCCCAATGAGGTAGAGATCGGCTGCCTCTCCCGGCCTAGGCCCCGCATTTTCGAGGGGGCCTTCCGGGGTGAGGCGCCGATTTAAAGTGCATTCTCGGAATTTTGACCGGATTAAATGAGCTGCCAGACCAACGAATGCCGGAAAATGGACATGGATTATATAAAGTTTAACACGGAACACTCAACTGCCCTCTTAAGACATTATGGGATAGAATAACCATTTAATACGTACGCACCATCTGCTTTTCAGATATGACTTTAAGCATGGTGTCACTTCATTAGAAGCAATTATAATTCTGCATTGTGGTACCAAGACTGGAAATGGAACTTCATTTTTTGTTAGGTTGATTAATGGTTCAATTGGGGTTTAGGGGTGGGGAGGGAGAGGATGGCAACCAGGCTCAGTGGACACATTTATCCAGGATTCCCCTTTCAGATTGCAAGCCAGAGGCCTTGGCTATTCAGAGGGAGGCCAGCATGGGTCTCAGCATAGATTTCAGCCATCCATCCTCCCTAGAGTACACACAGGTCTACTGTGAGCAATACCTGCACTTCTTCTTAGGAGATCTACCAATGTAACCCCCTCCCCTTTCCCTGTATCCCACCTGGACTCGCACCCATTTCTCCCCTCTCTCTCCCCTTCCACATACATTCCTTCCTCTGGCTTCACAATTCGCAACTCTTCAATCCTTTTGTCTCACATCTTTTTTTTCCATCTCTGGCCTCTGTCCACCATCTGCCTATTGAACCCCTCCCCTCACCTGTGTTCACCTATAATCTGTCCCTCCTCTCTTACAGTTTTCTCTCTCCCCCCCTCCACACACACACAAACAGTCTGAAGAAGGGTCCCTACCCAAAACGTCACCTATCCATGTTCTCCAGGGATGTGGCCTTACCCTCTGAATTACTCCTGTACTTTGTGACTTTTTTTTTGTAAACCACCATCTGCAGTTCCTTGTGTCGCCACAGTTTCCTGTCCTCCCCATCCACCTACATTCTTTCCTCTGGCTTCGCAACTATTCACCTGTGCATGTTTATTTTAGTTTAGAGCTACACCATGGAAAATGGCCTTTTGGCCCATCAACAATCACCTGTACACTAGTTCTGGGTTTTGCCTTAACATGTGGTATGAAGGGCTTCCTCACTCACTGAATGACAGGCACCCCTCCAGTCCACACTACCTAAATATTGTCCACTATCTTTACATTATCCAGTGCAAATGTGTCTTTACACCATTGATAGACAAAAAGAAACATAAAGATTTCTGCTAGTTTCATGGCACAGTGGTGCAGCGGTAGAGTTACTGCCTTACAGCACCAGAGACCTGGGTTCGATCCCGACCATGGGTGCTGTCTATACGGAGTTTGTACGTTCTCCCCGTGGGTTTTCTCTGGAATCTCCGGTTTCCTCCCACATTCCTAAGACGTGCAGGTTTGAAGGTTAATTGACTTGGTATAATTGTAAATTGGCCCTAGTGTGTGTAGGATAGTGTAAGTGTGCAGGTATCGCTTGTCGGCGTGGTATCAGTGTGCCAAAAGGCCCGTTTCCGCGCTGTATCTCTAAACTACACAACATGAGGCCACTACCAGTCACATCTTTCTAAACCGTCCCTTTCCACCTTCTGTAGAGTCTGCTCTCTCCACAACTCCTTGGTTCACTCATCTCTTCCCACCGAAACCACCCGCTGAGCTCCTCCAGCTTTTTTTTGCTCAAGATTCCAGGCGGGCCAAAGGGTCAGATTCCACGCTGTTTCTCTATGCTAAACACCTGCAGTCTCTTATGACCTCGAAAATAAAAATGTGTTTAGGATCAAGTTCAGGTTGGGGGGTTCTTCAAACCCTCTGCAGCACAGTGGCGCCAGAGACTCGGGATCAATCCCGACTATGGGTGCTGTCTGAAAGGAGTTTCCATGTTCCCGGCGTGACTGCGTGGTTTTTCTCCGAGTGTTCCGGTTTCCTCCCACACTCCAAAGACGTACAGGTTTATAGGTTGATTGGCATTGGTAAAAAAGTAAATTGTCTCTCGTGTGTAGGATAGTGCTAGTGTATGGGATGATCGCTGGTCGGCGGGAACTTGCTGGGCCAAAGTGTACGTTTCCGTGCTGTATCCCTAAACTAATCTAAACTTGACCTTCCGGGGCTGAGCTGCCACAAGCCTGGCACTGGTGGCATCCAACTCCAGCCCATGAAGGGCAGGAACCAGGAGTCACCGCCCATGTTGGGTCAAGGGCAGACAAAAATGCTGGAGAAACTCAGCGGGTGAGGCAGCATCTATGGAGCGATGGAAATAGGCAACGTTTTGCCCGATTTTCCAGCATCTGCATTTCCTTCTTAAACATTGGGTCAAGGGCTGACAGGAAGGGGGAGGCAGGGTGATATTCTAACAGGGAAGGGCATCTGAGTCATATAATAACTGGGAGGGGATAGTTTGGTCATAAACTGATTGGAAAGGGGTAGTTGAGTTATATAAAAGGACACAAAATGCTGGTGTACTTCAGCAGGTCAGGCAACATCTCTGGAGAACATGGATAGGCAACATTTCGGGTCGGGACCCTTCTTCAGTCTGGCCCTTCGTCCCGACCTAAAACATCACCTATCCATGTTCTCCAGAGATGCTGCCTGACCCGCTGAGTTGAGAATTTAGAGATACAGCATGGAAACCGGCCCTTCGGCCCACACCGACCAATCATCACCCATTTACACTAGTTCTATGCTATCCCATCCTACACACTAGGGGCAATGTACAGAGGCCAATTTGCCTACAAATCTGCACATTTTTGGATAGTGATGAGACACTGGAGAAAACCCAGGCAGTTCACAGGGAGAACGTACAAACTCCGAACAGACAGCACCCGTAGTCAGGATCGAACCCGGGTCTCTGGCGCTGCAAGGCAGCAACTCTACCGCTGCGCCACCGTGCCTCTCATAATTTAATATAATTCTACCAGTTCTTCCCGCAACTTCCTGCATTCCATACACTTCTATCAGGTGTCAAATATAAGAATTCATCCATCGTACAATGAATTTCGTGCACCGCATTTGTTCAAACCCACGCAGTCACAAGGGAGAACGTACAAACTCCGCACAGACAGCACCCGTAGTCAGCATCGAACCCGGGTTTCTGGCGCTGTGAGGCAATGTCTCAAACCAGTACTTTGTGTCCTTTGGTCCAAACCAGCATCTAGATTTCTCTGCCGCTACACAGTTGGGTTATATAATTACAGGGAGGAGGCACTCGGGTTAGAGACTGATGTGGAGGGAGTAAAAGAGTCAGGAGGTGATGGGGTGGGCTGGGTCAGGGGCCTACAGACAGGTGCGGACGGGGGAGGCAGCACATAGGGAGAGGCAGCTGGGGCTTACACCGATGGGGAAGGGGAGGTCGGGTCAGGGGGCAGCTGCTCCAAGGGCAGACGGGGAGGGGCAGCTGGCACAGGTGCCCCACAGAGAGAGGGAGAGAGCAGCTGGGTCATAAACCTGCAGGAGGGTGGGAAGATGGGTCACATTGTGATGGGGGGGGGGGGGGGAGGGGGAATTGGGGGGTAATTGGGTCAGGGGAAGAATAAGCCAACAGGTGAGGGGGGCAGCTATGACTGGGGCCCAGAGGAAGGGGGGAGTTGGGTCACATTCCAGGAATGAGTGGGTTAGCATATGACGAGCGTTTGATGGCTCTGGGCCTCTACTCGATGGAGTTTAGAAGGTTGAGGGGGAACCTCATTAACACTTATAGAATAATGAAAGGCAAAGACAGAGTGGATGTGGAAAGGATGTTTCCACTGGTGAGAGAGTCTAGGACCAGAATTAAAGGGCGCCCTTTTAGAAAGGAGGCGAGGAGGAACTTCTTTAGTCAGAGGGAAGCTAATCTGTGGAGACCAAGTCAGTGTATACTTTTAAGGCAGAGATAGACAGATTTTTGATTAGAACGGGTGTCAAGGGCATGAAAATGGGATTAGGAGGCAGAGATCATACATGATTCATTGGTGGAGTAGACTCGATGGGGCGAATGGCCTAATTCAACTTCTATAACTTGTGAACAAGTAGGGAGGGAGGCTGCTGGGTCATAGACTGATGGGGGGGGGGGGGACAGCTGCTCCAGAAGCAGCCACGGAAAGGGGAGTAGTCTGATCATATGGGGAGGGGAGTAGTTGGGTTGGGGAGGGGGCAGTTACTTCAGGGGATAGTTCGACTGTAATCCGATGGGAAAGGTGCACAGCTGGGACCGGAGCCCAAAGGGGAGGGGGAGGCGGTCATGCCATATACCGGAGGGGGAGGGGGAGGCCGGATCAGGGGGGAGGCTGTCTCATGGGGTTGACAGGGAGAGGGCAGTCACATCCTACACTGGCAGGGAGCGGGCAGTTGGGTCGTATTTTTACAGGGGACAGGGTAGCCAAGACATACACTGGCAGGGAGGGGTTAGTTTGGTCAGGGGGGTAGCTGCTTCATGGGATCGTAGCATCATACACTGGCAGGGAGGGGGTGGATGGGATGGGCCCACAGGGAGAGGGGTAAGTTGGGTCTTATTGTGACGGGGAGCGGGTAGTTGGGTTATATTATCACAGGGAGGGGTAGATAGGTTCATATTGCTACATGGAGCAGTAGAAGGGTTATGTGTAGGAAGGAACTGCAGATGCTGGTTTAAATCGAAGGCAGACCCAAAAAGCTGGAGAAACTCCGCGGGACAGGCAGCATCTCTGGAGAGAAGGAATGGGTGACGTTTCGGGTCGAGACCCTTCTTCAGGGAGAAGGGTTATATTGTCACAAGGATGGGGGAGATAGTTTATATTGATAAAGAGGGAGGAGGAGATGGAGTTATACTATCACAGGGAGGGAGGGGATAGTTGGTACAGGACCCCACAGGGGAGGGGTGAGATGGGTTTATATTGTCACAGGGAGAGGGTGGTTGTGTTATATTGTTATAGAGGAGGAGATAGGTTTATATTGACTCAGGGAGGGAGAGGTGGGTTTATATTGTTGTAGAGGGAGGGGGTAGTTGTGTTATAATGTTCTAGAAGGAGGGGGTAGTTGTGTTATAATGTTCTAGAGAGGGAGATAGGTTTATATTGACACAGGGAGGAGAAGGTGGGTTTATATTGTTGTAGAGGGAGGGGGAGCCGGCTCTGGGCCCACTGCCCCTGTCCCGCCCCCATCACCTTCCCCAGCAACCGGCCTGGACGTGAAGGAGCCGCCATTCGCTTCCGGGCCGCTGTATTTAGTGGGGAGAGAAGGAGATGAGGGGGTTGTGTGGAGCTGCCCGGTGGAGGGGGAGGGTGTCTGTGTCCCGTCTCCCCGTCCCCAGGCCCGGGACCCCACGTCTCTCCCCGCTGTCCCGGACACCGGCGGCGGCGGTGAAGGTGACCTTCAGCCGGCGGCCTAGGGCCGGGCTGCCGCCCTTCCTGGCTTCCACTGACTGAGGGTGGAGTGGAGTTTGCCGGGGGGTCATGAGGAAGGTTGGCCCCCTCCCCGCCTTCTCTCCCCTAGGCCGCGGCTCCAGCCCCGGCCTTTCCCCCAGGCCCGGCCCGGTAGCTGAGGGGGTGCCGCGGGCTCCCGATGCCCGGCCCACAGACACACACACCCCTCACACACAGACACAGACATAGACACCCACACACCCAAACCCATTACACACACACCTTTACTCACCTCCCTCCCAGTCCCCTACCCTTTATCCACATTGACATTTCCCTTATCCACCTCCTAATCTCTTATAATAATCTTTCCCTTATCCACTCACACCCCCTCCTCACCTCTTTTAAATCACCTTTACCTTATCCCCTCAACCCATTACAATCCCCAGACATATAAACAAGCTACCCCCTCCCCACACAATACCTCTCCTTTATCCACCTCCCTCCTAACCCCCCATTTAAATCAGGATTAACCCCCTTTAATCCTCCCCAAACCCCCTTTAATCCTCCCCAAACCCCCATTAATCCTCCCCAAACCCCCTCTACCCACCTCACATCCACCTTTCTCCCCACCATAGCCCACTTTTCCCCTTTACACACCTCCCTCCAAACCCTCTTTTACCCACCTCACCCCTTTCTTTATGGACCCTCCTTCCTTACCTCCACTCCTTATCCCTCTAACCTCTCACTCACCCCCTAATCCTCCTACTCTCCTTGCCCCACTAACTCCCCCCTAATCACCCGACCTACCTTCCACTTTTACCTAACCCCCACCCACCCCCAACATCTCAACTGTTACCCACTACACACACCTGCAAAAGGGGGGCACACCTACAAGGACTTGTCCTCCCCTCGCCCCCCACAACAAGCCACTGAATCTGTTCATCATATCTCTGACTCTGGCACTAACATTGCACTTCTGGGGTCACTGTATTTCACCAGGACACGTTGAAACGTGGAAGGAAGGTTGCAGGGTTGTGTAACCGTCTGCGGGTGGGAATGGAAACCTCGTGTGTTTTGCACGACCAAGGGTTATATGTGTGTGTGTGTGTGTCTCCCCCATACAAGCCTTAGTTGCCCCAGTTACACACACACGCAGAGCCCGGTCGGGGACTCGTGTACTGTGACCTTTAACTCACCCGCCTCCCGTTTAATGTCACAGCCCCTCTCGCCGCCCTCTCCGGTGTCCTCCGCCGCCGCCGGGCACGTTTCATCTGTCTTGCTCACCATTCTCCCCTCTGCTGCTCCTGGGCTGGTTGCAAGATGCTCACAGAGACAGACAGACACTATCACAGTGCAGGCTGAGCAGCGCACGGAAGCACAGCGCCGGCTCGGCTGCCAACACACGTGCTGTCAGAAGGGTTTCTCTCTCTCTCTCGCTTTCCCCTCTCTCTCTCTTTCCTCTCTCTTCTCTCCCCCCCTCCCTTCCCTCTCCTCTTCCAAGGGGGGTGGGTCTGATACGGCTGGCGAGACGTCCCAACCTTGCTCCTTTCGAAACCACACTTAAAGTTTGCCCTGATCTTGAAACAAATTGTGTGCAACGCAGAATCAACAAAAAAAAACACATTTATTGAGACCTTATATATTTCTTTACAGATTGTCCGCAACTCAATATCACTCACCACCCACCAAAAAATAGATGCACATTTTTTGAGATTTTATGTGTCTTTTACAATTAAATCACCCCCAAACAAATAATTGCACATTTTGTGGAGATTTTATGTGATTTTTACAAATTGTCCGGAACTCAGTATCAAGCAACCCCCGCCCCCCAAAAATTGCATATTTATGGCGACCTTGTGTAATGTTTACGATTTGTCTGTCACTCAGTATCAATCAGCACCTCCCCAACATTAATTTCACATTTATTGAGCCATTATGTATTTTTTTCAAATATTCTGAAATACAGTATCAATTAGCACCTCCCAAAATAAAATAATTTAACATTTATTGAGAACTTATGTAATTTCCACCAAATGTCTGCAATGCAGTATCAATTAACTTTTTTTTTAACTCCTTTTAAAAATAATTTCATATTTATTGAGACCTTAGTGTTGGCAATTAACAAATTGTCAGTATTAATCACCACCCCTCAAAAAACATAATTGCACATTTATTGAGATTCTATGTAATTTTTACAAATTTTCTGTAACTCAGTATCATTCACCACCCCGCATATAAATATTTGCACACTTATTGAGACCTTGTGTATTGTTCACAAATTGTATTAACCACCCTCTCCCCCACAAAACGAATTTCACATTTATTGAAACCTTATATAATTTCAGCAAATTTACAAACCAATTATATGAATGCACAAATACCACTATAACCAAACAAATCTTTGCAAGTTTTTTGAGATCTTATGCTTAATTTTTCCAAATATACTGTGTGCATTGCACAATCAAATACCAATCTCCAAATAAGTTATTGCGACCTTCTATACGATTTTTCCAAATAAATTATATGCTCCACAATATCAAACACCACAACAAAAATAATTGTATATTTATTGGCACCTTATGTCATTTTCCTAAACAAACAAATTGCGTGCAACACACAATCAAATATCACTCCCCATCAAAAAAAGAATCATTGCATATTTATTGAGACGTCATAGCATAATTTTTCCAAACAATTATTTTGGAAATCTAACAATTATTTTGTTTCCTCCCACATCCCAAAGGCGTGCGGGTTTTGAGGTTAAATGGCCTCTGTAAAATTACCCCTGCTGTGTGGGAGTGGATACAAAAGTGGGATAACATAGAACTAGTGTAAACGAGTGGATGGCATGGACTCGGTAGACCGAAGGGCCTGTTTCAATGCTGTATCTCCAAACTAACCCAAGATGTCACTTACTATTTTTTATTTGTGTTTCTTTTGCCCTCTGACGTTTACCAAAGTCATTGTTTTCTGCCTTGGGATAGAGTTACCAGTAAAACTGTGCACAAGGTTAAACTGAAGTGAACGGGTGCTTGATGATCGGCATTGACTGAGTGGGCTGAAGGGCCTTTTTCATAGAAACATAGAAATCATGGAAAAATAGGTGCAGGAGTTGGCCATTTGGCCCTTCATCGCCATTCAATATGATCATGGCTGATCATCTAAAATCAGTATCACCTAAAAACCCATTGGAAAAATATTATCCCACAACATAACATCAAATTGCAAAACAAATATCTGCTCACGTCTGATTATTGAGTGTTGACAAAGAATCGCTACTAAATTAATGTAAAATAAAGAAAGGTACAGACACAAAATGCTGGAGTTACTCAGCGGGTCAGGCAGCATATCCGAAGAAAAGGGTCTCGACCCAAAACATCACTTATTCCTTTTCTCCATAGATGCTACCTGACCTGCTGAGTTACTCCAGCATTTTGTGTCTATCTTCAGTGTAAACCAGCATCTGCAGTTCCTTCCTTCACATGGAAAAATACTATACAGGAACAGGCCCTTCGGCCCATAATGTCTGTGTTGAACAGGATGCCAAATTAAACTAATCGTCAAGCTAAATTCTGGTGCAAAAAATTATCAGATGAATTATTTTATTTCTTCATGTTCTAATCTAAATGAAGCTTAATGTGCTCTGAAAAGAAAGAAAAATGTTTTTTTTCCCAGAATGTGAATGCTTTTTGTAATAATGATTCCCCAAAGTGTACAGGCACGAGGAACTGAAGAAACTGGTTTACAAAATAAGACCCAAAGTGCTGGAGTAACTCAGCAGGTCAGGCAGCATCTCTGGAGAACATGGATAAACCTAGCCTATCCAAGTTCTCCAGAGATGTTGCCTGACCTGCTGAGTTAATCCAGCACTTTGAGTATTTTTCTCCAAAATATATGCTTCGAAAAGCAAATATATTTGCTTGTGTAATTTCAGACACGCATAAAGAGATGATTTCAGAGATGATTTCACCACAACTTCATATTTTCTACATAATATACAACCATAAAATTGTCCCTTCCCCAAAAATATGGAACTCCTCCAAAACTTGTAACTTCTACCAACATTGAACGATGAGACATGCAGGCACATGGGAATACCATCACTGGCCAGTTCTCCTTCCACTCGACTTTTAGATGTAGCTGGTAGACCTCCTGCGTCAGGGTTCAACCCTGACCTTGGGCGTTGGCGGTGTGGAGTTTTCAAGTTCTCCCTACGACTTCATGGATTTCCTCTGAGCGTTTTAGTTTAGTTTAGTTTAGAGATACAGCGCGGAAGCTGGCCCCTTCGACCCACCAAGTCCGCGCCGACCAGCCATCACGCCGAACACTAGCACTATCCTACACACAAAGTACGATTAATAATGTTTACCAAAGCCAATTAGCACTAGGAGCAATTAGGTAAACCACCGCTAGTGTTTAGGGGGTGGATGAGAAAGTAGGATAACATAAAATGGGTCGGCATGGACTCAGTGGGCCGAAGGGCCACCTTCCATGTTGTTTCTCTAAACTAAATGAGCAACCAAAGAAACTAAGTATTTGTCAACAATGAGTACTGGATGAAAGAAATGGCATTGGATAGAGCAATATTCTGATCATCATCTCCCGAACTGTTATTGATTGTGAAGTTGTTCGTGTAGGTTAGAGATTAGCAAATGTTTAAGAAAGGAGGGAGAGAAAAACGGAGAGCTACCAACTTGTTCAACCAACACCGATGGTCAGAGAAATGCTACAAATTATAATGAAGGATGTAACAACACAACACCTGTGGAGAGGATGTTTCCACCAGTGGGAGAGTCTAGGACTAGAGGTCACAGCCTCAGAATTAAAGGACGTTCTTTTAGGAAGGAAATTAGGAGAAATTTCTTTAGTCAGAGGGCGGTGAATCTGTAGAATTCTTTGCAACAGAAGGCTGTGGAGGCCAAGTCATTGGGTATTTTTAAGGCAGAGATAGATAGATTCTTGATTTATACAGGTGTCAGAGGTTATGGGGAGAAGGCAGGAGAATGGGGTTAGGAGGGAGAGATAGATCAGCCATGATTGAATGGCGGAGTAGACGTGGTGGGCCGAATGGCCTAATTCTACTCCTATCACTTATGACCTTATGACCTTATAAGAATAATAGAATTGAGCAGAGCCAGCATGGATTTATGAAATGTAAACCTCTGCTGGAGATCTTTGAAGATGTGACCAAAGAACTGAAAGGGGAAAGGTATTGAATGTAGGGTTGCTCTCTCAAAGTGTCCCATTTGCCCACATTTGGCCCATATCCCTCTAAACCTTACCTATCCATGTGGCTGTTCAAGCATCTTCTAAATGCTGTGATGGTACCAGCCTCAACTACCTCCTCTGGCAGCTCATTCCATATACTCACCACCCTCTGTGTGAAAAAGTTGCCCCTCAGGCCCCTGTTAAATCTTTCCCCTTTCACGTTAAATCTATGTACCCTACTGTGGGTAACAGATTCTGTGCATCCACCCTATCTATTCCCCTCATCATTAAATACGCCTCCATATGTCCACACCTCAACCTGAGTAATCAAACTGTGCATCTACTTCATCCATTCGCCTCATGAACAGGTCTAAAGGGCCTGACTGAGACATAAAGGGCCTGTCCCACTTTGCCGTCATTTGCGCCTCATTTACGTGTCATATGTAAAATAGGTCGACGCTTCATGACACGTGGGGTGCGTGTGGGTGACGCACGCATTGCGCATGGAGAGGCGTGGAATCGCATGCGGTGGTGCGCAGTATCGCGCGGCGCTCCAGGATTTTGTAGTGTAACAAAATCCTCGCACGCCACCTACGTGACGTATCGCGTACGCAGGCTGACGCATTGGCGTCACACGCTGGCGTCCCGACGTCTCACGTGTATCGCGTGGTGATGCATGGTTACGTCACCGTGCGTCAACATCCGTAACCATGTGTCACCGCGCGCCGCAGGGTATTCTAATGACGTCACGCGCACCAGGCGGCTGTGCTGACGCGTGATTTGCGCGTGACGTCGCGCATCACGACGCGTCGACCTTTTTTACATATGACACGTAATTGAGGCGCAAATGACGGCCAAGTGTGACAGGCCCTTTAGGAACTACAGATAATGGAATCTTCAGCAAAACACAATGTGCTGGTGGAACTCAGCGAGTCAGGCATCATTTGTGGAGGGGATGGGCAGGAGGAGAATTGTGTCGGGACCCTTCTTCAAACTGATTAATTCTGAAGAAGGATCCAGACCCGAAATATGGACTGTCCATTCCCTCCACAGATGCTGCCTGACCCATTGAGTTACTCCAGTACTTGTTTTTTATTGAAGGGCCAGATGAGGTTTTCCAGCTCTTATTTGTTAAGACCCAACTTACCGATATCCTCCTGTAGATCAACATTTAAACGCAATCTCCCAGTTGCCAAAGGTTTTAACTCTCCTTCCCATACTCACACTGATCTTTCTGTCCTGGGCTCCCTCCACTGAGGCAACATGCAAATTGGAGGAACAGCACCTCATATTTCGCTTGGTCAGTTTACAACACAGTGGTATGAGATTTGATTTCCATAATTTCAAGTAACCCTTGCATTCTCCCTCTCTCTGTCCCTCCCCCACCTTAGCCGTCCCGCCAGTTCCACTGTTCACATCCATATATCTCATCGTTATCACCTCTTCCACAGCCAACAATGGATCATTGTGGGCTCCACTTTTTCTTGGTCATCGGTGCCGGTTCCGATTTGTTCTGAACCTTTTCATGCCTCTAGTTTCTCTCCCCTCTTACTCTCAAGTCCGAAGAAGGATTTCGACCCGAAACGTCACCAATTCCTTTTTTCCAGAGATGCTGCCTGTCCTGCTGAGTTACTCCAGCATTTTGTGTCTATCTTCGGCGTAAACCAGCATCTGCAGTTCCTTCCCACACAATTATTGGTTCCTGACTGTTTAGAAAGTGGCATCTTGAATAAGAACCTCAGAACAAGACACAGAGTTCTGCTGCTTTGATGTCTTGATGTTTCTACACAGTTGGAATGGAGCAGAAATTGAAATAGACTTTAGAGAGCAGACAGGAGAAAGGATCCACTCCATCACACTGACCTGTCCTGTAATCATGGTGAAGTGATCTCATCAGTCACCATCAGATGTGCTCAGTGGATGACTACAGTGGAGGAACTACAATTTATCTATTTAGCCTCACCACTGCAAAGAGAAATGGAGTAATCCCTGTTTTACTTGTATATAAATTCAGTGGACTGTTCTATGCATTCTGCACTGTTTGGGTTGGTGACCCTAAAGGGCCTGTCCCACTTTCATGACTTTTTTACTCGTGGACATTTTTCATCATGCTAGAAAAACGCCCCGACCTACTTGATGCCACGAGTACCTACGACTAGCATCACGGCCTGCTAGGACCTACCTATGACCTCCTACCACCTCGTGACGACCATGCTGCGAGTATGAGTCAAGGGCAAACTCGGCACAGGTCGTGAATTAGGTCGTGAAAGTGGGACAAGCCCTTAAGGCTATCCTTGATCGGACTGGCTTTACCTTGCACTGAACGTTATTCCCTTATCATGTATCTGTACACTGTAAATGGCTCGGTTGTAATCATGTATTGTCTTTCCGCTGACTGGAGAGCACGCAACAAAAGCTTTTCACTGTACCTCGGTACACGTGACAATAAACTAAACTGGAAGTTTGTGCTATGCGCAGTCTAGGTGGGCCGAAGGGCCTGTTTTAGTTTAGTTTAATTTAGAGATACAGTGTGGAAATAGGCTCTTTGGCCTACCGAGTCCGCTCCGATCAGCGATCCCTGTACATTAAAACTATCCTACACACACTAGGGACAATTTTACATTTATACCAAGCCAATTAACCTACAAAACTATACGTCTTTGGAGTGTGGGAGGAAATCAAAGATCTCGGAGAAAACCCACACAGGTCATGGGGCGAAGGTACAAACTCCATACAGACAAACACCCGTAGTCTGGATCGACCCCGGGTCTCTGGCGCTGTAAGGCAGCAACCCTACTGCTGCACCACCATGCAAGAAATGTATATCCAAACTACACGAAACAATATTGCATCATCTGCAGTTCTTTGTATATCGGACCATTCAGATTTTAGAATGCTTGACTGCATTCCAGTGGGCTACATTTTTCACATGGGTTTTGTTACACTTGCAAGCTTCATTATATAACTGAGACAGGAATGTACCCAATATAAAATGGATGCTTTTGCTTCAGGGAGAGGAATTGGCTGCAAGAACAGTGCACTACTTCAAGTAAATCTGTGCCTCGGTGATCTGCAAGCTGCAGCAAATGGCGTATACTCTGATTATGTCCTTGGAAAAGATACCAGGTGATATACGGTAGAACTAACCGGCCTCCTATACTGAGCAGCTGTCCCCATTTAGTTGCATTAAGTGTAGGCTCACCTCTAGGTAGCTGGACATTGTAGGCAATGACTTTGATGTGGAGTGAATATTGTCAGTGTAAAATAATTGCATATCCCAGCAACAAGATATTTATGTATCTTCATTTACAGCACTCCCACTTCTCTTGCTTTGAACTGGACGTTCCAGCTGCTGTATGGGTGTCTAATGTCATTTTACACACTCACAATGCAGTTATATATATCTAGAATTGTTTATTTTCCACTGCTCATCAAATAAGGAAGTGTTATTAATTTTGGACACATTGACGTAACTGTAGAGTTGCTGCCTTACAGCACCGTACAGCTGTATGGAGTTTGTACTTTCTTCTTGTGACTGCGTGGGTTTTCTCCGGGTGCTCCGGTTTCCTCACACACTCTAAAGACATACAGGTTCGTAGGTTAATTGGTTTGGTATAAAATTGTCCCTAGAGTGTGTAAGACGGTGTTAGTGTGCATTAATCACTGGTTGGCATAGAAAAAGTTTAATGTATAATATATATATATGTATCTATGGGCGTGTGTGTATTTTTCATATATTTATATATGTATATATAAAAGGTAGACACAGAATGTTGGAGTAACTCAGCGGGACAGGCAGCATCTCTGGAGAGATGGAATGAGTGATGTTCTGGGTCGAGACCCTTCTTCGGACTGATGTCGGGGGAGTGGGCGGTACTGAGATAGAATGTAGTCGGAGACAGTAAGACTGGTGGGAGAACTGGAAAGTGGGAGGGATGGAGAGAGAGGGAAAGTATGGGCTACTTGAAGTTAGAGAAGTCAATGTTCATACTGATGGGGTGTAAGCTACCCAAGTGAAATATGAGGTGCTGTTCCTCCAATTTGCGCTGGGCCTCACTCTGACAATGGAGGAGGCTTAGGACAGAAAGGTCAGATTGGGAATGGGAGGGGGAGTTAAAGTGCTGAGCAACCAGGAGATCAGGTAGGTCTAGGCCGACTGAGCGGAGGTGTTCAGTGAAACGATCGCCAAGCCTGCGCTTGGTCTCGCCGATGTACAGAAGTTGGGTCAGGATTGATCCCAGGTCTCTGGCTCTGTGAGGCAGCAGCTCTACCAGCTGTGCCTCTATGTACATCCTCAGCAAGTGACAATTATATTATAACTATGCAGTGTTAAGTGCAGTGTCTAAATCTGTTAAGACAACCTAGCATTTAATATATAAACTATTAAGTTCCAAAAGGCATAATCATACAGAATGTTAAAGTGCAAAGTACCATTCGCTTTATGTTTACAATGGTATTAAGTTCATACGTTCATCAGTGATAGGTGCAGAATTAGGCCATTCGGCCCATCAGGCCTTCTTCACCATTAAATAATGGCTGATCTATCTTTCCCTCTCAACCCCAGTCTCCTGCCTTGTCCCCATAACCCTAGACAACTCTTAAAGATGGTATTGAAATCGAAAATCTTTTTTTCATTGAAATCCTCAGTTTAGGGATTACAATGTAGAGAAACTCTTTAAGAAGGAACTGCAGATGCTGGAAAAATCGAAAGCAGGCAAAAAAATACTGGGGAAGCTCAGCGGGTGAGGCAGCATCTATGGAGGCAAGGAGTAGGCGACATTTTGGGTCAAGACCCTTCTTCAGACTGATGTTGGGGGGGAGGCGGGAAAAAGAAAGGAAGCGGAGACAGTAGGATATTGCAACACATCATTGAAGCATGCCCTCAACAAAGACTCAAAGGAGGACTTGTCACCCTTCAAACAGCAGATCAAGAGGCAACTGCTTGGCTAAAGGACTTTGCATTCGCTAAAATAAAATGGAGTCATACAGCACAGAAACAGGCTCTTCGGCGCAGCTCATCCGTGCTGACCAAGATGCCCCCGATCTTCGCTGGTCCCTTTGCCCTCGTTTGGCCGATATCCCTCGAAACCTTTCCTATCCATGTACCATCTATTTGTTCACCTCTAGATTCGATGCAGCAGAGAACAGAACAAGCAGTGGAAGAGATTTATTTTCTCAGCAATTTCCTTTCTACCTTGCAACTTGCGTGCAAAATGTATTCAACTCTAATTGATAACTTACAACCCATAAAATAATCACCTGCGGCTTGGAAAGCAACATTTTAAATACATCAACAATACAAAATAGGTAAGAAAATAAATGGACTTTGAACAGCTTGTCATGTAAGTGAAATTTAGAGGAAGAAAGATTTATATGTTGGGTCTGTGAACATATTGGCATTATTACAAAAAAAACATTAAAATGTGCTTAATCGCACAATTGAAAGACATTAATTATTAACAAAACAGTTTAAATAGCAGTTAAACAATAATAATAGTTTTGAATAAAATAAAGGAATTTTTTTTTAAATATTGAATGACCCCACAGAAGTTGCTTTGTGTTTACAACTCCAAATTCTCAGGCATTCAATTCCCAGAGGGGTCTCTCTGCAACCTCCATCAGATCTGTAGCTCCCCAATCCCACCTCCTGTGCTTCTCTGATTTTCCATGCCCTGCCTTTGATGATCGGCCTAATTACCCTCTTCATTCCGAGCCTCCACATCCTCCGACATTTCCATCACCTCCAACGGGATCCCACCGCTAAACACATCTTCCCATCCCCACTCATTTCCATCTTCTGCAGAGACCGGCCCATGGGCGTAAATCACGGGGGGGGGGGGGGGGACAGGGGGGACACGTCCCCTCCATGTTTTGAGAGGTGGGGGACAATACCCCCTCCATGTTTTGTAATCTGGATTTTTAAATTCGGTGAAAAAAAAATCTATTAAAAATCTCCGCTTTCCGCAAGACAGTGGGGGATGGGGCTGATAATCGAGGGCGCCGATTGGACGAGAGAGACATCGGTCAGCAGGCAGTGGTGGAGACCATGATGATTCAGCGCGATGATTGGAGGAGGGAGGTGTTGGTCAAAGGCGGAAGTAGAGGGGTGGGACTGAAGATAGAGCGCGGTGATTGGAGGAGGGAGACGTCCTGGTGGAGCAAAGATCATAGAGCGGAGCTTGAATCGGCCCGTTCGCGGGGCCTTTCATCGCCCGGCGCGGCTTAAAATCGGCCGCGGGATCTTCCATCGCCTTGTGTTCAAATTGCTGCATCGAGGCAATCAAGGCTCCCGATGTTGAAGCCTCCAACGTGCGATGGGAGATCCCGCAGCCAGTTTTAAGCCGTGCCGGGCGATGAAAGGCCCTGTGAACGGGCCGATTGAAGCCCCACGATTCGGGGCGGACGAAGCTGCTGTTGCTGGCATTGGGAGTCGGTCACGAACCAGGTCAGTTCCCGATGTTACCTTCCACAGGGCCCACGGCCAAAGCCTCCGAAGTCTCCCGTGTGTGTGTGTGCGCATACGTGCGCGGCCGCCAAGAGATTATGTCCCCCCCATGTTTTTGATAGCGGTTTCCGCCCCTGTAGACCGCTCCCTCTGCAACTCCTTGGTTCACTCATCCCTTCCCACCCAAACCACTCCCTCCCCGGATACTCTCCCCTGCAACCACAGGAGATGTAACTCCCATCCCTGTACCTCCTCCCTCGCCTCTATCCAGGGACCCCCGGCAGTCCTTCCAGGTGATGCCGAGGGTCACACGCACTTCCTCTAACCTCATCTACTGTATACAGTGTTCCCGATGTGGCTTCCTGTACATTGGCGAGACCATGCATAGACTCGGTGGCCGTTACGCTGAACACTTACGCTCAGTTCACCAAGGCCCGTTGGATCTCCCAGTTGCCAACCATTTTAACTCCCCTTCCAATTCCCACACTGACCTTTCTGTCCTGGGCATCCTCCATTGCCAGAGTGAGGCCACACACACAAACTGGAGGAACTGCACCTCATATATTGCTTGGGCAACTTACACCCCAGCCGTATGAACGTTGAATTCTCCAATTTTAGTTAATGTCTACAAATACATCCCTCCCATTCCCAAACTTTCCCCCCCCTTTCCCTCCACTAAAAGTCCATTAACCAGTTCCACAGTCCTTTTGGGATCACACTGTCCCCAGCCATTAATTGGCCTTTCAGGGAACCTCCTTGCCCAGGTCATCTGTTGACGGCCCAATTTGTCCCTGGTTTTGTTCTCACTTCCAGATCCCCGCACCCTCCTCCCCCACAATCAGTCTGAAGAAGGATCCCGACCCAAAACGTCGCCCATCCATGTTCTCCAGAGGTGCTGCCTGACCCGCTCAGTTACTCCAACACTTTGTGTCTTTCCTACGACCTTGTTCTGCAATATATTCAGGAAAGTAAGAAATAATTTGCAAGTCTACACTTGAACTGCCAGTGTCCACGGCTAAATAATGCAAACGGGATCCTGGAAACATGTACACAAAGTGATGGCCGAGTAAAATTGATCATTATTGACAACTCTGCCTTCTGCTAGATAGACACAAAAGCTGGAGTAACTCAGCAGGACAGGCAGCATCTCTGGAGAGAAGAAATGGGTGACGTTTCGGGTCGAGACGCTTCTTCAGCTGGGACAGTAAGCTGCACGTTACACCTATGATGTTGATGTTTCAATGGCTTCTTTATTATCACCTGTCCAGGGTACCACAAAGTACTTTTTTTGCATTTAGCTCAGCAAGACTATCACAACATATATACACAATCCCCTGGTTAGGCCAGATCGTATGTAGCGGCCCACTGTGTCCAAATGCAAGAGGCACCATTTTACAGCTGGCCACAAAGGCCTGTCACAGCCATCACCTCCATTCCAGTCGTCCCGCGATCCGATGTCCTTTTCAGTCCTTGTTCTCTTGGGGGGTGGGGTGCCTCCTGCAGCTGACCTTGAGGGCGCGGAAAGTAAGGACCCCCCCCCCCCCGGTTTGTGGAACTGACCATTTGTCCAGTGATCGCCAGGCCTGTTGTTGGGCCGGCCCAACTTCTCTCTCTTCCCTCTCTGGGTGGGTTCCTGGTTGTTTACTTCAGTTTAGTTTATTGTCACGTGTACCGAGGTACAGTGAAAAGCTTCCCACTCTGGGCGGGTTCACGGTTCCTCAGCGGGCAGTGAGCCAGACCAGTGATCCAGTCTAGTTTAAATTAGCTCAAGAGATACAGCGCGGAAACAGGCCCTTTGGCCCACCGAGTCCGCACCGACCAGCGATCCCTGCACATTAACACAAGCCTACGCACACTGGAGAGAATTTACAATGATACCAAGTATACAAACCCAAGTCAATTAACCTACAAACCTGCACGTCTTTGGAGTGTGGGAGGAAACCGAAGATCACGGAGAAATCCCACACGGTCACGGGGAGAACGTACAAACACCGTACAGACAGCACCCCAGTACTTGGGGTCAAACCCAGGTCTCCGGCGCTGTAAGGCAGCAGCTCTACCGTTGCACCACCGTGCCACCCCAGTATTTCAGAAAAATACTGCAGATGCTGGAATTTGGAAATAGAAACGTTGATGTACTAAAATGACAAAATTCAATATAGTCAAACAAGGGGGAGAAATCCTGCCTGGTCCCAATGTTAGAGAATACAGAACATTGAACAGTACAACACAAGAACAGGCCCTTCGGCCCACAATGTCCGTGCCGAACACAATGCCAAGACCAACTCTTATCTACCTGCACATGATCCATATCCCTCCATTCACTGCCTATCCATGTGCCCCTCTTAAACTTTCTTCAACACGTCTATGGGCCCTGTATCTGAGGAAGGACGCGCTGGTATTGGAGAGGGCCCAGAGGAGGTTCACGAGAATGATCCCAGGGATGAGCGGGTTAATGTATGATGAGCGTTTGACGGCACTGGGCCTGTACTCGCTGGAGTTTAGAAAGATGAAGAGGGGACATCATTGAAATTTACTAAATAGTGAATAGAGTGGATGTGGAGAGGATGTTTCCACTAATGGGAGAGTCTAAGATCAGAGGGCAGAGCATCAGATTAAAAGGACGTACTTTTAGAAAGTAGATGAGGAGGAATTTTTTTAGCCAGAGGGTGGTGAATCTGCGGAATTCATTGCCAAAGACAGCTGCGGAGGCCAAGTCATTGGGTATTTTTAAGGTGGAGATTGCCACATTCTTGATTTGGGTGTTAAGCGTTTCCTCTCACGTTTCAAAGACGTGCTGTAAGTTGATTGGCCCTCTGTAAAATTGCCCCGAGTCTGTAGGGAGTGGATGAGAAACTAGGAACCAGTGTGAACAGGTGGTTGCTGGTCGGCATGGAATCGGCAGGCTGAAGGGCCTGTTTCTATGCATGTGTCTCTAAAACTAAACTGAAGTGCCTGAGTATTCGTAAAGGGACGTGGGAGGAAACCGGAGCACCCGGATGAAATCCACGCGGTAACAAGGCGAACGTGCAAACTCCACACAGACAGCACCAGAGGTCAGGATGGAACCCGGGTCTCTGGCGCTGTGAGGCAGCAGCTCTACCCGCTGCGTCACCATGCCGCCATTGGAGTTTAACCTCCATCTGGGTCAGAAGGGTTGCATGTGAAGCTCTTCCCCATCTGTCTGTGACATGTCTGCATCTTGGATTCTGTGTACAATACAGCTGAGAGTTCAGTGGAGAGAGCACCCTCTCCAGGAGACATGATACAATGTTCTCTGGCTGACATGCTGGCAGAATGAATAATACAATCTATAACACTGCAAAACTAGCTTCTCAGTTCATGTTCATAAGTTCTAGGCACAGTATTAGGCCATTCGGCCCATCAAGTCAACTCTGCCATTCAATCACTGCTGATCTATCTCTCACTCTAAACCCCATTCTCCCGCCTTCGCCCCATAACATCTGACACTCGTACAAATCAAGAATCTGGCACTCTCTGCCTTAAAAATATCAATTGACTTGCCCTCCACAGCCTTCGGTGGCAGTGAATTCCACAGAATCACATTTAATATTATCATCATACTAATTATTATACATGGTCCTAATTGCTTGGAAAACCCTACCAAAGCTTTGTGTTGATTGCAATAAATGCACAGAATAAGAAAGTAGTTAAAAATAACTTTATAGAGTCATAGAGTCGTACAGTGTGGAAACAGGCCCTTCGGCCCAACTTGCCCATGCCAGCCAACATATCCCATCTACACTAGTCCCACCTGCCTGCGTTTGGCCCATATCCCTCTAAATCTGTCCTTTCCATTTACCTGTCTAAATGTTTCTTCAACGTTGCGATTGTCCCTGCCTCAACTACCTCCTCTTGCAGCTTGTTCCATACACCCACCACCCTTTGTGTGAAAAAACTGCCGCACAGGTTCCTTTTAAATCTTTCCCCCTTCACCTTAAACCTGTGGCCTCTGGTTCTCGATTCCCCTACTCTG
The DNA here is from genome assembly GCF_010909765.2 of Amblyraja radiata. Classification (NCBI taxonomy): domain Eukaryota; kingdom Metazoa; phylum Chordata; class Chondrichthyes; order Rajiformes; family Rajidae; genus Amblyraja; species Amblyraja radiata. The sequence goes on along the minus strand of NC_045983.1, from coordinate 5,728,927 downwards.
GGCAAGAGACACTACCAGATCTATTCCTCTCATAATTTTGTACGTGATCTTAGGCGCAAGGAACTGCAGATGCTGGTTTACAAAAAAGACACAAAATGCTGGAGTAACGCAGCGGGCCAGGCAGCATCTCTGGAGAACATGGGTAGGCGATGTTTCAATTCGGGACACTTCCTAAACTCATTTGTGCAGTTCGGGGGCCATGGCCGCAGTTATATGAGGTATTTATATTCAAAATTTTACTCGAGAATGTATTTGTGTTTTTCTTTCAGATGAGAAAATGTACCACTGAAATCCAATGGATAAAGGGACAACATTTGCCAGGGTCATGGCCCATTTCTCCCCTCCCCCCCCCCCCCCCCCCTATATTCCTTCCTCCGGCTCCAGAATCCACGTGTCTCCTATCTGTATCTCACACTCATTGTCTTTTCATCTCTGGCCTTTGTCCAACCATCCGCCTATCACCCCCCCCCCCCCCACAACTGTATCCACCCATCACTTGCCAGACATTGTCCTGCCCCCACCTCTCTTCCAGCTTTCCCCTCACTTACCCCCACCACTCTTATTCTGAGGAATAGTCCTTACCCGAAAAGTCAACTATCCACGTTCTCCAGAGATGCTGCCTGACCCACTGAGTTTCTCCAGCGCTTTGTGTCTTTTGTTTGTAAACCAGCACTTGCAGTTCCTTGAGTCCACACAAATGGGAGTCCGTATTCTGTGGGTGTTTAAGTGTGCGTGCGTGAGTGTGTGCGTGCCTGCGTACATGTGTGTGTGCATGTGCTCGTGTGTGTTCATGTGGGCGCGTGCTTGCGTGCATGTGTGTGTGCATGTGTATATGTATGCAGGTGGGCGTACGTGTGTGTATGTAGGTGTGTTCATATTTGTATGTTTGTGTGTGCTTGTGGATATGCGTGTCTGTGTATGGGTGTGTGTGTGCATGTATGTGTGCACCTGAGTGTATGTGTGTATACGTGTTTGTTTGTGCGTGCTTGTGTATGTTTGTGCCTATGTATGTGCATGTGTGTGTGCATGCGTATGTGTGTGCCTGTGTGTGTCCGTGCGTGCATGAGTGTGTATGTGCGTGGGCATACGTGTATGTGTGTGTGAGAAAGATGAAATAGTCTCCATCATATAAAGGGTAAGATCTCTTTCTTTTTTTTTTTTTTTGAAAATATTTTTTATTGGATATAGGTACATAACCAAAATACATCATTACAGTCTTACATTTTTAAATTGATAATATTGTCAATTATTATTACATTGTCTCCAATACTTTTTGCCTTTTTTTTTTTTTTTAAACTAGATAGAACTAAAGAGATAGATGAAGTAAAGAAAGAAAAGAAAGAGAAAAAAAAAAAAAAAAAAAAAAAAAAAAAAAAAAAAAAAAAAAAAAAAAAAAAAGGTAGTTAAAGAAGAATGGAAAAATTTGTTAAAATAAAAAAGACTTCATTCGAGATATATTCGTACATTTCAGAGTATAGTATTTCATCCATTCTTTAGCCCGCGTGCTAGTCAGGTTCCTGTGCTGAACCATTCTGACCCTTTAAGTAATCAATAAAAGGAGACCATGTTCCAACGAATAATTCCTGTTTGTCCAACAGGGAAAATCTGATTCTTTCCACGTTTAAGGTCTCCGTCATTTCTATAATCCACATTTTGATTGTGGGGGCCGTAGGGCCTTTCCAAAATTTTAGAATTAATTTTTTTCCTGTTATTAAACTATAATCAATAAAGTTTCTTTGTGTTGTTCTAAGTGTTTGATTTAATTCTAATATTCCGAGTATTATTAATTTTGGATCTGGGTCCAATTGTGTGCTGGTTACTTTAGATATTATACTAAAAATATTTACCCAGAATTTTTTAATTTTTATACAGTTTGCAAACATATGAGATAATGTAGCTTCTAAATGTTGACATTTATCACATATAGGTGAGATATGTTGAAAAATTTTATGTAGTTTTGTTTTGGAATAATGTAACCTATGTATTACTTTAAATTGTATTAGAGAATGTCTGGCGTTTAGTGAACACTGATGTATGTGTTGCAAACTTTCTTCCCAAGTATCTTTCGTTATTACTTGATTTAATTCTTTTTCCCATGTTTGTCTGTGTAAGTCCGTCGAGGGAATGTCACTGTCTAATAAGATATTGTATATATAAGATATTAATTTTTCTGTATTAGGATGTTTGTTCCAACATTCATCAAGAATTTCTGAATTTCTAATTCGAAAATTTTGGGAGTTCGATTTTACATAATCTCTAAATTGAAGATATCTGAAATAATCATTTCCTCGAAGTCCATAAGTCTGTTGCAATTCCTGAAATGTCAGAAAAGTGCCTTCCTTGTAAAGTTGTCCCATATTTTTAATTCCATAATTCTTCCATTGTGTAAAACCCCCGTCCAACCATGAAGGCTTAAACAAAGGATTATTCACAATTGGAAGAAAAAGTGATAAATTATCTAATTTTAATGTCTTTTTTAATTGTTTCCAGATTCGTATAGCACTAAATATTATAGGGTTTTCCCTATAAATTTTTTTGTTTAATTTAGACGTAGCAAATAATATCGAACCGATATCAAAAGGTAAACAATCTTCCTTTTCCATTTTTAACCAGTCTGGTTGATGATCTATATCTTCCAACCAGAAATTCATATTTTTAATGTTAACTGCCCAGAAATAAAACAAAAAATTTGGTAAAACCAAGCCTCCATTTATTTTTGATTTACACAAGTGTCTTTTGTTTATCCTATGATTCTTATAATCCCAGATAAAATCATTAACAATAGAGTCCAATTTTTTAAAAAAGTTTTTTGCCAGATATATCGGAATTGTCTGAAAAAGATATCATATTTGCGGTAAAAAAATCATTTTTATGGCATTGATTTTGCCTACCATTGAGATAGGAAGTGTTTTCCAGTATTGAATATTCTTATGTAGTTTGTTCAGTAATGGGGGGAAATTTGCTTTAAATAATGATGTATATATCTTAGTTACATAAATACCTAGATATTTAAATTTTTCATTTACTATTTTAAATGGAAATTGTTGTATTGTCTGTTTGTTATGTTCCCTTATTGGCATAATTTCACTTTTATTCCAATTTATTCTGTATCCTGAAAGTGAACCAAATTGGGTTATTAGCTTTAATAAGTTTGGAATACTAATTTCTGGTTTTGTAATGTAAATTAATACATCATCTGCGTATAGAGAAATTTTATTCACTGTGTCCTTTGTGTTATACCCATGTATTTCCGGATGCCCCCTAACTCTTTCTGCCAGTGGCTCAATAGCAAGCGCAAATAATAATGGAGATAATGGGCATCCTTGTCTACAACCTCTAGATAGGCTAAATTTAGGTGACAACCTTTGGTTTGTAAATATTCTAGCCGTGGGATTTGTATATAACAGTTTTATCCATGTACAGAATTTCTCCCCTAGCTGCATATTTTCCATCACCGAAAATAAATAAGGCCATTCGACCTGATCAAATGCTTTTTCAGCGTCAAGTGAAATTATTGCTAGATCTTCATTAATAATTCTCTTAGAATATATAATATTAAATAATCTTCTTAGATTATAATATGAGTACCGTTTCTGAATAAAGCCTGTTTGGTCAGGGTGTATTAATTTATTCATCACTGTACTTAATCTATGCGCTAGTATTTTAGTTAAAATTTTCTGATCTGTATTTAAAAGTGCAATTGCTCTGTATGATCCCGGGTCTTCCAGATCTTTATCAGCTTTAGGAATAAGTGTTATTATTGATTCATTTAAAGTGTCTGGAAGTTTCTGTTGAGTATATATATACTCATACAGTCTTTGTAAACGTGGGCTAAGCAAATCATAAAATTTTTTATAAAATTCGGAACCTAAACCATCTGGTCCTACTGCTTTACCATTTTTTAAAGAGCCAATAGACTCCTCAATATCCTTTATCGTAATCTCCCTTTCTAATAATTCTCTATCGTTTGAATCTAAACCTTTTAAATTACATTTTATTAAAAAATCTGCTATTCCTTCTGATTGTGCTACGGTTTTAGTTGAATAAAGGTTATGATAGTATTGGAGAAATCTATCATTTATATCCTTGGGCATTTTTAATAATTCTCCTGTCTCTGTTCTAATTTTATGAATTGTTTTTTCCCCTTCCATTTTTCGTAACTGACGTGCTAATAATTTTTGTGGTTTGTCCCCAAATTCAAAATGTAATTGTTTGGTTTTTTGATAAAGTTTTATTACTTGTTCTGAATACATTTTATTTAATTTATATTTCAATACAGCAATTTTATTATGTTTTAAAGTAGATGGCATTCTCGCATTTTCTATATCTAGTTGCTTGATTTCAATTTCCAATGTTTGTTGCTTAATCCTGTTCTCTTTATTATAAAATGCTTGAGCAGAAATTAATGTACCTCGAACATACGCTTTAAACGTTTCCCACATAAGAGAAGTAGGTGTGTCAGGGTTGTCATTTACCTCAAAAAATATTTGAATCTGTTTAATAATATATTCCTGGCATGATCTTTCGTTCAAAATTTGTGGGTTAAATCTCCAATATGCTTGTTTCTCGGACATTCCATTTAATTTAATCATGAATGTTACAGGTGCGTGATCTGAGATTATAATGTTATGGTATTTTGAATTATAAATAAATGGGATAAACGTAGAGTCAACTAAAAAATAATCTATTCTTGAGTATGTTTTGTGTACTGGTGAGTAAAATGAATATTCCCGTCCCGTTGGGTTTTCTATTCTCCAGATATCCTTAATATTAGTGGTATTAATAAATGAATTTAGAAATACACTTGATTGAGATTTTACTTTTTTTTGCCTTGATGATCTGTCTAAGTATGGATCTAATGTACAATTGAAGTCTCCTCCAATTATTAATTTATATTGTGTAAATTCAGGAATTTTATTAAATGTTTTATTAAAAAACTTGGGGTTATCAAAATTAGGCCCATAAACATTAAGAAGAATCACTTTTTCTCCATTTAACTCTCCAACTAATATAATATATCTACCATCAATATCCACTATTGTTGAAGAGTTCTTAAAAGGTATTCCTTACGAATTAGTATTGCAACTCCTCTGGACTTATGGGAAAAGGAGGAATGATATGATTCAGCGATCCACTTAGCTTTAAGTCTATGTTGAGATTCCTTTTTAAGGTGTGTTTCTTGTAGAAATATTATATCTGTTTTGATTAAATTTAGATGTGCCAAAACTTTACCTCTCTTAATTGGTTCATTAATTCCCTTGACATTCCAACTACAAAATGTTATTCCCTGACCCCCTCTTATCATATTAACATCTTGCATATTGTTTCTAAGGTGGTCTATAACCGAGCAGAAGGTACAACACATAGAACCTGACCCTGCTCCCGAACCTCAAATAGATGAATTTAAAATCATATACATCGCTCTTCCGAGCACATCTCCTTGTATTAGTCTTATTTTTCCATTCAAACATTAAATTATAAAAATATTTAAAGTGAAAAAAGTGATAGAGTTGGTTAGTATAGGGTGAAAGAAAAAGAACTACATCTACAATTAGTGTAGTTAGTGATAGCCACACTAACGTGGCTAGAATTCTAAAGACTTCCGTAGCCTTTGTAAAAAAAAAAAAAATTTCCAGCTCCGTGCCCGAAGAAAAAAAAGATTATTTCTAACATTCAAATAACTTCTTTGGGAGTAACAAACTTATTTACATATCCATACGTACACACACACGATATGCACACATATATATATATATATATATACACATACATATATATACATATATACCCACATGTATCCATACATAAACACGTGACCCTGCAGAAAAATTCAAAAACCGCAAAAATTCCCAACGTTATTATTCTCACATATCATATTAATTTTTTCGCTAAATCTATAAATTTAATTTTAAATCGAAAAATAAAGAGAAAAACCGTTAAACTTTTTTAATGACGTAATCTAATTTACCTCTTGCATATCTTCCTATATAATATAAGTATGTAATTCATTTCTACGTTAATCGAAGACTATTAATTATTAATCATTGTTATCAATCATATACAGTATTAAATTTTTATGAGAAATGTTAATGTTAATAATTTTAGTAGTAATATAGATATTTAATAAGTATTAGTTGTTACATATATAGTTAGGCATGAATATACAGATAATAATATTGATTAATAAACCAAAATACAAAGATCACGGTTTTATCCAATGTCCTCCGTCCATTTCGGTTTCCGAATGTCCTTAAAGCTCTTAAAAGAACTTTAAAGGTCCTTTTAGATCTGGCCTGACTCCTAAGGAGTAATGAGAATTCTTCCGTCTATGGTCATGTTATTGACTTTTTTGGCATATTCCAGTGCTTTTTCATGGTCTGTAAAAAAGTGCTCCTTGGACTTGTAGAGGACTCTTAGTCTTGCGGGGTAAAACAAACTGTATTTCAGATCAGGTACATCCTTCAGTATTCTCTTTGTCTCAGTGAACAGCGCTCTTTTCTTGAAGACTTCTGCCGGATAATCTCGATAAATACTGAATCTCGCACCTTCAAAAAGGAGCTGTCCACCTCGAACAATTTTCTTCATTAAATCATCAAATTCTTGATCCAATTGTACCTTTACGATAATTTGTCTTGGATGGGCATCATCTTGTATACGACGTCCCTGCGCTCTATAAGCTCGACCGAGTGAAGGTTTGTGATCCAATTTTAAGGCTTTTTGTAATAGGTCTGCCACAAAATCCCGCGTACCCATTTCCTTCTCACTTCCTTCTTTCACCCCTACAATTCTTAGATTCTTACGTCTTTGACGCCCCTCCAAATCAATACACTTATCATTTAATTTGATCACCATATCGGAGAGGCGTTGGTTTTCAATAAGGAGTCGACTTACAGTTTCCACACTTGTCGTCACCGAATTCTCAAGTTCGGTTATCACTGCTCTATGCTGATCAAGTATGTGATAAATGGGGTCCACCTTCGTTTCCACCGAAACAAGCCTGGTTTCCAGCACTTCCATCTGATCCTTGATCTCTTCCTCCCTCGTCTTCTTCCAGATTTCCAGCATTTGTTTAACGGTAGAAAGCATTTCTGCTTTAAAATCTACCTTAAAAGAGTCAAGTTCCTCTTTAAACTTCTCTCCAAACTTCTCTCCAAAGGTTTTCATTTCGGCAGAGAGAAAAATTTTAAGCTCCTCCATTTCAGACTTTTTCGGTTTCGTTTTCTTCGAAGGGTCTTCCTGGGCCGTTGTTGTAACTGAGGTCGAGGCCTCTGTAAGGCCTTCCTCTTCCTTCTGCGGTCTCCCTTTACCGGCTTTTTTTTGTGTCCCACGGGGGGGGGTATGTTGTACCGACGACATATCTTAAAGTCGCGCGCCTGATGACGTCACGCAGGCAGCCGTTCAGATCGCGATCGCTGCAGGTAAGACCCGATTTTCTCCCGTTTTAAATTTCTTCGGCACGGAGCTAGTTGGCGCTGGACTCAAGCCTCCATAGCGCCACCGGAAGTCCCGGGTAAGATCTCTTTCTGGCTGCTCACCTGATGTTAATGGAAGCTGAGAGGATTGTTTGGCTGAACTTTTCCCCTATTCATGGTCTCGTTTAGTTCCTGGCACAAACTCTGGCCCAGTGCTAACGTCCAGCACCAGTGGAGTTCTCCTTTATCAGGGAGCTGCTTCTTCATTGGAAGTGATTCATTTTGTTGCAAGAGGATTTGAAGAGTCGTCAGATACCATGTGAAGATACTTGTAACTAGTGGTTAAAAGGTAAAAGGTAAAAAGTGACACACAGTGGCGCAGTGGGTGAAGCTGCTGGCTCCCTGCGCCAGAGGCCCGGGTCCGATCCTGACCTCGGTTGCTGTCCGTGTGGAGTTTGCACGTTCTCCGTGTGAATGCGTGGGTTTCCTCCGGATGCCCCTGTTTCCTTCCACATCCCAAAGACGTGCAGGGTTGTCGGTTAAATGGCCCTCTGTAAAATTGCCCCCAGTGTGTAGGAAGTGGGTGACAAAGGCTGCCAACATTGAGAGTGAGAATCACGCATTTCGCTAAATTCTCACGCTCTCACGCTGATCACAAATTTCTCACTCTCTGTTGTGAGAAATTCTGTGATCAACGAAAATTTCAAAACTCATATCAACTGCATGGGTGTTGGTGAGCCGGGGCTCAGGGAGGGATGGAAGCAGAAGCAGCGGCGGGGACAGATGCGGACGGGGAGCCGGGGCTGGCGAGTGTTTACCGGGCCGCGAGTGTTTGCCGGGCTGGCGAGTGTTTGCCGGGCTGGCGGGTCACTCGCTGCAGCTCCGGCCATGGGGCACCCTCATTGCAAGAGTCCCGGGCCGTCGGAAGCGTTGCGCCATTGCCGTGAGAGTCTCTGTGCCGAATTCGCCCAGGTGACCAGCATGGATCAGGCTGCTGGAAGTAAGTACCAAGCACTGGGTAGAAACGGTGGAAGATAGTGGACTTCAAATGGGGGTGGTTGGAGAAAGCATCCTGCTTGCCTGCTAGATTTTCACTTACTGTAACTGCAGGAAAAATGTTCCCGATGTTGGGGGAGTTCAGAACCAAGGGTCACAGTTTAAGAATAAAGGGTAGGCCAGTTAGGACTGAGATGAGGACAAACTTTCTTCACGCAGAGAGTTGTGAATCTGTGGAATTCTCTGCCACAGAAGGCAGTGGCCAATTCACTGGATGTTTTCAGGAGAGAGTTACATTTAGTTCTTGCGGTTAACGACATCAAGGGATTAGGGGAAAAAAACAGGAAAGAGGTACTGATTTTAGATGAACAGCCATGATTATATTGAATGGCAGTGCTGGCTCGAAGGGCCGAAGGGCCTATTCCTGCACCTATTGTCTATGTTTCTATGCTTGAGTATATGGCAATAAAACTCGACCACTTGATTTTGAAGCATTCATGCATGGTGGAGGTATAAAGTAGTCATAGAGTGATACAGTGTGAAAACATGCCCTTCGGTGCAACTTGCCCACACCCGCCTACATGTCCCAGCTACACTACCTGCTTTTGGTCCATATCCCTCCAAACCTGTCCTATCCATGTATCAGTCTAACTGTTTCTTAAATGTTGGGATAGTCCCTGCCTTACCTACCTCCTCTGGCAGCTTGTTCCATACACCCACCACCCTTTGTGTGGAAAAAGTTACCCCTTAAAATGTTACCTCTTAAAAATACTTCAAACAAAACATGATTTTAATACATCAAATTTCAAAAAGTCCCTACCCTGGGAGGGGGGACACCCTACTTCCACACCCTCTATCCCCACTCGATTGCTCCACTCCCTCGCCGGGTACTCCCAAGGCCAGTGATCAGTGATCGCTCAGCCTCCCCACATTCAAAAACGCTCCGCGGCCCCTGGTTCAGACAGAGAACACTGCCCGATGTGAGCGGGGAACTGAGGCCAGTTGTCCGTGATGTCTGGATCTCAATACTCAGCGCTTCGTGTTTCGGAGTTGGCTAATGTTATTGATTTGTAATTAGCCTGATTTGTAATTAGTTGACAAAACCTCAATTTATTAATCTGGAATATCTAGGGGGATGGGATAAGTGTAATATTGAAATGACATGCAAGGTGTCAGGCTGTCTGTCACAACATACAGCCCCGATAACCCATTATTTCCTTCAGTTAAATATTTGGAAGGTAGCACTATTGTCATTTGCCACTCAACTATTATGTTTGTTTACCTCACTGACTATTTCTAACACCCCCCCCCTCCCCCAAATTCCTTTGACAGGTTGAATAGAAATGTCCCCAATCTTGTTGTTTTATTAATTGAACACGTAGATGAGCATCCTCAAGGAGTGTAATCAGATGGAAACTGATTCAGATGCGATGTTTAAGAGCTTCTTCAAAGAAGGGGCATATTTTAAAGGAGTGACAGAGATACTTAGAGGAGAATGTGTGAGGAGGTTATTATTTGCTTTTAGTTTTAGCTTGAACAAGGACATCTGAAAATTCAAAGTTTCATATAGTAATTGTGCTGATACTGACTCCAACCGATCACGTAATGAATATCATCCATTCCGGAGGTTTTATTTTTCTGATGCCATTTAAACTTCACTTGGATTTCAATCACTTCAATGTAAAAGTAATTGGGAATGGGGAGCATTGGAACAAAAAATTGCCCTCGGTACATATTAACTGTAATATAATAATGTATACATGTTTGTAGATGCAATCAAAACAAAGATATTTTTATTATTGTTGTGTTATGAATACAACAGAGAATATTATGTACTCTCAAGATCACATTTAATAGAATAATATTGCTTAAATATATAGTTATTGGACTTTGCATTTCAGAAAAGTCCCAGCTGAGAGGAAGACAGCAAAATACTGAAAATATTTTGGACACATCACTGTGACTCAGCATTTTCTGTCTTTTAAAAAAAAGAAGCCAGCATCTGCAATTCCTGTTGACACAAAATGCTGGAGTTACTCAGAGAGTTGGGCAGCATCTCTGGAGAAAATGGATAGGTGACCCAACTTTAGTTTAGTTTAGAAGGGTCCTGACCTGAAATGTCACCTTTCCATGTTCTCCAGAGATGCTGCCTGCCCAAAGAATTACTCCAACACTTTGTATCTATCTTCGGTGTAAATCAGCATCTGCAGTTCCTTCCTACACATGGTGTCTGTGTGTCCTTGTGTCTATATCTAGATAACTGACCGATTTGCACTTGCCAACTTCTTTTTTTTAGTTTAGCGAAATAGGCCATTCGGCCCACCGGGTCCGCGCCGACCAGCGATCCCTGCATATTAACGGCATGCTACACACTAGGGACAATTTGTTACATTAACCAAGCCAATTAGCCTACAAACCTGAAGATAGACAATTAACCTACAAACCTGCACGTCTTTGGAGTGCGGGAGGAAGCCGAAGATCTCGGAGAAAACCCATATGGTCACGGGGAGAACGTAAAACTCTGTACAGACAGCACCCGTAGTCGGGAGCTAACCCGGGCCTCCGAAGCTGCATTCGCTGTAAGGCAGCAACTCTACCGCTGCGCCACCGTGCATCACTTGTGATTCATGTACATCGGCGCAAGCTAGGCTAATGATACACCGTAGGGAACAGAGTAAAAATTCAAGAGCAGTCTTGTCCCGCCTTTGTATCTTTTTTTAAAATTCAAATATCTTTGTTCTTTTGAATTCAAATTTTAGACTGAAGTCTGAGAGACTTCTGGGAGTCAACATGTAGAACAGCTGAATTCACTTCAAAGGCAAGTGACTAGGATTTCTGACAAGCTGTCTTGGAGAATAAATCAGTCTTTACTTTAGAGATACAGCTCGGATACAGGCCCTTCGGCCCATCGAGTCCGTGCCGTCCAACGATTTCCGTAGACTAGCCCAATCCTACACACACTAGGGACAATTTACAATTTTACCAAAGCCAATTCACCTACAAAGCTGCACGTCTTTGGAAAGTGGGAGGAAACCGGAGTACCCCGATAAAAACCCACGCAGGTCAAGGGGAGAACGTGCAAACTCCGTACAACCAGCACCCGTGGTCAGGATCGAATCCGGGTCTCTGGCGCTGTAAGGCAGCAACTCTACCGCTGCACCATCGTGCTGCCGTATTCATTGCTAGATTTCACCAAAATAACATACTACTTCCCAATGAAATTTAAACTAAAATATTTCACTGTTTAAACTGAAACAAAAACAAAGGAACAACATTGAGGTTTATTTGGAGTATTGTGAGTAGCTTTGGGCCCCATATCTGAGGAAGGATGTGCTGGCGTTGGAGAGGGTCCAGAGGAGGTTTACGAGAATGATCCCAGGAATCAGTGGGTTAACATATGACGAGCATTTGACGGCACTGGGCCTGTACTCGCTGGAGTTTAGAAGAATGAGGCGAGACCGCATTGAAACATACCAAATAGTGAAAGGCATGGATAGAGTGAATGTGGAGAGGATGTATTCCACTAGTGGGAGGGTCGATGAGTGTCGATGAGGCCAGAGACACATGAATAAAATTAACTACCTTTAGAAAGGAGGTGAAGAGGATTTTATTTGTCAGAGGGTGGTGAATCTGTGGAATTCATTACCAAGCCAATGGATATTTTTAAGGCGGCTATTGACAGATTTTTGATTAGGGAGCCAGGGGTTATGGGGAGAAGGCAGGAGAATGGGGTTGAGAGGCAAAGATAGATCAGCCATGATTGAATAGCGAAGTAGACTTAATGGGCCGAATGGCCTAATTCAAATCCTATAACATGAACATTAAGACAATCACATTTTTATTAGCACTTAATACATTTTATTTGAAATCATTTTAATACTGTTAAAACATGTCCAGAAAACATAATGGCAGTTCGAACAATCAAAATTGAAGAAATTATTAAGTAAAATAAATCTTTCTGTCAATTATTATGGCTAGATTTCATAAAGAACCTCGATGTTGAAAAACTGACTGCACCTTTACTGGGAAGGACTCCTCCAGTAATTATATAGTTTGCATAGTTAACCAATGATACATCAATAACTACCACTAAACCTCTAAAACAAACACACAAAGTAGATCTATTTTTAAAACATATTGAATTTGTAGACATCTCCAATGATAATAACGCCTGAACAGGTAAAATTAGTGAAAAATCTCATCATATTTTGCAAGAAAAAATTAGTTTAAAAAATACCCTAGAAAATTAATTTCCTTTCAGTTAAAATAGTTCAAATTTGCCCTGAGTGTCGTTAAAACATAATGAACTCACTTGTAAAATAAATATCCCAAAACTGTCATTTTCTGAAATTATTACATTTGAAGAACTTATCAATGAGTTAGAATTAAGTAAAAAGTTATTTGGTAGTTTAGATATTAGGTGAGATAAAAACACCACATACCTTCAAAAATTAGCTTTTCTAACAAAAGTTACATCTCAAATTACAAATGGATAACTTTGTTAGATCAAAGAGAATAGTTGAGGCAGGGACTATCCCAATGTTTAAGAAAGAGTTGTGCAGGTACATGGATAGGACAGGTTTGGATGGATATGGACCAAAGTGGGCAGGTGGGACTAGTGTAGCTGGGACATGTTGTGGGCAAGTTGGACCGAAGGGTCTGTTTCCACACTGTATCACTCGATGACTGTATGATTCTAAATTTTGAGTGTAGAAACTAAAGGGTCATTGGGTATTCCACCTCTAAGCTTTATACGTCTGTACTTGTTGATCTCCTTACTATTTTCAGTCCAATCTCGAGTCTTACTTAACTTTTAGACTTTACTTTAGAGATACAGTGCAGAAACAGGCCCTTCGGTCCACCATGCCCACGCAGACCAGCGATCACCCTGTACACTAGCACTACCCTACACACTAGGGACTATTTACAATTTTACCGAAGCCAATAAACCTACAAACAGGTACGTCTTTGGGGTGTGGGAGGAAACCCAGGGAGATTGTACAAACTCTTTACAGAGAGCACCTGTGGTCAGGATCGAACCAGGGTCTCTGGCGCTGTGAGGCAGCAAATCTACCGCTGCGCCTCCGTGCCACCTCTGAGTAGTTCTTAGTAGTTCTCAGTTCACCCAAGGGTGGCTGGCTTCTATAACACAGTGAGCTGTCCCCTACAAACGCAAAGCACCAGATCTCTGCTGAAATACAACTGCAAGTAGCATTGACAACAGTCCGCGCACAAGTCTGCTGCAATCTAATCAAGAACCAGAGGGTACAGGTTTAAGGTGAAGGGGGGAATATTTTATAGGAATCAGAGGGGTAAACCTTTCACACAAAGGGTAAGAGGTGCATGGAACGAGTTGCCGGAGGAGGTAGTTGAGGCAGGGACTATCGCATCATTTAAGAAGCAATTAGACAGATGCATGGATAGGACAGGTATAGAAGGATATGGGCCAAATGCAGGAAGGTGGGACTAGTGTAGATGGGGCAGGTTGGTCAGTGTGGACAAGTTGGGCCGAAGGGCCTGTTTCTACACTGTATGACGCTAAGGAAACTAGCGAGCATAGATCTAGTAGGAGATAAAATACTTCATGATAGCAACATAATTTTCACAGCTCATCATGATCGGTGGGCTTTCCAATTATGGCAGTTCATATTCCTTAAATCAAACTTCAAAGTCTTTGAGCAGATCAGAACCTTGCCTCTCCTCCCACAGCCTTACAGGGCAGTTAGGATTTATGCACCTTTAAGGGGATGATGTTAAGAAAATTCAAAAGAGATTATTCCAATGTACAAGGGATGCGATGATTAAAGGACCTGTCCCACTTTCACGACCTTTTTTACACGTGGACATTTTTCATCAGGCTAGAAAAACGCCCCGACCTGCTTGATGCCACGATTACCTACGACTAGCATCACGACCTACCTACGACCTCCTACGACCTCATGACGACCATGCTGCGAGTATGAGTCAAAGGCAAACTCGGCAGAGTTCGTGAATTAGGTCGTGAAAGTAGGACAGGCCCTTTAGTGTGTACGGGCGATCAATGGTCGGCTTGGACTCTGCGGGCCGAAGGGCCTGTTTCCATGCTGTATCTCTAAACTATATTAATACTGATTTAGATTCTACTGCACATTTGATAGGGAATAGATCATGAAAATATTCGGGAGTTTTACTCCATTGATATTCCCGCTTCACATCACCTTCATAACGTTATAGGGCGCGCCTACAGATATTTAAGATGGAGAAATTATTGCTTCTTAATAAATCGCAAAACAAGATGTTGCAAGGACGTTGCCAGGACTCGAGGGCCTGAGCTACAGGGAGAGGTTGGGCAGGCTAGGACTCTATTCCTTGGAGCGCAAGAGGATGAGGGGTGATCTTATAGAGGTGTACAAAATCATGAGAGGAATAGAGAGGGTGAATGCACCGAGTCGTTTAACTAAATTAGGGGAATCAAGAACCAGAGGACATGGGTTTAAGGTGAGAGGGCAAAGATTTAATAGGAACCTGAGGGGCAACATTTTTTCATGCATAGGGTGGTGGGTGTTTGGAACAAGGTGCCTGAGGAGGTGGTTGAGGCAGGTACTATCACAATGTTTAAGAAACATTTAGACAGGTACATGGATAGGACAGGTTTAGAGGGATATGGGCCAAACGCAGACAGGTGGGACTAGTGTAAATGGTCGGCATGGGCAAGATGGGCTGAAGGGCCTGTTTCCATGCTGGATGACTCTGTGACTCTAAAATACCTCACCTGTATTAGCAAAGATTCATATCCATTTATTCAGAGTTTTTTTTAGGAACAACTTTACATTTATGTAACTGTTTATCAAAGTGCTGCATAGAAAATCAGAACTAAATAAATCTCCCGTAATGCTGCAAATCACAATGTGCAAATAATCTAAATTAATTACTGATTGGTAAATTAATTTAATTTCAATCGAAAATAATACTCGACTGATGTAATCTTTAGTCAGCAGCGTTCCAATGCAACTGGTCTCGTGTCCAGGAAGTTGTGGGCAATGGATCAAGGAAGATGATTTTCTCATTTTAACGGCGGCACGGTGGCGCAGCTGGTAGAGTTGCTGCCTCACAGCACCAGAGACCCGGGTTCGACCCTGACCTCGGGTGCTGTCTGTGTGTGGAGTTTGCACGTTCTCCCTGTGACCTCGTGGGTTTCCTCTTGGTGCTCCGGTTTCTTCCCACATCCCAAAACTCGTGCGGGTTTGTAGGTTAATTAGCCTGTAAATTGCCCCCTAGTGTGGATGAGAAAGTGTGAACGGATGAACGATGGTCGGTGTGGAATCGGTGGGCTGAAGGGCCTGTATCAATGCTGTGCCGTTGAATCAATCAATCAAGGTGAGTGGACATATCATGTGGCAACTATGCTCTCCCTCTCTCACATTGTCTGGGGAAAATCACACGCACACACATATATATATATATATATATATATATACACATACATATATACATATGTGGGTGTGGGTATATACAGTATATATATATATATATATATATATGTGTGTGTCTATAGATATATAAGTGTGTGTCTGTGTGTTATGACTGAAAGATAGATCAGCCATGATTGAATGGCGAAGTAGACTTGATGGGCTAATTCTGCTAATCCAACTTATGAACATATGTATTATATATATATATATATATACACATATACTCTGCGGGTGAGCCAACATCTATGGAGAGAAGAAATTGGCGACGTTTCAGGTCGAGACTCTTCTGTCTCGATCCGAAACGTCGCCAATTCCTTCTCTCCACAGATGCTGCCTCACCCGTTGAGTTTCTCCAGCATTTTGTGTCTACCTTCAATTTTACCGGCATCTGCAGTTCTTTCTTAAACATATATATGTATATATATAAGAGTAACCACCAGGTTTCCCATCCATTGTACGTGCTACTGTCGGGACCCATCTTTGGTCTGACATCATTTAAGACTTTGAGGAGGATTCCTTGGGTTAATGTTTAGACACCTTCACACTGTTTGCCGTCAGCGTGACTTTCTGAGTTAACAGAAAGGCCGAATCCTTCTCATAATAAGCCGCTTCGTTCACAAACACCGGGTACACAGCACTGCTGCCGCTGTAAGTAATGGTCTTGCCGTCCAAGGTCAGGAACGAGGGGTCACCCGGATTCAGTTCTTTCCAGTCACTGTCCTGACAAAGAAACAAAAAGGTGTTTGTTTAATCACCGAACGTGGACACTAGTGGCAGCATCTGCACTTATTGACCACCCTAACTTGCCCCCAAACATAGAACAGTGCAGCACAGGAACAGGCCCTTCAGCCCACACTGTCTGTGCTGAATACATTATAAATACGGTATCTCTTTTATATATATATATACATATATATATATAAATACACACACACATATATATATATACACACGCACACACATATATATATATATATGTATATATATATATATACACATACACACACACACATATACATACATATATATGTATGTGTGTGTGTGTGTGTGTGTGTGTGTGTGTATAGATGTATATGTATATATATGTGTGCCTCTGTGTGTTATGACTGAAAGATAGATCAGCCATGATTGAATGGCAAAGAAGACTTGATGAGCTAATTCTGCTATTACAACTTATGAATATATGTATATATAGTATATACTCAGCGGGTGAGGCAACATCTATGGAGAGAAGGAATTGGCGACGTTTTGGGTCGAGACCCTTCTGTCAGGATCAACTCATATCTGCCTGTACATGATCCATATCCCTCCATTCCCTGCCTATCCAAAAGTCTCTTAAAAACCACTATTGTATCTGCCCCAGCAGTGCAACCCAGGCACTCACCGACCTCTGTGTTAAAAACTTGCCCCCCACATCCAGTTTAAACTTAGCTCCTCTCACTTTAAAGCTATGCCCCCTCGTATTTGATGTTTCCATCCTAGGAAAAAGGTTCTGACTGTCTACCCTGTCTATGCCTCTCATCATTTTATACACTTCTATCAGGTCTCCCCACAACCTCTGGTGTTCCAGAGAAAACAATCCATGTCTGTCCAACCTCTCCCTGTGGTTAATACCCCCTAACCCAGATATCATTCCAGGTCAAAGAAGGCAGTTCAGAATCAACCACATTTATCAGTAACGAATACAAAATTCCCTCAAGAACATAAATGAACCAGGTGTGTTTATAGTTTATTTCCCTCTTGACCCCATTCTCCCGTCTTCTCCCCATAACCCCTGATACCCGTACTAACCAAGAACCTGTCAATCTCCACATGTGAAATATCCATTGACTTGGCCTCCACAGCCTCTTGTGGCAATGAATTCCAGCATAATCAAGGACCAGTCTCACCCCGGTCATTCCCTCTTCTCCCCTCTCCCGTCAGGCAAGAGGTACTTTCGCGGTACGCGACTTTCGTCAGCAGCGGCCTCTGCAGTCCGTCTGCGTTTTTATTATTTTATGTCTATGTTTTTATGTAGTTTTTGTTATTTTTTGTTGGGGTATGTGTGTGGGGGGGTGGGGGTGGTGTGGGGAGGGAGGGGGTAACTTTTAAATCTCTCCCTGCACGGGAGACCCGACCTTTTCTTTGTCGGGTCTCCCTTGTCGTTGGGGCTGCAACGAGGAGCGGCCTCCAACAGGAAGACCGGGGGCTCTGGTGCCGACTACTCACCTCACCGTCGCGGAGCTGGCCGAGTCCAGAGCGGGTGGAGCTGTGGTGGACGCTGCTGCGGCCCGACCCCCGGAGATTCGGTGGCTGCAACTGCGGGTCTGGCGGACGGCGGCACCGGGAGCCCACGGGTCCCTGCTGGGTGACCGCTTTTCAGGGCTCCCGCAACGGCGACTTCTCCCGCCCGAGTTGCGGGGTTGAAGATCTCCTGGAGCGGGGCCTACATCATCGCCCCGCGCGGCTTGGAATGGCTGCGGGACTCTGCGAGCGCACGCCGGGGGCTCTAACATCAAGAACCCGGTGTGCGACCTTGCATCACCCGGCGTGGCTTTAATGGCCGCGGGACAATTCGCCATCGCCCGCCGGGGGCTTTGACTTTGACTCTGACATGGGGGGGTGAGTGCAGTGGAGAGATAAGTTTTTTGGCCTTCCATCACAGCAATGTGATGGATGTTTATGTAAATTATGTTGTGTCTTGGGTCTATTTGTTTGTAATGTATGGCTGCAGAAACGACATTTCGTTTGGACCTCAAGGGGTCCAAATGACAATAAATTGAATTGTATTGTATTGTATTGTATAGAAGTGTGAAAACGCACACCTCCAGATTCAGGGACAGTTTCTGTAATCAGGCAAATGACCCGTCCTCTCGCCAATTAGAGAGCGGTCCTGACCTACCATCGATCTCATTGGAGTCCTTCGAACCATCTTTAATTTAACTTTACATTTAACTTCACTAAACATTATACAGGTCCGCCCCTGATTTTCCAGCAACTGGATTCCCTGAGCCCCTCGCCTTTAATCTGGACAGAATTCCCCCCTTCCCCCAGAAGTCCGACATTCAAACGTCCAGCTCCTGTGATGGGGAGAAGGCAGGAACGGGGTACTGATTTGGGATGATCAGCCATGATCACATTGAATGGCGGTGCTGGTTCGAAGGGCTGAATGGCCTACTCCTGCACCTATTGTCTATTGTCTAAGTCCCCCTGAAAATGTGGTGCCTAGGTCAGGTGAGGCGACCGATCTCAACCTCACCTAGACTTCCACGACCGATCGGTGGGTCGAATTTGCCCCCTGCGGCCAGGATTCCGGAACTCCAGCCTGGCCAGAGCCGGCAGATCCGTTCCCATAGCCGACTTCCGCGGCCGTCTTTGTGGGCCGGTATCTCAGCCCCCCCCCCCACAAGGCCGTGACCTCTGTTGGTCCGGCAAAACAGATAATCCAGGAAGGCTCTGGAACCAAGGGTGCCGGAAAAACAATGGTGGAGCTGCATCCTTTATCCAGTGCCTATAGGGGGGTTGCAGGTAAGGTCACTGGGTAATAGGGCTTGACGCACGGAGCCACTCAATCCATCTGGAGGACATCCGTCACGTCCGGTATATGTTATTAATGCTAGAAACGCGTACTTTCCTACCTGTTAAAAACCACCAAAATGTTGAATTTTTGCGCTGTAAAAAATTGTGGGAGTCGGGGTAAGTGTGAGAGACATGTACCCAACTTCAGAATTCCAAACGTGAAGCGAAATGAAGGTATAGAGAAGCGAGAACTGAAGGGACAACAGCAGCTAAAGTGCTTGGTAAACATTGGCTGTGCAGATATCGAAAATGAAAATACTGGGAATGATCGCGTTTGCTCACTGCATTTCATCAAGTAAGGCATTATTTGTGTTTTTTCTTGATTTCTTTGGTATCTAAAAATTCTCAGAAGTGATAAATCTGGCTGTAAATTTTTCTTCAGATGCGTTTTCATTTTGTATGTAAAAACCCACTTGAGAACCATGGGCGATTTAAAAAAATTACAGCCAGATTTATCACTTCTGAAACTTTTTAGATGCCAAAGGAATTAAGAAAAAACACAAATAATGCCTTAGTTGATGAAATGCAGTGAGCAAATGGCCAATGTTCGCCAAGCACTCTGGCTGTTGTTGTCCCTTCAGCTCTCGCTTCTATCTACCGTCATTTCTCCTCACTTTTGGAATTCTGAAGTAGGCTAAATGTCTCACACGCTTATCCCGATTTCCATAATTATTTACAGCGCAAAAATGGACAATTTCAGCGGGTTTTAACGGGCCCGCTACGCTGGAAACAATGGTAAGTGCCTACCTGCAGTTCATCGCGTGTACTCCACTTGGAGTAGCGTAGCAACAGTACGGGTCATGGTTCGTGACCCGACTGCCGTGAAACCTCCCTATACTGTGGACAGCATGATCGCTGCTATGTACAGTCGTTCAGCTGACTGGTTAGCACGCAGCAAAAAGCTTTTCACCGTACCTCGGTACACGTGACAATCATAAACTAAACAAAACTAAATTGGTAACTTATGTTGGGTTAAAATCAATGAATCTTGCAACCTATGGTGCACTCACGCACACAACTTAGACTGTGGTTGTGCAATTTACACATCAGTTGGCCCAATGTAACAATTAAGTAACTAATCTGACTCAGAAAACACACAACATCTGACCAAGGAATTAAGTAATAGGTAGCCCCACGACTCAAAAGATTTGGTCTTCTGACCTTATGGAACAAGTTCATTCACAAAGCCGTGCTGTTATGCTAACCGGGGCGAGGTCTTGTACATTTATCAAACATTTATCAAACCCTACATTCAAACATCATGTTCCTCTGTTGACGAGGTTAAAGCCATGGACATTGTCCATATGGACTTCAGCAAGGCATGTGATACGGTTCCGCATGGTAGGCTGCTCTGGAAGGTTAGATCACATGGGATCCAGGGAGAGCTAGCTGACTGAATAGAAAATAGGCTTCATGGTAGAAAGCAAAGGGTAATGGTGGAAGATAGACACCAAGTGCTGGAGTAACTCAGTGGGCCAGGTAACATCTCTGGAGAATGCTCCCAGGAATGAGTGGGTAACATATGATGAGCGTTTGACGGCACTGGGGCCTGTACTCGTTGGAGTTTAGAAGGACGAGGGGGCCCCTCATTGAAACACACCAAATAGTGAAAGGCCTGGATGGAGTGAATGTGGAGAGGATGTTTCCACTTATGGGGGAATCTAGGACCAGGGGTCACAGCCTCAGAATTAAAGGTCGTTCCTTTAGGAAGGAGATGAGGACGAATTTCTTTAGTCAGTGGGTGGTGAATCTGTGGAATTCATTGCCACAGAAGGCTATCTTATCTTTCTATCTTATAGAAACTTACAACATTTTTAAGGGGTTGGACAGGCTAGATGCAAGATGATTGTTCCCGATGTTGGGGAAGTCCAGAACAAGGGGTCACAGTTTAAGGATAAGGGGGAAGTCTTTTAGGACCGAGATGATAATTTTTTTTTCACACACAGAGTAGTGAATCTGTGGAATTCTCTGCCTCAGAAAGTAGTTGAGGCCAGTTAATTGGCTATATTTAAGAGGGAGTTAGATGTGGCCCTTGTGGCTAAAGGGATCAGGGGGTATGGAGAGAGGGAAGGTATGGGACACTGAGTTGGATGATCAGCCATGATCATATTGAATGGCGGTGCAGGCTCGAAGGGCCGAATGGCCTAATTCTGCACCTATCACTTATGAACTGATGAAAAAGAATAGTTGACGTTTCCCTCGGATTAGATCCTCATTAGATCCGCTCCCCTGACCCAAGGACAATAGCAGCAACTTCCCCGCACCATCCACACAACAGATGACCCTCATCTATGGCATCGCTCAGATAAAGAGTAAGCGCAAGGAACCGCAGATGCTGCAATCCTGAACAAAAACACAAAGTGCTGGAGGAGTAACTCATTAAATACTAGAGGGCATAGCTTTAAGGTGAGAGGGGCAAAGTTGAAAGGAAATATGCAGGGCAATCTCTATTCACACAGAGGGTGGTGAGTGCCTGGAACACACTGCTGGGGGCAGTGGTTGAGACAGATACACCAGTGGTGTTTAAGAGACTGTTGGATCGGCATGTGGATATGTAGGTAATAGAGGGATATGGATTATCTATGGAGGTCCTTCTGCAGTTGTACAGAGCCCTAGTGAGACCACACCTGGAGTATTGTGTGCAGTTTTGGTCCCCTAATTTGAGAAAGGACATTCTTGCTATTGAGGGAGTGCAGCGTTGGTTTAAAAGGTTAATTCCCGGGATGGCGGGACTGTCATATGCTGAGAGAATGGAGCGGCTGGGCTTGTACACTCTGGAGTTCAGAAGGATGAGAGGGCATCTCATTGAACATATAAGATTGTTAAGGGTTTGGACACGCTAGAGGTAGGAAACATGTTCCCGATGTTTGGGAGACCAGACCAGGGGCCACAGTTTAAGAATAAGGAGTAAGCCATTTAGAACGGAGACGAGGAAACACTTTTTCTCACAGAGAATGGTGACTCTGCCTCAGAGGGCGGTGGAGGCAGGTTCTCTGGATGCTTTCAAGAGAGAGCTAGATAGGGCTCTAAAAAATAGCAGAGTCAGGGGATATGGGGAGAAGGCAGGAACGGGGTACTGATTGGGGATGATCAGCCATGATCATATTGAATGGCGGTGCTGGCTTGAAGGGCCGAAAGGCCTACTCCTGCACCTATTGTCTATTGTCTATTGATTATGCGTGGGCAGATAAGAGTTGGTCTTGGCATCATGTTCAACGCAGACATTGCGGGCCGAAGGGCCTGTTCTTGTGCTGTACTGCTCTACGTTCTACCTCAGCGGGTCAGGCAGCATCTCTGGAGAAGGTGGATAGGTTGAGGAGATGGCGCAGTGGAGGAGTAAGAAGTAGCCTATCCACGTTCTCCAGAGATGCTGCCTGACCCGCTGAGTTACTCCAGCACTCGGTGTCTTTTGATCATTTGGATAAATCTCTTCAGCATTCTCTACATGCGTTCATGTGATTGGAGCCCTCACAACGAAGGCCAGATTTCTTGGAAGGAAGGCGAGAGAGAGGGAGACAGCGATGAGGAATATACATTTCACACATACCTGCAGCTGAGGGTGAATGATGCCAATAATCTGTCCTTCCTCATCCCTGGGGTAGTTGACCTTCTCAAATGCCTTGTAAACGTCAAGCGTACATGGTGGGAATTCCTTGCCTACATGGATATAAATATTGGTTCCATGAGTTGAATTTAGTTTAGTTTAGTTTAGAGATACAGCGCAAAAACAGGCCCTTCGGCCCTCCGAGTCCGCACCGACCTGCGATCCCCGCACATTAACGCTATCTACACACACTAAGGACAATTTACATTTACCAAGCCAATTAACCTAATTAACCTGTACCTCTTTGGAGTGAGGGGGTAAATCGAAGATCTCGGTGAAAACCCACGCAGGTCACGGGGAGAACGTACAAACTCCGTACAGACGGCACCCGGAGTCAGGATCGAACCGGGGACCCGGGACTCTGGCGCTGTGAGGCAGCAACTCTACCATTGCGCCACCATGCCGGTCCATCACAGGGTGAATCACAGAAGGATTCAGACCAGTGGTTTAGACCAGCGGGCCGCACAGCCGAACTCCATTAGACTGCGGCCTACCGAGGGAAGAAGCTGCCTCTGAACCCGGCCCTGCTCATCCCCGGCTCCTCATGGAGGTCACCATGGATCAGGTAAATGCACAGAGTCTCTTGCCCAGAGTAGGGGAATCGACAACCAGAGGACATACTCTAGGTTTAAGGTGAGGAGGGAAAGATTTAATAGGAACTATTTCACACAAAGGGTGTTGGGTGTATGGAACGAGCTGCTGGAAGAGATAGTTGAGGCCGGGACTATTGCAATGTTTAAGAAACATTTAAACAGTACAACGATAGGACAGATTTAGAGGGATATGGGCCAAAGGCAGGCTGGTGGGATTAGTGTAGATGGGATATGTTGGTCGGTATGGGCAAGTTGGGCCGGAGGACCTGTTTCCATGCTGTGTGACTCTATGACTCTGTAGCTTCCTTGGGTCATCTCCATGACTTACTCTCCTGTGTCTCTCTGGATCACTGGCACATCCAGAACTTCATTGGTGCACCACTCCCAATAAAAGACAGGTACATGGATAGGAAAGATTTAGAGGGATGTGGGCCAAATGCTGGCAGGTGGGACTAATGTCATCTCGGTCAGCATGGGAAGGTTGGGCCGAATGGCCTGTTTTGAAGTTGTATGACTCGATGACACTCAAAACATCCTGCCAACGTTAAATACCCATCTAAGTCCACTCTCCATTTCCCAATAGCCATCCCATCTTCTATCCATGCCAATAGATATTCTATGCCAATAAGATCTTATCTTATTCTATGCCAATAGGATCTTATAGAAACATATAAAATTAGAAACATAGAAACATTGAAAATAGGTGCAGAAGGAAGCCATTTGGCCCTTCGAGCCAGCACCGCCATTCATTGTGATCATGGCTGATCGTCCCCAATCAATAACCTGTGCCTGCCTTCTCCCCATATCCCTTGATCCCACTAGCCCCTAGAGCTCTATCTAACTCTCACTTAAATCCATCCAGTGATTTGGCCTCCACTGCCCTCTGTGGCAGGGAATTCCACAAATCCACAACTCTCTGGGTGAAAAAGTTTTTTTCTCACCTCAGTCTTAAATGGCCTCCCCTTTATTCTAAATTATAAAAGGAATGGACAAGCTGGATACAGGAACAATGTTCCCAATGTTGGGGGAGTCCAGAACCAGGAGCCACAGTCTAAGAATAAAGTGGAGGTCATTTCACTGGATGAATTTAAAAGAGAGTTCCGGAGGCTAGCAGAATCAAGGGATATGGGGAGAAGGCAGGCACGGGTTACAGATTGTGGATGATCAGCCATGATCACAATGAATGGCGGTGCTGGCTCAAAGGGCCAAATAGCCTCCTCCTGCAACTATTTTCTATGTTTCTAATAGGTTCTTAGAATGACGACACAAAGAACTGCAGATGCTGCTTTACAAAAAAAAGACACAGTGCAGGTGTAATTAAGCGGGTCAGGCAGTACCTCTGGAGAACATGGATAGGCACCCATTTCTCCCACGATCTCATCCCCTTCCTCCTGTCCCCTTCCACCTAGATCCCTTCCTCTGACCACATTTCACGCCTCTTCTCTCTTTAGCTCCTTATCTCACAGCCTTTTGACCTTTTATATCTAGTATTTGTCCACCCACCTGCCAAGCACCCCACCCCACCCCCCCCCCTCCCCACCTGTATCCACCTATCACCCGGCAGGCTTTGTCCCACCTCTACCTCTCTTCCAGCTTTCTCTCCCCGACTGCAATCAGTCTGAAGAAGGGTCCCGACCCAAAATGTCACCTATCCATGTTCTCCAGAGATGCTTTAATTCCCCTTCCCATTCCCACACTGACCTTTCTGTCCTGAACCTCCACCATTGTCAGTGTGAGACCACACGCAAATTGGAGGAACAGCACCTCATATTTCACTTGGGCAGCTTACCCCAGTGGTATGAATATTGTTTTCTCTAACTTCAAGTAATCCTTGCATCCCCTCTCTCTCCGCCCCTCCCCCACCCTAGTCATTGTACTAGTTTCACTGTCGTCCTGGTGAGTTTCATTGTCTCGTTTTCACCCGGCCCACAGCTAACAATGGCCTGTTTTCTTTATCATAATTACTATCTTGCATATAGAAACATAGAAAATAGGTGCAGGAGGAGGCCATTCGGCCCTTCGAGCCAGCACCGCCATTCATTGTGATCATGGCTGATCGTCCCCAATCAATAACCCGTGCCTGCCTTCTCCCCATATCCCTTGATTCCACCAGCCCCCAGAACACTATCTAACTCTCTCTTAAATCCATCCAGTGAATTGGCCTCCACTGCCCTCTGTGGCAGGGAATTCCACAAATTCACAACTCTCTGGGTGGAAAACCTTTTTCTCATATCTTTCATTCATTTGCTCTATACCTCTCTATATGACCATCCATATCTCTCGTTTCCCTCTCCCCTGACTCTCTGTCTGAAGAAGGGTGTCGACCCTAAATGTCACCCATTCCTTTTCTCCAGAGATGCTGCCTGACCCGCTGAGTTACTCCAGCTTTTTGTGTCTTTTCCTTGTTAACAGAATGACATCTGGATGGCAAGAGTTAAATAGACAATAGACAATAGACAATAGGTGCAGGAGTTGGTCATTTCGCCCTTCGAGCCAGCACCACCATTCAATGTGATCATGGCTGATCATCCCCAATCAGTACCCCGTTCCTGCCTTCTCCCCATATCCCCTGACTCCGCTATTTTTAAGAGCCCTATCTAGCTCTCTCTTGAAAGCATCCAGAGAAGCATAAAGAGGAGAGATGATTGAAACTGGAATTGTACTGGCTGTGTATTTGGAAGGGTAAAGGTTGATTGGATTGAGGTTATCAATATATAGAGGAAACAAGATGAACTAGATAGGGCCGGTTGGGGAATTCAGGATGAGGGGACAGAGTCTAAAAATTCACCAAGCAGAGAGTGGTAGGAAATGCTACTCTCGACTGCATATTGTAATAGATACTAGGTTAATGAGTAACTGAAAATCTGATGTTGCTATCTTATTGCTAACCCAAAACTATTCAAAGCTACAGGAGAAAGGAGATGTTTGGAGTGTGGTCACACATTACCAACAGTATTGACAGGCTCAAGGACTTAAAGGGAAAGCTCCCATTTAGTTTTAGTTTTGCTTTTAAGACTTTGGACCTAAGAGATACAGCACAGAAACAGGCCCTTTGCCACACCGCGTCCTCGCCGACCAGCGATCACCCCGTACACTCGCGCTATCCCACGCACTACGGACAATTTACGATTTTACCAAAGCCAATTGATCTGCAGACCTGCACGTCTTTGGAGTGCGGGATGAAACTGGAGCACCTGGAGAAAACCCATGCGGTCGCAGGGAGAACGTGCAAACTCCACACAGACAGCAGATGAGGTCAGGATTGAACCCAGGTCCAGCGCTATAAGGCAGCAACTCTACCGCTGCGCCACTCTACCGCCCTCATTACGCCATTGTGCCACTCTTTAGACATACAGTGATGAAACAGGCCCTTCAGCCCACCATGTCCGTGCCGACCACCGATCATCCGTACACTAGTGACAATTTACAGAGGCCGATTAACCTAAAAACCTTTGGAATGTGAGAGGAAACAGGAGAAAACACACGTGGTCACAGGGTGAACGTGCAAACTCCACATGGACAGCGCCCGAGGTCAGGATCGAACCTGGGTCTCTGGCGCTGTGAGGCAGCAGCTCTACCGCTACACCACTGTGCCACCGTTTATACACTGCCGTTGTATGGCAGCCCAGTAGCTCCATGTCATCCTATTTTCTCATCCACTCCCGACACACGAGGGGCAATTTTACAGAGGGCCCATTAACCTACAAACCCGCACGTCTTTGGAAAGAGGAGGTAACCCAGGTGATCAATGATAGAACATGCAAACTCCACACAGATAGCATCCGTGGTCAGGATCGAACCCGGGTCTCCGGTACTGCGAGGCAGCGGCTCTACCAGCTGTGCCACCGTGCCGCTCTGAACAAACAATGGCAAGGCTCAGTCTCACCTTCATTGTAGAATTGTGTGAAGTCCAACGCACTATTGACCAGCTTCCTCATGTTCTCCAAAATGTTTGCCCTCACCACACCTTGTGGCTGGGGTCCCACTTCCAGACCTGTGGAAGGCAGAGAGAAAATACATTTCACAGGGTGGTACAGCGATAGAGTTGCTGCCTTGCAGCGCCAGAGACCCGGGTTCGATCCTGACCTCGGGTGCTGTCTGTACGGAGTTTGTACGTTTGTAAGGATGCGGTACAGCGCGCCGCGCTCGGCAGGCCGGATGATTACGGGAAAAAAATACGCCTGTGGGCCGGATGATTTCGGGTTACGGGCCGCATTCGGCCCGGGGGCCGTAGGTTGCCGACCCCTGCGTTAGACCTTGCAAGCCCCTCTTCACTACATCAGAAAGCAGAGCATTAGGTGGATTTGGGGTTTGCCTCACTTGGCTGATGCATTCTAGCTGCTCGGATCTCATGACTTCCATGCTCCAGGTACCCTGCCCAGTCAAAGAGCCCTCTCCTCCAGTTATCTCCCCTCTACTTTCAGTCTGAAGAAGGGTCCCGACCCGAAACATCACCCATCCTTTTTCTCAGTGTTAGCTGTGAGGAGGATGCTAGGAGGCTGTAAGGTGACCTGGATAGGTTGGGTGAGTGGGCAAATGCATGGCAGATGCAGTATAATGTGGATAAATGTGAGGTTATCCACTTTGGTGGCAAAAACCGGAAAGTAGACTATTATCTGAATGGTGGCCGATTAGGAAAAGGGGAGATGCAACGAGACCTGGGTGTCATGGTACACCAGTCATTGAAAGTAGGAATGCAGGTGCAGCAGGCAGTGAAGAAAGCAAATGGTATGTTAGCATTCATAGCAAAAGGATTTGAGTATAAGAGCAGGGAGGTTCTCCTGCAGTTGTACAGGGTCTTGGTGAGACCACACCTGGAGTATTGCGTACAGTTTTGGTCTCCTAATCTGAGGAAAGACATTCTTGCCATAGAGGGAGTACAGAGAAGGTTCACCAGACTGATTCCTGGGATGGCAGGACTTTCATATGAAGAAAGACTGGATAGACTCGGCTTGTACACGCTAGAATTTAGAAGATTGAGGGGGAATCTTATAGAAACTTACAAAATTCTTAAGGGGTTGGACAGGCTAGATGCAGGAAGATTATTCCCGATGTTGGGGAAGTCCAGAACTAGGGTCACAGTTTAAGGATAAGAGGGAAGTCTTTTAGGACAGAGATGAGAAATTATTTTTTACACAGAGAGTGGTGAATCTGTGGACTTCTCTGCCACAGAAGGTAGTTGAGGCCAGTTCATTGGCTATATTTAAGAGGGAGTTAGATGTGGCCTTTGTGGCTAAAGGGATCAGGGGGTATGGAGAGAAGGCAGGGATGGGATATTGAGTAGGATGATCAGCCATGATCATATCGAATGGCGGTGCAGGCTCGAAGGGCCGAATGGCCTATTCCTGCACCTATTCTCTATGTTTCTATGTTTGCGTCTATCTTCAGTATGTACCAGCATCTGCAGGTCCTTTCTACACAAAGAGCCCTCGTCCACTTATAATACTTTGGTACTTTGAATCGACTCCAAAATGCATTGGCTGGTCTACGAGGGTAATGAAAAATAATGGATTAGGGGCAGCACAGTGGCGCAGCGGTAGAGTTGCTGCCTTACAGCACCAGAGATCCGGGTTCCATCCTGACTATGGGTGCTGTCTGTATGGAGTTTGTACGTTCTCTCTGTAACCATGTGGGTTTTCTCCAGGTGCAGCGGTTTCCTCCCACACTCCAAAGAGGGAGCGGATAAAACCTAATCCTGCTCCAGGAAGGGAAGGAGATTTGGAGACAGCACATGGAAACCACCGAGTCTACGCTGACCATCGATCACCAGTAGCGTAGTTCTAAGTAATCCCAGTTTGGCATCCTACACCTTTGTGGCAATTTACAGAAGCCAATTCGCCTACAAACCCGCATGTCGTTGGAATGTGGGAGGAAACTGAAGCACCCGGAGAAAGCCCACGTACAGACAGCACCCGTAGTCAGGATCAAACCCGGGTTTCTGACGCTGTGAGGCGGCAGCTCTTCCAACTGCGCCACTGCGTTGGAAATTTTCAGAGTTCAGCCATCTAATTCACCGCAAAGTCTACACCAAAGGTCAGAGCCAAGTCACAGAGCGAGCTTTGTGAAGTGTGTACTTTTGCACAAGATAAATTTGCACTGAAATCAATGCAGGGAAGCATCAAGTTCCAAGTCTATTCGCCAGTGCGTTCGGAATGAACTTTGCTCTGGTGTCAGCCACAAACATTACTCCGTGCCGGCTGTAAATCCATTCTCGCTGCACCCACTCCCCAGCGTTCCCGCTTGGTTTATAAGCAGCACAGGCGACACTTTTAGTTTTTTTTAAGTTTAGTTTAGAGATACAAGGTGGAAACAGGCCCTTCGGCCCACCGAGTCCGCGCCGACCAGCGATCCCCGCACATTAACACCACCCTACAGACACCAGGGACAATTTACAATTTACACCAAGCCAATTAACCTATAAACCTGTACGTCTTTGGAGTGTGGGAGGAAACCGAAGATCTCAGAGAAAACCCACGCGGTCACGGGGAGACGTACAGGACACCACAGGGAGATCCTTTTTCCCTGTGGCTATCAAACTGTACAACTCTTCCCCCTTCTGTCGTGGGGTAGGCTGACTGTTTTGTAGTGTTCAAGAGCTTGATGGCTGTTGGGAAGAAGCTGTTCTTGAACCTGCTGGTCACAGTTTTCAGACTCCTGCACCTTCTTCCCGATGGTAGGAATGAAATGTGAGCGTGGAGGGGAGGTGACACGTTCCAAAATGTGGATGTGGAAGATACTGAGTCAAAACAGCCTTTGTTTTCATTCAAATCTGTTGTGCAGTTGCCCTGGTCGGGACTGTAGGCGGACGTCACAGTGCCCATGTACTAAACGTTCTACAATTGTTAATCTGTGCATTAAATGCTGGGTCCCAAATCCACTCCATTGACGTGCCAGTGAAATTTAGCAGGCCAGGGTGAAATGTGTGCCTGCTATTGTGCAGTACTCCTGACTAGGCAAGAGAATTATAGGCAGCATAGTGTTGCAGCGGAAGAGTTACTGACTTACAGCGCCAGAAACCCGGGTTTGATCCTGACCGCGGGCGCTGTCTGCACGGAGTTTGTACGTTCTCCCTGTGACCGCGTGGAGTTTTCTCCGGGAGCTCCGGTTTCCTCCCACACGCCAAAGACGTAAAGGTTTGTAGGCTAATTGGCTTTGATAAAATTGTAAATTGTCCCTAGTGTGTAGGACAGTGCTAGTGTACGGGGTGATCGCTGGTGGGTGTGGGCTCGGTGGGCCGAAGGGTCTATTTCCGTACAGTATCTCTAAAGTGTAAAGGATTTCTGTTCTTAGGCAGAGGGCAGTTTTCCCAAACAGTAAATCATGATCTTTCTTGCGGAAATGTCCGCGTACACCTCACGTCATTGCTTACCCACAGAGTGCTTGGCAACCATTCTTATCGCACCGTATTGAACCGCTGCGTTTTCAAGCAGCAGCACGTTACAATTACTAAACGCCAACGTATTCTAGAGAGGAAAGAGCACATTCATTAGACATGAGATTCATTCCAATTGCCCCTGGGAAATCATTGTCTCCCCTCTTCACTCCTTATCTCATATCATTTTAATCTCTGGCCTTTACCCACCCATCAACTAATCACCGGTATCCACCTATCACTTAAAAAAGGCACAATGTGCTGGAGTAACTCATTGGGTCAGTTTGTATCTCTCTGGAGAACATGGATAGGTGATGTATTAAAAAGGAACTGAGGTTATAAAACAGACTATCTTTAATCGGACTTCACTGGACATTGTCTTGCACTAGACGTTGTTCCCGTTACCATGTATCTACTCACTGTGTGAAAAAGTTCACTTAGAAACAGATAAAGACAAATACTTAAGACCTGCGGCAGCTGAGGAAGCACAATCTGCCACAGGCAATGATGATCCAATTCTACACGGCCATCGTAGAGTCTGTCCTTACCTTCTCCATCAAGGTCTGGTTTGGCTCAGCCACCAAGCACGACACCTGGAGGCTGCAGCGAATCGTCCGATCAGCTGAGAAGGTTATTGCCTTCCCTCCATTGATGAACTGTACACTGTAAGGGCCAGGAAGCAAGCGGGCAAGATCATCTCTGACCCCTCTCACCATGGCCACAAACTCTTTGAATCACTTCCCTCTGGAAGGCGACTCCGGATTGTCAAAGCTGCCACAGCCAGACTTAAAAACAGCTTTTATCCACCAGTAGTTGCTCTACTCAACAGCCAAAATCTGTAGCCTCCCTTTGATCTGGTATTTTGTTGGTTCACATGCTTGATCAATGGTGTTTTATCATTAACGTTTTATTATTATTAATGTTTAGTGTTTTCTGAGTCATTCGTAACTGTCATTGTATGTTATGTTGTTACTTGTGGGCGGAGCACCAAGGAAAATTCCTTGTATATGAATACTTGGCCAATAAACTAACTTACTTACTTACTTCAAAGCTGTAACTTTAACGTTCGACGGGTGTGGTTCTAGGGACCCAGAGGCAACAGTCTATGTCTGAGTTCTCACAACACACAATTAACAGTTTCACACAAACATCCATCACAGTGAATCTCCAAACACCTCCTCACTGTGATGGAAGGCAAAAGTCTTATCTCTTCCCTGTTCTTCTCTTGCGGTCCGGCAGTCAAACTGCAAGAGTTTGGGGGCCAAGCCATACCTATCTTTTTCACTAAGAAGCAACTGCAGATGCTGGAAAATCGAAGGTAGACAAAAGTGCTGGAGAAACTCAGCAGGTGCAGCAGCATCTATGGAGCGAAGGATTTCCTTCGCTCCATAGATGCTGCTGCACTCGCTGAGTTTCTCCAGTACCTTTGTCCACAGCTTTTTTCTTTGGTCGTTGTCTAGGAGAATTAAAATGTTCATTCTTTATTTTATATTGACTCTTAGACAGAGGAGAGAGGCAAACATGTAGATTGTTTTGCTTATCGATGTTTTAAGTCGGTTTTGTGTTCAGGTGAGCATCCAACAGTAATTACCATCGCCCGTGGTGGGGGGGGTTAACATCGATCACATCGACGCAGCAGGTTTGACTGCCTGACCGCGGGAGAAGAACATAGACTGTTGCCCAAAGATCCTATAGCGAGCAAGATAGATCACTCGACCAAAAAGACGTAGTTCGGTCATGGTCAGATTCATGGTTAATTTTCGGCCCCATTTCCGTAACCGGCTTCCGTCTCCGCACCAAAGATCCCATAGATAAACTAGCAAAGATACTAGTGCGGAGACGGAAGCCGGTTACGGAAACATCCTCGTAAAAAGTTATTTGGGAAAAATCTTCTCCTCATTTTCAGAATTATAATTTATTAACACAAACTGTTCCCCTGCAATGATGATTACACTGTGAGTCGGATCAGGTGCGGTTACCGAAATGGATGGAAAAAAGACCCACGTTCCGTTCCGTTGCGTACTACACGTCAGCCCATTGCATTTAGAAGGAGTGGTCTATCTTGCTCCGCTATAGGATCTTTGCTGCTGCCTCTGGGTCCCTAGAACCACACCCGTCGGACGTTAAAATTAAAGCTATGAATGGTCTTAAGTATTTGTCTTTGTCTGTTTCTAAGTGAACTTTTTCATGTGGACAGCTGGATTGTGATCATATATCGTTTTTCCGCTGACTGGTCAGCAGGCAGCATGTGACAATAAACTAAACTCAAGAAAATAAAGTAGAAAAGTGTCACTTCTTCCATTTTATGACACAGTGTTCATGACTGCATTGCAATCCCATTTTCTCTCTTGTTTTTTGAGTTTAGTTTATTGCCACGTGTACCGAGGTACAGCGAAAAGCTTTTGATGCGTGCTAACCAGTCAATACAATAGACAATACATGATTACAATCGAGCCGTCCACAATGTATAGATACATGATAATGGAAATAACATGAATAACGTTTAGTGCAAGATAAAGCCAGTAAAGTCATACGTGATAGGAGCAGTATTGGGCCATTTGGCCCATCGTCTACTGTGCCATTTAATCATGGCTGATCTATCTCTCCTAACCTTATTCTCCAACCCTTCTCTCCATACACCCGTATCAAAGATAGTCCGAAGGTCTGCAAAGAGGTGGATAGTAGCGCAGGACTGCTCTCTGGTTGTGGTGGGATGGTTCAGTTGCCTCATAACAGCTGGGAAGAAACTGTCCCCGAATCTGGAGAAACACTTCTTGTTTTCTCACCACCAAAGTATATCGCAGTGTCGAATCATCCTGGAGATGACAATGGTTAAATCATTTTCTCCCCGGAAGCTCGACAATCTATTCTCTCTTAAAGGCTCATCAACCATTAGCGGCACGGTGGCGCAGCGGTAAAGTTGCTGCCTTACAGCGCTTGCAGCACCAGAGACCCGGGTTCGATCCTGACTGCGGGCGTTGTCTGTACGGAGTTTGTACGTTCTCCGCGTGAGTTTTGGTTATTGAGTAGAGCAACTACTCGTGGAAAAAAGCTGCGTGGGTTTTCTCCAAGATGTTCGGTTTCCTCCCACACTCCAAAGACGTGCAGGTTTGTCGGTAAACTGGCTTGGTAAATGTTTAAAAAAATCCCTAGTGTGTGTAGGGTAGTGTTAATGTGTGGGGATTGCTGGTGGGCGCGGACCTGGTGGGTCAAAGGGCCTGTTTCCGCGCTGTATCGCTAAACTAGACGTAGCTAAAACTAAAACCCACCGTGAGCCTTTCACCATGTACCCACACTTGCGGCGATGTCTAGCGGCCAATTAACTTACAAGCACTAGTTATAAATGAAGGACAAGGGCCTGTCTCACTTACGGGATTTTTTCGGCGACTGCTGGCACCCGTCATAATCGCAGCGGGTCGCCGAAAATTTTCAACATGTTAAAAATCCAGCGGCGACCAGAAAAAGGTACGACTCTTTGGGCGACTACCCACCACCATACAGGCGTCACCCCGCGACACGCGCGCATTGAGGGCACCCACCTTGATATAATGAATCAGCTGGATGGTGAAATCATCGTTGGATGTCTTCAGGATCAGGCAGTTGCCCATGTTGGACGTGGTGTTGTGAAGATCAAGGGCAAGGTCGTAGGCAGAGTCGCTGCCTTTTGGCCCGAACATCTGGTTGATCTGCTGTGCGATCCTCACCTCGTGAAGCATGGAGTCACATTGTGACAAGCTGTAGTGCACAAAGATTTCTCACTTGTAAGAATGTTTTTTGTTAAACCTGTAACAAGCACGTTCAGTTAGCTGGATCGCACTCGACAAATGACCGGTTAATTTGATCAGTCTGCAGAAAGGTCCCGACCCAAAATGTCACCTACCCACGCTCTCCAGGGATTCTGCCTTGCACCTCTTTTTCATGTCCTCCTCCCTTGCCCCCCCCCCTGACTACGGAGGCTTGTCTGTAAGGAGTTTGTACCTTCTCCCTGTGACCTGTGCCGGGTTTGAATGAATAAATGTATGAATGAATGAAAAAGTTTATTGGCCAAGTATTCACATACAAGGAATTTGCCTTGGTGCTCCGCCCGCAAGTGACAACATGACATACAGTGACAGTTAAGAATGACACATAAAATATTAATAATAAAACATTGTTGATTAAACATGTGAATTAAATAAAATACCAGAGCAAAAGGAGGCTACAGATTTTTGGCTGTTGAGTAGAGCAACTACTTGTGGAAAAAAAACTGTTTTTATGTCTGGCTGTGGCAGCTTTGACAATCCGGAGTCACCTTCCAGAGGGAAGTGATTCAAAGAGTTTGTGGCCAGGGTGAGAGGGGTCAGAGATGATCTTGCCCGCTCGCTTCCTGGCCCTTGCAGTGTACAGTTCATCAATGGAGGGAAGACAATAACCTTCTCAGCTGATCGGACGATTCGCTGCAGCCTCCAGGTGTCGTGCTTGGTGGCTGAGCCAAACCAGACCATGATGGAGAAGGTGAGAACAGACTCTACGATGGCCGTGTAGAATTGGACCATCATTGCCTGTGGCAGATTGTGCTTCCTCAGCTGCCGCAGGAAGTACATCCTCTGTTGTGCCTTTTTGACTGTGTTGTCGATGGTAGCCCCCCACTTAACGTCCTTGGAGATGATGGTTCCCAGGAACTTAAAAGACTCCACAGATGTGACTGGCAATGGCAAACACGGCAGAGGTCGTGAATTAGGTCGTGAAAGTGGGACAGGCCCTTTAGTTGTCCGAGTGTGTGTAGGATAGTATTAGTGCACAGGGATCGCTGGTCAGCACGGACCCAGTGGGCTGAAGGGCCTTTTCCTTGCTGAATCTCTATACTAAAACCAAACTAAACCCTCTGTTTTAGCATCTCTGGCCTTTGTACAACCATCTACCTCTCAACAACCCACCACCCCCTCGATGTGTTCACCTATTACCTGTCACGCTTTGTCCTGCCCCATCTCTCCTGCCCCTTCCACCTATCTTTCTCCCCACCCACCTCCCCCCACTACAAAATGTCTGATGAAGGGTCTCGACCGGAAAAGTCACCTATCCATGTTCTCCAGCGATGCTGCCTGACCCGCTGGGTTAGTCCAGCACTTTGTATCTTTCCCTGTTAACTTGGTGAACTGCAGGGGAACTTGTGCTGAATAAACCCAATAATTACCATGGTGAAACACTCCACCCAGTCAATTCAAGGGCAAGATGCAAATGCAAATGTCTCAGCAGTTTATCCTGCTCCAGAAACAAATATGCCGGGTGACGTTTGCAAACTACCACTATTAGTAAAAACAGACATTATTATTTTTTCTCGAAGGCCGTGCTGGAATTTAGGTAGCTTGCATCGTTAACAAATCCAGCGCTGCTGAACTGACAAAAGAAAAAGACACAAAGTGCTGGAGGGACTCAGTGGGTCAGGCAGCATCTCTGGAGAACACGGATGCTGAAGAAGACTGAAGTGCAGCATGGTGGCACAGCGGTAGAGTCCCTGCCTCACACGCCAGACACCCGGGTTTGATCCTGTCTTCAGGTGCTGTCTGTACGGAGTTTGTACGTTCTTCCTGTGACTGCGTGGGTTTCCTCCTGGTGCTCCGGTTTCATCCCACATCCCAAAGACCTGAGGGTCTGTAGATTAACTGGCCCTCTGTAAATCGCCCTTGGTGTGTAGGGAGCAGATGTGAAAGTGGGATAACATAGAACTAATGAATGAGTGATCAATGGTTGGCGCGGACCTGGCGGGCCGAAGGACCTGTTTCCACGCTGTATCTCTAAACTAAACTGAGATCGAAACGTTGCCTATTCATGGGATGGGACCTTTCTTTAGTCTGAAGAAGGGTCCTGACATAAATCATCACCTATCTATCAGTCTTAAGAAAGATCCTGAACCGAAACATCACCTGTCCACGTTCTCCAGAGATGCTGCCTGACCCACCGAGTTACTCCAGCTCTTTGTGTCTATTTTTCTGCAAACCGGCACCTGCAGTTCCCCGTGTCTCTCCATTGCGCTGCCGAACTCACCATTGGTGACCTATATATCTATTCTGGTCAAATGCACACTCTTGTGCCTTGTGGCAACTTGACCCGAGGGGCGGCTTTTGCAATTCCCAGTTTCCACGTCTACCCGGATCAAGTGCCGCGGTCTGCAAGGAGTGGCTGGGATCCCAGGCTCAGTAAGTCAATATGAAACAGCTGCGCTCCATGTTAGGGATGCCGGTGTGACCAGAGGAATGGAATTACGTTTGTAAGTTTGTAAGCTCAGGCCCCTTCTGCTTCATTCAGGAGTTTGCCGTTAAGAATTAAGGGCTGGGTTAACAACATGTTGTAGCAAAGACTTGTTCCGTTATTAGTTCAGTTCGGTTTAGAGATGCAGCGTGGAAACAGGCCCTTCGGCCCGCCATGTCCGCACCGACCAGCGATCCCCGCACACTACTGCTATCCTACACACACTAGGGACAATTTGCAATTTTACCAAGCCAACTAACCTACACACCTGCACGTCTTTGGAGTGTGGGAGGAAACCGGAGCACCCGGGGAAAACCCACGCAGGTGTGTGTATATTATATGTGGATATATATCTATAATATCTCTCATCTATATTATATTGGGGGAGAAGGAGAGAGGGAGGGTGAGAGGGCGGGAGAGAGGGCGGGAGAGAGGGCGGGGGAGATGGAGGGGGAGATGGAGAGGGAGAGGGAGGGGGAGGTTGAGGAGGAGGTTGAGGGGGAGGGGAGGGAGAGGGAGAAATGAAGAGAAATATATACACCAAACGATGTTGTTATTTATTATAGGTACACAAAATTGCTGGGGAAACTCAGCGGGTGCAGCAGCATCTATGGAGCGAAGGAAATAGGCGACGTTTCGGGCCGAAACCCTTCTTCAGACTGATATTATAATAATAATAATGTCTTTATTTATATAGCACATTTTTAGTCAACTTGCATTGACCCCAAAGTGCTTCACACAATTACTTCCATACAGACAGGCAAAGGTGGGTGAAGTGTCTTGCCCAAGGACACACACAGGCAAAGGTGGGTGAAGTGTCTTGCCCAAGGACACAACGACAGTATGCACTCCAAGCGGGATTCGAACCAGCTACCTTCCGATTGCCAGCCGAACACTTAGCCTATTGTGCCATCTGTCGTCCCATTGTTATTTATTATATTGTTTACAGAGTACTAAGCTATATCTGTTTCCATACATATCTGTCGTGCTGCAGTAAGGAAGAGTTTCATTGTTCTGTTTAATGAAATATGACAATTAAATATTCTTGACTTGAAATTGGACCATTAAATGAGCTAGATGCTGCACTTTAGATCTCTATCCTGTGATGAATCTTTAATTGCATGCACTGTCTCTTCTGTTCTTGCTATCGCGATACCATCAGCAAAGGCCTCAGGTCCAGGGCACTAATGTCAATGAAACGCAACTGCAACTCCCAAAGGAGTCCACTTAATGCCTCTACCAACTGACAGTACTCTTCAGCTGAGCACTTTTTCAATTACTTTTAAAGCTATCTTCTTACCCCTCCTTTCATCAGTGGCTTGTAATGCAATTAGCAACTTCGTTTTTTTAGTTTAGAGATACAGCGCGGAAACAGGCCCTTCGGCCCACTGAGTCCGCACCGACCAGCGATCCCCACACATCAACACTATCCTACTCAGACAGGGAACATTTTTTTAACATTTACCAAGCCAATTTACCTACATACCTGTGCGTCTTTGGAGTGTGGGAGGGAACCGAAGGTCTCGGAGAAAAAACCCACGCGGTCACGGCGAGAACGTACAAACTCTGTACATACAACACCCGCAGTCAGGATCAAACCCGGGTCTCCGGCGCTGCATTCGCTGTAAGGCAGCAACTCTACCGCTGCGCCACCGTGCCGCACAAACTCCTCCTGTCCTTAAAAGTATTGTCAGATAGTTCCATCTTCATCCGAGATTAAAATGTAGCAGCACGGTGGCACGGCGGTAGAGTTGCTGCCTCACGGCGCCAGAGACCCGGATGCGATCCTGACTATTGGTGCTGGATATACGGAGTTTGTACGTTCCCCCTCTGACCGGCGTTGGTTTTCTCCGGGTGATGCGGTTTCGTCCCACGCTCCAAAGACGTATGGGTTTGTAGGTTATTGGCTTGGTTAAATTGCAAATTGTCCCGAGTGTGTGTGTGTAGGATAATGATAGTGATACGGTGTGATCGCTGTTTCCACTCTGTATCTCTGAAGTCTAATGGGCCTGTCCCACTTAGGCGACTTTTTAGGCGAGTGCAGGTGACTCTGCGCTCGCCTCATGATCGCCACATGGTCGTCACATGTTCGCTGGTGGTCTCTTGTGAGTTTCCTTCATGGTCGCGAGGAGTTCCCGCATTCTGGGAACTAGTCGCCGCCCCAGTATAGTGGCCACAAATTTTTCAACATGTTGAAACATTTTCTGCGACCAAGAATTGGTCACCATGCAGAAAATCGATAATCCTGTAGCCGTAGGTGTAGTTGTAGTGGGGTCGCCATGTAGTTATGGGTAGTCGAGGTAGTCGTAGGTAGTTTTAGTTAATCGCCTTTGCTGACAGGGCATTTTCATTGGCTCATTGCGGAAAAAAAATGTAAGCACGAGTTTTCAGAACCAAGGATAACCGACTGGTAATGTTAAATGTCCGCCGAACTTCACAGCTGTGTATCTACAATACAATACGGGTTTATTCGTCACATTGCACATAAAGTGCAAGTGAAATGAATATGTCAGCAGCGATACAATGAGAAAGAACACACAATACACAATAAAAATTTAACACAAACATCCACCACAGCATTCATCACTGTGGTGGAAGGCACAAAAATTGTCCAGTCCTCCTCCATTTCCCCCCGTGGTCGGGACCAGAGTCCAGAGCCAGTCCATAGTCGGCTCTTCCCCACCGGAGACCGCGGCTTCAGGGTGGTGTAGGCCGCAGGCCGGCGGTCGAAGATTTAAAGTCCCCGCCGCGCCGCAGCCAGAAGCACCGCAGACTGCAGAGAGGGCGGTCGAAGCTCCCCCTCCAGGGGTGATGGTAAGTCCACGCCGGGTCCACGGTAGAAGTTGGACGCGGGCCGACGGTGGAAGCTTCTTCTACTCCCCGGGTCCCCAACGTGAGATCTCGGGCTGTAGACGCCGCGCCAGCTGGAGCTCTGTAGACCGCGGCTTCAGGCTGCCGGCTGCCGCGGGCCAGCAAAACGGAGCGCTCCCCTCCAGCGAGCCCCAGCGAGGGCTCGCCCGCTCCACGCTGAGAGTCCACACTGCGCCCGCCGCTGAAGCCCCGGGCGCGTCTCCGGGAAAGGTCGCGCCGATCCTTGCTGTTAGGCCACGGGGGAGGCGACCTGGAAAAAGTCGCCTCTCCATGGAGGAGGCGACCGAAGCGGTTTCCCCCTCACCCCCCCACACAAAACACACAAAGAAACACAAAAAACACACTTTAAAACGTACTAAAAAAACAAAAAAAGTTGAAAAAAACGGACACGCTGCTGACAGGGCGCCGGCTTGCAGCGCCCCCACCGCCCCCCATCTCTGGCTTATTCAAAGTTGGCTGGCTTCTTAAAAGTGTCTCCACTCCTTCTCCCCCCTTCTCCCCTACCCCCCTACCTCCCACTTTTAAAGGACTTAATGTACACTGTGCTGGCCGTCTTAACCTTCCTGTTCATCGCGGTGTGTGTCTGTATCACCTTGGCTTTGCACCGTGTGAATTTCAGACAGCGCTCCCCCGCTTTCCCTGGCCCCCCGCCTTTGCTGTGTGTGTGTGCATGTGCGTGTGCGTGTGTGTGTGTGTGTGTGTGTTCCACTCTGACAATCGCCATTCCAGTTCCCGGTTTTTCAGCGAGTGCTGCGAACTTGGCAGTCACCGGCAGTCTGCTGAAAAATCGCCCAAGTGGGACAGGCCTCATGATGGCATCCAGTACCCTGAGAATGTTATCCTATATCCCGACAAACAGCTAACAATGGCCTGTTTCCTTTATCATCGTAACTTTTTTGTACATCTTTTATTCATTGTTCTTTAACTCCCGACATCATCGTCTATATCTCTCATTTCCCTTGCCCGCGACTAGTCTGAAAAACAGTCTCGACCCGAAACGTCACCCATTCCTTCTCTCCAGAGACGCTGCCTGTCCCGCTGAGTTACACCAGTATTTTGAGTCTATCTTTAGTTTAAACCAGCATCTGCAGTTCCTTCCTGCACGCGTCCCTTTCATAAATGTGGTTCAGCTCCCACACCAAACAAATTCCAGCCCCTTCCAGGACTTTGGCGGCAGGAACAAAAAAGTTGATCAGCAAGATTAATATTTAACAATTTCATCCTCATATTCAGAATCTTACCTTCGCCGACTGTGATGCTTTAAATACTCAATACACGCGTTTTGCTTACATCAGAATTATTGATGATTTGCTCGTCTGCTCAGCCTTGACAAATAAAACCCTGAAATCAGTCTATAAAAGGGTCCTGACCCGAAACGATGCATATCCATGTTCTCTTGAGATGCTGCCTGACCGGCTGAGTTACTCCAGCACTTTGTGTTGTCTTCTGTAAACCAGCATCTGCAGTTCCTTGTTTCTACCTCTCAATTAAACACCTCTTTCCCATAAAATGGGACGACAGATGGCACAATGGGCTAAGTGTTCGGCTGGCGACCGGAAGGTAGCCGGTTCGAATCCCGCTTGGAGTGCATACTGTCGTTGTGTCCTTGGGCAAGACACTTCACCCACCTTTGCCTGTGTGTGAATGTGTGTGAGTGATTGGTGGTGGTCGGAGGGGCAGTAGGTGCAGATTGGCAGCCACGCTTCCGTCAGTCTGCCCCAGGGCAGCTGTGGCTACAGAAGTAGCTTACCACCACCGAGTGTGACTGAGGAGTGAATGAATAATGCGATGTAAAGCGCCTTGAGTATTAGAAAGGCGCTATATAAATCCCATCCATTATTATTATTATTATAAAAAGGACACAAAGTGCTGGAGTAACTCAGCGGCTCAGGCAGCATCTCTGGAGGACATAACGTTTTGGGTCGGGACCCTTCCTCACAGTGATTGCAATATGGGGGCGGAGGGGGGGGGGCTGAAAGAGAGGCAGGTGCGTGAGAAAGCCAAACAAGTTATAGGTGGATACAGGTGATTGGGTGGACAAAGGCCAGAGATGAAAAGACAAAAAGTGTGAGATGAGAAGTGAAGCAAGAGGAAGGAATATAGGTGTGAGGAGTTGGCGGGATTTTGGGAGAAATTTGTGCCCAGGTGGGACACAGGGAAGCGAGGGGTGGAGGGAAGGGAAGGAGAGGGGGTGTTTGTGGATTAGGTACCTAAAATTAGAGAATTCAATGTCCATACTGCTGGGTTGTGGAATATGAGGTGCTGTTCCTCCAGTTTGTGTGTAGCCTCACTCCGGCAATGGAGGAGGCCCAGGACTGAAAGGTCAGTATGGGAATGGGAAACATAGAAACATAGAAAATAGGTGCAGGAGGAGGCCATTCGGCCCTTTGAGCCAGCACCGCCATTCATTGTGATCATGGCTGATCGTCCCCAATCAATAACCCGTGCCTGCCTTCTCCCCATATCCCTTGATTCCACTAGCCCCTAGAGCTCTATCTAACTCTCTCTTAAATCCATCCAGTGATTTGGCCTCCACTGCCCTCTGTGGCAGGGAATTCCACAAATTCACAACTCTCTGGGTGAAAACGTTTTTTTCTCACCTCAGTCATAAATGGTTAGCAACTGGGAGATTTTATCTTAGACTTTAGTTTAGTTTACTTTACTTCAGACTTTCGAGATACAGCATGGAAAAAGGCCCTTCGGCCCACCGAGTTTGTGCCAACCAGCGGTCACCCCCATACACTAACCCTATCCTACATATGAAGGACAATTTACAATTGTTATCAAGGCCAAGTAACTTACAAACCTGTACGTCTTTGGAGTGTGGGAGGAAACCCACGCAATCCCAGGGAAAATGTACAAATTCCGTACAGACAGCGCCCGTGGTCAGGATTGAACCCGGGTCTCTGGCGCCGTAAGGCAGCGACTCTACTGCTGCGCCACCGTGCAGATCCAGCAGGTCTTGTTGGACTGAACGCAGGTATTTGGTGGCAAGCTCAACACAATCTCCCAACAGACAGAGACACACAGAGCTGCCTGACAAACAGCCAACTTCTGGTGGAATCCACTCCATTTTCAACCCACATGTGCCAGGGCAAGGAAGTGTTGGCAGGTCTTACAACAGAAGCTGATGCCTTCACTTTGGTGTCAATGCGAGTTGACTTAAAACGTGCTATATAAATAAAACTTACTTACTTATTTACTTACTTACTTTAGTACAGGGAGCTTTAGGCTGAGGTTTAATATTGTTACAAGTACCCAAGTAAAGTGAAATCTTTGTTTTGCATGCTATCCAATCAATTCAGATACAATCAAGCCAAACACAATGAAACTAGGTAGAGCAAAGGGGAAGATACAGAGTGCAGAATATAGTTCTCAGCATTGTAGCGCACCAGTTCCACAGACAAAGTCCAATGTCCGTAATGGGGTAGAGGTGAATGGGACAGTACCCTAGCTTATGGAAGGACCATTCAGAAGCCTGATAATAGAGGGGAAGAACCTGTTCCTGAGTCTGGTGGTGTGCACTTTCAAGCATCTGTACCTTCTGCTGGATGGGAGTGGGAACACGGAATGACCTGGGATCAGTCTGTGATTATGTCGGCTGCTTTTCCGAGGCAGCATGAAGTGTAGATGGAGTCCGTGGTGGATATTCCGGTCTGTGTGATGGACTGGGTTACATCTACAACTCTTTGCAATTGATGGACTTGATTCACTTTACTTTGGAATTCTCTGCCTCAGAGGGCGGTGGAGGCCGGTCCGCTGGATACTTTTAAGAGAGAGCTAGATAGGGCTCTTAAAGATAGCGGAGTCAGGGGATATGGGGAGAAGGCAGGAACGGGGTACAAATTGGGGATGATCAGCCATGATCACATTGAATGGCGGTGCTGGCTCGAAGGGCCGAATGGCCTACTCCTGCACCTATTGTCTATTGTCTATTTAGAGATGCAGCGCGGAACCAGG
Organism: Amblyraja radiata; assembly: GCF_010909765.2. Lineage (NCBI taxonomy): Eukaryota > Metazoa > Chordata > Chondrichthyes > Rajiformes > Rajidae > Amblyraja > Amblyraja radiata. The sequence goes on along the minus strand of NC_045983.1, from coordinate 5,684,882 downwards.
CCCTTTGGCCCATCGAGTCCACACCGACCAGCGACCTCCCCGTAATACTAGCACTACCCTAGTCCAGTATTGAACCTGGGTCTCTGGCGCCGTAAGGCAGCAACTCTACCGCTGCGCCACTGTGCCGCCCCCTCTGCTAATGTGTATGTCCACCCACATACGAAGACCCTCACTACACACTACACCTGCAGCAAGTCTAATGTGCATTGTCGCATTTCTCCTGCAATACAGTGTTGTTGCATGGTCTCGTTGTTAAAGTCGGTGAAGTTCGGTTGGTCTGTCCGCTATAACCAAAATCCGTTATAAAGAGGTCGTTAAAACACGGGTTTATTGCAGGCAACATCAGTGGAGAGAGAAACCACCATTGGTGTTTCATTGGAAAAGAAATGTGAGAAAATGAAGGACCATACCCATTGTAATTCCCTAGTCTTCCATCTCCACAGACCACTTCCCCTTCTGTGGCACTTTGCCCTACAGCTATGGGCAGCACGGTGGCTCAGCGGTAGAGTTGCTGCTTCACAACGCCAGAGACCTGGGTTCGATCCTGACTACGGGTGCTGTCTGTACGGAGTTTGTACGTTCTGCATGGGTTTGCTCCGAGATCTTCGGTTTCCTCCCACACTCCAAAGACGTACAGGTTTGTAGGTTAATTGGCTCGGTATAAAAGTAAATTGTCCCTAGTGTGTGTAGGATAGTGTTAATGTGTGGGAATCGCTGGTCGGCACGGACTCGGTGGGCCGAAGGGCCTGTTTCTACATTGTATCTATAAACTAAAGTAAACGAATGGCCACAGACCATTTCCCTTTCTGTGGCACCTACCCCACAGCTATGGAGTCTGGTAGACAAAAGTGCTGGAGAAACTCAGCAGGTGCAGCAGCATCTATGGAGCAAAGGAAATAGGCAACGTTTCTGGCCGAAACCCTTCTTCAGGCCTGGTTCCGCGCTGTATCTCTAAATAGACAATAGACAATAGGTGCAGGTGTAGGCCATTCGGCCCTTCGAGCCAGCACCACCATGGAGCCAACTATGGAGTCTGTCATTTTACCTCTCCCCGTTTCACTGTCCAGACAACCAAATAATCATTTTGGGTGGAGCAGTGATTCCCTTGCGCTTCCTCCCAGTGAGTCCTTTTGCACAGGGTGATCAGAGTGTGATCAATCACACACTCTGGGGAAACCCAATGCAGACTCGGTGACCCTTTGTCGAGCATCTGTGTTCATACCAACACGGCAATCCTAGGTTTCCTGTCGCCCGTCACTTCAGTTCCCCGTCACAATATTACTCCAGAGGACGTGTAAGTAAGAAGGAACTGCACCTAAAGTATAAACACAAAATGCTGGAGTAACGCAGCGGGTCAGGCAGCATCTCTGGAGAGAAGGAATGGATGACGTTTCGGGTTGAGACCCTTCATCAGACTGAGAGTCAGGGTGGGGGGGAGGGGGGGTGGGGGTGTCAGGGTTTCCCCTCCCTGACTCTCAGTCTGATGAAGGGTCTCGAAGCGAAGCGTCACCTATTCCTTCTCTCCAGAGATGCTGCCTGACCCGCTGAGTTACTCTGGCACTTTGTGCTGCCACTCTAGAGGACGCTGTCCTCTGTATCTTCACTCTAATCATTCTAATTCCATCACTGGGCTCAAACAATACCCAGCAGCAGCTCAAAGAGCAGAGGCCCCATGTCCCACTCAGGGGTACTGGGTAGCCACAGAGATACAGGGTCATGGACTCATAAGTTCGTAAGTGATAGGGGCAGAATTAGGCCATTCGGCCCATCAAGTCCACTCCGCCATTCAATTATGACTGATCTATCTCTCCCTCCTAACCCCATTCTCCAGCCTTGTCCCCATAATCCCTGACGCCCGTCTTATTATATTCTTCTATCCCGTCATACAGCACGGGTACAGGCTCATCCGTAGCACGGTGGCGCAGCAGTAGAGTGGCTGACTTACAGCGTCAGAGACCCAAGTTCGATCCTGACTACGGGTGCTGTCTGTACGTTCTCCCAGTGACCTGCCTGGGTTTTCTCCAGGAGCTTCGGTTTCCTCCCACACTCCAAAGACGTTTGTTGGTTCATTGGTTTTGGTAAATTAGTAAAATTGTCCCCAGTGTGTGTAGGATAGTGCGGACTCGGTGGGCCAAAGTGCCTGTTTACGTGCTGTATCTCTAAACTAAACGAAGACGAAAGCAGCAGTGAGGCAGATTGGGGATTTGTCCTTTGCGTATGGGATGTTTGTTCAAGAGCATGATGGCAGTGGGAACCAACAGTTGTTGCATCTGGCGATATGTGTTGTGGAATCTGGTGATCTTTCAAGCTTTTGTACAGTGAACCCTCGTTATTACGGAAATTGGGTTATAGCGGACCGACCTACCAATGTTTACCGCCAATCCGGGCTGCCGACGCCACCCCTGGCCCGTACTGCCCCCCCCCCCCCCGGCCCCTTCATTGCCTAGCCTATCACCACTGCCATCTGTATTGCTGCATTGCGACCTTGGAGCTTTGCTTTAATGTGTCAGCTGTGAAAAGGCACCTCTGTCAGTGCACTTCTTACTCAGCCTAAGTTTTATTGTTGGGTCTCTGCAAATGAAATGCCAGATATTGCACATGAAACTTACCGAATAGTGCAATAGGTTAACATACGATGAGCATTTTAACGGCACTGGGCCTGTACTCGCTGGAGTTTAGAAGAATGAGTGGGGATCTCATTGAAACGTACAGAATAGTGAAAGGCTTGGATAGATTGGATGTGGAGAGGATGTTTCCACTAGTGGGAGAGTCTAGGACCAGGGGTCATAGCATCAGAATTAAAGCTCGTTCTTTGAAGAAGGGGATGAGGAGGAATTTCTTTAGTCAGAGGGTGGTGAATCTGTGGAATTCATTGCCACAGACGGCTGTAGAGGCCAAGTCAATGGATATTTTTAAGGCAGAGATAGATGGATTCTTGATTAGGGGTTATGGGGAGAAGGCAGGAGAATGGGGTTAGGAGGGAGAGATAGATCAGCCATGATTGAATGGTGGAGTAGACGATGGGCTGAATGGCCTAATTCTACTCCTATCACTTATGGCTGTATGAAATGCCGTATATTACACTTGGTTATAGCGGACAATAACGGACACCACCCCCCCCCCCCCCCCCCCCCCCCCCCCACATGGTCCGTTATAACGAGGGTTCACTGTATTCATGTATCTCACCAGAATATGATTGAGTTATTTCTTCAATACATCTCCATGTGTGAAAAGCGAACATAGAACTTAGAATGATACTGTACAACAACACAAGGTCCACGCCGAGCATGATGCAAGATCAACTCTCATCTGCTTGCACGTAATCCACATCCCTCCGTTTGCATACACCTATCCAAGAGTCTCGTAAACGCCACTATTGTATCTGCCTCCACCACCACCCCGGGCACCAGGCAGTGCGTTCCAGGCACCCACCACCCACTCCGTACAAGACTTGCCCCACATATCTCCTTGAGACTATATCCCTCTTGCCTGAAACCAATGCCCTCTAGTGTTAGATGTTTCCACCCTGGGACAAAGGTTTCAACTGTTTGGCCGATCTCTCATCATTTTATACTTTATATTCTTCTATCAGGTTTCCCCACAAACTCTGACGTTCTAGAGGTATCTAAAGAGGTGAAAATAAGCCCGTCATTTCCTGTGTGTTCCTTCCAACCCAGAGGCAGAGAGGGCAGCAGGGTGGCGCAGCGGTTGAGTCGCTGCCTCACAGCGCCAGTGACCCGGGTTCGATCCTGACTGCAGGTGCTGTCTGTACGGAGTTTGTACGTTCTCCCTGTGACCGTGTGGGTTTTCGTCCGGGATCTTCGGTTTCCTGCCACACTCTGAAGATGTAGGCTAATTGGCTTGGTGTAAATGTAAAATTGTCCCTCATGTGTGTAGGATAGTGTTAATGTGCGGGGATCGCTGGTCGATGCGGAAAGGCCTGTTTCCACGCTGCATCTCTAAACTAAAGTAAAAATACCAGTCCAAAAGACTTAGTACGACCAAAGACAATCCATGACATACAATGGTGTCTGTCTTGTCACTTCTTGTGCGTGGTGGTGGAAACATTGGTGGAAACAGGGCCGCGACGTGAACGCTCTTTCCTTGACTCCATCTGGTGGTCAAGGAGTTATTCGTCAACCTAGTAGTCCCAGTTTTCAGACTCCTGTACCTTCTTCCCGATGATAGGAGTGAAAAGAGAACAAGCCAAGGTGGGTGTAATGATATTGGCTGCCTATTTGAGGCAGCACCTCCTGGCGAGGTCAGTACCCATGATGGACCATCACCAGGCTCCCCTCATTTGTAGAAACAATCCCAGGCAGCTGACAACATTCAGACCAGTGTCCCTGAAGGGATTCAGTTGCTTCAAGCACAACTCCATTCCTGTGGCACTCCTGTTTATTCACTGTAAACATCGGCAAGATCCACTTCTTGTGTAGAACGTTTAGTTTAGTTTAGATATGCAGAATGGAAATAGGCCCTTCGGCCCTCCGAGTTCAGGCTGACCATCGATCACCCGTTCACTGGTTCTGTGTTATCCCACTTTCTCATCCACTCCCTACACACTAGGGGGAATTTACAGAGGCCAATTGACCTACAAACCCGCACGTCTTTGTATTGTGAGAGGAAGCCGGAGCACCAGGAGGAAACTCACATGGTCACAGGGAGAACGTGCAAACCGTACACAGACACAGGCAGCACCCGAGGTCAGGATCGAACTGGGGTCTCCGGCGCTGTGAGGCAGCAACCCGCTGTATCCGCTGCGCCACTGTGTTAGCCGCTGTAAGCAGGGCCTGTGACATTTCGGGAATGAAAGACCCGAAACGTCACCTACCCATGTTTTCCAGAGTTGCTGCCTGACCCACTGACACCACCCGAGGCCAGGATCGAACCCGGGTCTCTGGCGCTGTGAGGCAGCAGCTCTACCGTGTCATCTGAAACAGGAGCTGGAAAAGTCCGTTCAGCCCCTCAGGTGTGCAGAAGGGTCCCGACCGCAAACGTCACCTATCCATGTTGTCCCGAGATGCTGCCTGACCTGCTGAGTTCCTCCAGCACTTTGTGTCTTTCTTTGGTAAACCGACACCTGCAGTTCCTTGTTACTACAGCCCCTCTAACCTGTTGCATTGTTCAATATAATCATCACTGATCACGTCTTGGGGTTCACTCTCATTTTCTTAACTGACCCTCACAATTGTTGACTGTCCTGTGACCAGAAGTGTATCGTTATCAGCCTTGAGCTTACAAAATGGGTTAGTCCAAGGACGTATAACACCAGAGATAAAATTACTTCTCATCCCTGTCTTAAGATGAGACGGCTGCTTGGAGAAGGCTTGGGAACAGCACAGTCCAAGACCGCAAGAAATCGCAGGGAATTGTGGACGCAGCCCAGACCATCACGCAAACCAGCCTCCTTTCCATTGACTCCCTCTACACTTGACGCTGCCTCGGCAAGGCCAGCAGCATAATCACGGACCCGTCTACCCCGGTCACTCCCTCTTCTCCCCTCTCCCATCAGGGAAGAGGTGCAAAAGTGCATGTAAAGTGCACACCACCAGATTCAGGGACAGTTTCTCCCCAGATGTTATCAGGCAACTGAACCATCCTACCACAACTAGAGATGGGTCCCAACCTACTAACATCAATGTCATTGGAGACCCTCAGACTTCTGTAATCGGACCTTACTGGACTTTATCTTGCACTAAACATTATTCTCTTTATCCTGTATCTGTACACTGTGGGCGGCTCGATTGTAATCATGTATAGTCTTTCCGCTGACTGGATAGCGTGCAACAAAAAAGCTTTTCACTGTACCTCGGTACACGTGACAATAAACTAAACATGAAACTAAACTAAGATAAACACATACTATCTGTTAATTAGGCAAGATAGGTCTTAATATCAGCAATGTGGACCGAAAGGCCTGTTCACTGTTCCAGGACTCCTGTTCCTGTTCAGTTCACTGTTCATAGGTTCTAGGAGCAGAATTAGACCATTCGGCCCATCAAGTCTGCACCGCCATTCAATCATGGCTGATCTATCTCTTCCTCCTAACCCCATTCACCTGCCTTCTCCCTGTGTTCTAGGACTCATATTCCTGTACTGTTCAGTCTTGTAGAGTCATAGTCATACAGCGTGGAAACAGGCCCTTTAGCTAAACTGGCCCACAACGGCCAACATGTCCCAGCTACACTGGTCCCACCTGCCCGTGTTTGGTCCATATCCCCCCCAGACCCGTCCTATCCATGTACCTGTCTAACTGTTTCTTACACGTTGGGATAATCCCTGCCTCAACAAACTCCTCTGTCAGCTTGTTCCATAGACCCACCACCCTTTGTTCTAGATCACCCGTTCCTGTACTGTTGAGTGTTCTCGAATCCCTGTCCCTGTACCATGCAGTGTGCTAGATCTCCCATTCCTGTACCATTCAATGTTCTAGGATAGTTCTAACATTCCTGTTCCGGTACTGTTCAGTGTTCTGGATCTCCTGTCCCTTGTGCGTCCAGTGTTCTAGATCTTTCTGTCCAGGTGCAGCCCACTGTTCTAGATCCCCAGGCCCATGTACAGTTAATTCACTGTTCTAGATCTCCATGGCCACGTACAGTTCAGTTTCAGATCTCCCTGCCCATGCACAGTGTTCTAGATCTCCCTGCCCATGTGCAGTCCACTGTTCTAGAGCCCCCGGTACAAGTGCAGTTCACCGTTCTAGATCCCAGGTCCACATACAGTCAGTTCACTGTTCTAGATCTCCATGGCCATGCAGTGTTCTAGATATTCACGTGCTGTCCACTGTTCTAGATCTCCATGTCCCATGCTGTCCACTGTTCTAGATCTCCCTGCACAGACACAGTGTTCTACTAGATCTCTCCGGCCAAACGCAGGTTCACTGTTCTAGATATCAATGGCCATGTACAGTTCACTGTTCTAGATCTCCCTGCCCACGCACAGTATTCTAGATCTCCCCGGTGCTGCCCACTGTTCTAGATCTCCCTGTCCAAGTGCAGTTCACTATTCTAGATCTCAATGGCCATGTACAGTTCACTGTTCTAGATCTCCATGACCACGCACAGTGTTCTAGATCTCCATGTCCATTGTTACCCACTGTTCTAGTGCTCCCTGCACAGGCACAGTTCTAGATCTCCCTGTCCCCGTGGTGTCCACTATTCTGGATCTCCCTGCCCACCTACAGTTAGTTCGGTGTTCTAGGACTCACCTCAGGTTTTCCGCGGTGAAGGCTCGGTTCAAATCACAGTCCACGTAGCGGGTGCACCGCTGCACGGCGGCAGGGTTGGTGAGGAAAGGGTGGACCTCGCACGTCGCTCTCTGGATCTCCGACCTGTCCCGGAGCCAGTGCCTGACCAAAAATACCCCCGACAGCTCATTGCCGTGGGTGCCCCCGAACACAGCGATCCTCCGCACAGCCGGCAGGCAGGCAGCTCCAACCGAGGCCATGTCTGGTGGCAAACACACTACAGACAGAAAACAACTTTCAGCAGCCAGGAAACTTTCAGACACACAAAATAAACTTGGGACCAAAGTGAAACTCCACTCGTTTGTCGATTGAGTTGAACTTCCCCAAGACGTGTAAACGCCAACTCAGTCAGGGGACGGCTGTTCCTGACAGGACCATCTTTATTAAACATATGGGCGTTACTAAACACGCCCTGGTAATGAATAATGAATAGGCCGCCTAGCCTTACTCGCTGGTACAAATAACTCCCTGGTTAAAAAACACACCAAGTGCTGGAGTAAGTTTCTGTTTTTTTTTCAAAATTAGATTTATTCAAGTATTTACAACACTAAATATTTCAAATGAAAACCCACCCCCATTGTACAAATCAAACAAATATTTAAAAATGTCAAATATACTATTCAACAACTATTCGTCCCCATCCTTATTAAGGATACATTCCACCCCTCCGCGGTGCCCAGCGCTCCCGGAACTCCCCCAGGGTGCCCGTGGACAGGGCGTAGTCCCTCTCTAGTACCACCCGGGCGCGGACATAACCCCGGAAAAGGGGCAGGCAGCCGGCTCGGGCAGAGCCCTCTTTTGCCTGGCGCCGATGGCCAGCTTGGCCAGGCCCAGGAGCAACCCGACCAGGACATCTTCAACCCTGCCCTCTTCCCTACGCACAGGGTGTCCAAAGATGAGGATGGTGGGTGTGAAGTGCAGCCAGAAGGCAAGGAGCAGCCCCTTTAGATATTCAAACAGTGGCTGCAGCCTCACGCACTCCATGTACACGTGGTACACAGACTCTTCCAGCACGCAAAAGTGGCAGGCGGCTGGCGAGTCTGAACCGCGAGAGAAACAGGTTGCAGGGAACACCTCGATGCAGTACCCTCCACCCAAGGTCCCGGATGTGGAGGGGGAGAATCCTTGTGTAGAGGGGCCTTTCTGTTTACAGGCAGATGCCCCCCCCCCCCCCTCCGTAATTAAGTTCCCTGCCTCTGCCTAACTGAGTTTACTTCTTTTAAATTAACAACCACTCTCTCATCCCATTGCCCAGAGTAGGGGAATGGAGAACCAGAGGACATATGAGTGTGGGTGGCCGTTGGCTCACAAGAAGCTCACCCGCCCTTTGACAGGTCTTGTTCTTGGTCCTGCTGGGGGTCCACAGCCCCTTCCTCACCTGGCAAACCAGGTGGGGGAGACGGTTTAGTCGCCGACTATCAGGAAGGGAACATTTAATAGGAATTTGAGGGGTAACTTTTTCCACACAAAGGATGGTAGGTGTATGGAACGAACTGATGGAGGAGGTCGTTGAGGCATGGTCGGATAGTCGGCGACTAAACCGTCTCCCCCACCTGGTTTGCCAGGTGAGGAAGGGGCTGTGGACCCCCAGCAGGACCAAGAACAAGACCTGTCAAAGGGCGGGTGAGCTTCTTGTGAGCCAACGGCCACCCACACTTCAGTAGACGTTGCGATCACTGTCGTACACGGCATTGTAAGGAATGATGATAAAGCACACACACCAACATCCTATACTTCCAGCTGCGGAAGTCCGCAGGAACTGGAGGACAGGGGTGTGTGGTGCGTCCGTCACCGTTCCCGTTGGAAACCGGCACCACTGTGTCGCGAATGTTTTCAACGATGATGAATGAATGGAGTACAGGAGATTAAGAGATGATTTTATAGAGGTATATAAAATCTTGAGAGGAATCAGTCTGAAGAAGGGTCTCGACCCGAAACGTCGCCTATTCCTTCTTTCCATAGATGCCGCCTCACCCGCTGAGTTCCTCCAGCATTTTTATCTACTTTCGAATTTTCCAGCATCTGCAGTTCTTTCTCAAACAGGGGAATAGACAAGGTGAATACACAGTATCCTTTCCTCTGAGGGGAATCAAGAACCAGAGGACATAGGTATAAGGTGAGAGAAGAAAGATTTAATAGGAACCTAAATAGCAACATTTTCACTCAGAGGGTGGTGGGTGTATGGAACGAGCTGCCAGAGACATGCCTCGTCACATGTGCATATGTAGGTTAGTAGGCCTCTGTAAATTGCCCCTAGTGTGTAGGAAGTGGATCAAAAGTGAAATAGCATTGAACTGGTGTGAATAAGTGATCAGGTCTGAAGAAGGGTTTCGGCCCGAAACGTCGCCTATTTCCTTCGCTCCATAGATGCTGCCGCACCCGCTGAGTTTCTCCAGCATTTTTGTGAACAGGTGATCGATGGTCGGCGTGCACTCGGTGGGCCAAAGGACAGATTTCCATGCTGTATCTCTAAACTAAACTAAACTAAACTAAAATATGCTAAATTAAACGAAACTAAAGAGGTAATTGAGGCAGGTACAATAAAAACATTTAAAAGACGCTTGGACAGGTACATGGATAGAAAATGTTTAGAGGGATATGGGCCAAATGTGGGCGAGTGGCATCTTGGGTAGGGCTGAAGAGCCTGTTTCCATCGTGTGACTCTAAGATAATCACACCTAAGTAGAAGAGTGCGATCGTATTGTAAGAATGGCAACTAGCTTGTTCCGTTAATACCAAAGATTGATTTATCCACTCGTATTTTTGGAATAACGGGCTAAAATGTACCGCTGAGAATAGTCATGTATAAGTTTTTTGTACGACGTACCCTACAAAGAGGCAGGCATAGCTGGGGCCCTTGCGCGTGGCCGTAGCTACGCCTTGGATCTGGAGGAAATGGGAGGAGTCCAAGGAGAAGTTGTTACGGGTGAGGACCAGCTCGGCTAGGCGGAGGAGAGTGTTAGTAGATGGAAATTGGCTGTTTCTGCGGTCGAGGAAGAAACGGAGGGCTTTAAGACCTTCCTGGCGGTGGATGGAGGTGCAGAGTGAACGTCCATAGTAAAGATGAGGTAGTGGGGGCCTGGAAAACGTAAGTCATTGAAGAGACGAAGAGCGTGTGAGATGTCTTGGACATAGGTAGTGAGGGATTGGAGCAGAGGGGAATAGGATGGAGTCGAGGTATGTGGAAATTAATTCAGTGGGACATGAACAAGCAGAAACAATGGGTCTGCCAGGTCAGTTCAGTTTGTATATTTTGGGGTGAAGGTAAAATCGGGCCGTGCGGGGCGGGGCTGAGGAATGATAAGGTGGGATGGAACTGCGGATGCCAGTTTACACTGAAGACAGACACGAATAGATGGAGTAACTCAGTGGGTCAGGCAACATCTCTGGAGAAAATGGATAGGTGATGTTTCGGGTCAAGACCCTTCTTCAGACTGAGAGTCAGGGGAGAGGGAAACTGATTGTCATCTCTGTCTACTGAATGTGGATACAAGTCTTGGTACCAGGTTTTAGTAGTTTCAATCTTTCAATGGTACTTTCATAGATCACAGGTGCAGAATTAGGCCATTTGGCCCATCTAGTCTGCTCCACCATTCAATCATGGCTGACACCACTTTTCACTCTCAACCCCATTGTCGCGCCTTCATCCCGTAACCTTTGACACCCATACGAATCAAGAAACTGTCAATCTCTGCTTTAAAAATACTTAATGACTTGGACTACACAGAAATTCCTCCTCGTCTCCTTTCTCAGGAGATTCTGAGAGTATGGTCCTCTTGTCCTAAGCTCTGCCACTAGTGGAAACATCCTCTCCACATCCACTCTATCCAGGCCTTTCACTATACGGTATATTTCAATGAGATCTCCCATCTCTTTAAACTCCAGCGAATAACCAGCATCTGCAGATCCCTTGCTTCGATTTAAAAAAAAAAATTAGTTACAGATGCAGCTTGGAAACAGGCCTTTAGGCCCACCGAGTCCGCGCCGACAATGATCCCCGCACATTAACACTACCCTACACACACTAGGAACAGTTTTACATTTCTACCAAACCAATTAACCTACAAACCTGTCCGTCTTTGGACTGTGGGGAGGAAACCAAAGATCTTGGAGAAAATCCACGTGGTCACGGGGAGAACGTACAGATAGCACCCGTAGTCAGGATTGAACCCGGCTCTCTGGAGCTGTAATGGGCCTGTCCCACTTAGGCGATTTTTCAGCGGACTGCTGGTGACTGTCAAGTTGCCGGCAGTCACCTGAAAAATCGGGAGATGGAACGGCGACTGTCAGAGTGGAACACACACACACGCACACGCACATGCGCACACACACACACACACACACACACACACACACACACACACACACACACAAACATACACCACACACCTTCCTTCACCAGCCCGTGTGGATTATTTTAGACAGCGCTCCCCCCGCTTGCGGACATTTAACATTACCAGTCGGTTATCCTTAATTCTGAAAACTACTACTTACCTCTTTTTTCCCAATGAGCCAATGAAATTCACCGGTCAGCACCAGCTACAACCTACGAGAACGTACGAGAACCTTCGACCTCCTGGCAACTCACTAGGACCTCCTGGCGACCCACCCACGGCTTGAGCATTCTCGTTACTCTCCATGGCGGCTTCAGTCTAGTCGCTGCTTATTTTCAACATGTTGAAAAATTCTCGGCGACCATAAAGAGGCCGCGACTAGTTCCCAGAATGCGGGAACTCCTCACGACCATGAAGGTGACACCCCGCGAACCATGTGGTGACTGCGTAGTCTCCTGCAGTCGCCTAAAACGTCACCTAAGTGGGACAGGCCCTATCGGCAGCAACTGTACCACTGCGCCACTGTGCCGCCTAACTTTTGACTCTCTCTCTTACTTGAGAAGATCAATGGTTGGGACTTGTAAGCCTTTTAACTTGCCTCTTGACACATGTAAGTCTGAACTTGAATGTTGTTATTACTGTAGATATAAAATGCTGGAGTAACTCAGCGGGTGAGGCAGCATCTTTGGAAAGAAGGAATGGGCGACGTTTCGGGTCGAGAACCCTTCTTCAGACTGATCTTATTATTTTTATTAGTTGTTATGCAGCATAGTTACTTTATTGTCCTAGGAATTGGGAGTAAAGCCAAAAGCAGAACAAGCAGCAGCAGCACACATCTGTTCTTCTAACACATGACGAAGGGAAGTCGCTGACTCATTCCACAATAGTGTCCTGTCTGCAGTGACTCCGATGCCTCCAACAATCACAGTCATCTTCCTCGTTATTTGGAAGATGGACGCAAAAAGCTGGAGTAACTCAGCGTTTCAGGGGGCATCTCTGGTGAAAAGGAATAGGTCGAGACCCTTCTTCAGACTGAGAGTCAGGGTAAAGGGAAACGAGATATATAGATGGTGATGTGGAGAGATTTAGAACAATAATAGGAAAGAACTGCAGATACTGATTTAAATCGAAGGTAGACACAAAATGCTGGTGTAACTCAGCGGGACAGGCAGCATCTCTGGAGAGAAGGAATGGGAGACGTTTCATAGAAACAATAGAAACATAGAAATTAGGTGCAGGAGTAGGCCATTCGGGACGAGACCCTTCTTCAGACTGATGTCAGGGAGTGGGGGGTGCTAGGTAAAATGTAGTCGGAGACAGTAAGACTGGTGGAGAACTGGGAAGGGGGCAGGGGATGGAGAGACAAGGCCTGGAGTGTAAGCTGCCCAAGCGATATATGAGGTGCTGCTCCTCAAATATGCGCTGGGCCTCACTCTGACAACGTAGGAGGCCCAGGAAAGAAAGGTCAGATTGGGAATGGGAAGGGGGAAGTTAAAGGGTTGAACGACCTGGAGATGGAAGAAAAGCTCTAGGTCGTGACGGACCCAGAACTCGTGAGGTGGGGGCGGAGGGGATCAAAGGTGAGGCCTCTGCTGAGGGCAGACGTTCCGTATCAAAAAGGGGGAGGTCAGGGGGGATGGTGATGACAAGACCAGGGTGGGGGCTGGGGTCGGAGGAGGGCAGGTGAGTAGGCGGGAACCCTCGCCGCCTCCCCGGCCATCCACTGACCGGGGCTAACCCACGCTTTGTCCGCTGACCCGGACTCCAGCCCCCCCAGCGGGCCTCCACCAGCAACTCCATCGACCCTCACCGCTCCACCGCCCACCAGCAGGCCGCAGCTGTCACCTTACCCGAGTCCCAGGCTCAGCACTGGGCCTACAGTCTCCACGATGCAGAATCCAACAGCATGTGGTCTGACTCTGCTGGGTCCTACTGCTCCCCCCCCCCCCCCCCCCCCCCCCCCTCCTACAGGGAACAGCATTAGGGGTCCCTCTGGTTAGAGACATTGAGTGCTACAGTGTGGAAACAGGCCCTTCGGCCCAGCCAGCCCACACCGGCCAACAATGTCCCAGCTAAACTAGTCCCACTTGCCTGCACTTGGTCTATATCCCCATAAACCTGTCCTATCCATTTACCTGTCTAATTGTTTCTTAAACGATGGGATAGTCTCGGCCTTAACTACCTCCTCTGGCAGCTTGTTCCAGACACCCACCACCCTTTGTGTGAAAAGGTTACTCCTCGGATTCCTAACAAATCTTTTTCCCTTCACCTGGAACCTATGTCTTCTGGTCCTCGATCCCCCTACTCTAGGCAAGAGACCCTGTGCATCCACCCGATCTATTCCTCTCATGATTTTGTATACCTCTATAAGATCTCCCCTCATCCTCCTAGAGAGCTCACACCCTGTAGTCCTGGCAACATCCTCGTAAATCTTTTCTGAACCCTTTCAAGCTTGACAATATCTTTCCTATAACACGGTGCCCAGAAATGAACACAATATTCTAAATGCGGTCTCACCAACATCTTTTACAGCTGCGACATGACATCCCAACTTCTATACTCAATACTCTGACCGATGAAGGCCAAAGTGCCAAAAGCCTTTTTGACCACCTTATCTACCAGCGACGACCTTCAAGAAACCATGCACTTATACTCCTCGATCCTTCTGCTCGACAACACTACCCAGAGGCCTACCATTTACTGTGTAGGTCCTGCCCTTGTTCGATGTCCCAAAATACAACACCTCACACTTTTCTGTATTAAATTCCATCAACCATTCCTCTGCCCACCTGGCCGATCGATCCAGATCCTGCTGCAATCTTTCACAACCATCTTCACTATCTGCACCACTAACTTTTGTATCATCAGCAAACTTGCTAATCTTGCCCAGTATGTTCTCATCCAAATCACCAAACCCTGAAGCACACCTTCTGTCACAGGACTCCAGTCTGATAAGCAACCTTCCACCATCTCCCTCTGCTTCCTTCCATGGAGCCAATTTGCCATCCATTCAGCTATCTCTCCTTGGATCCCATGCGATCTAACCTTCCAGACCAGTCTACCATGCGGCACCTTATTGAACGCCTTACTTCTACCCCTTTCCCCTTTAACCAGGTGGCCCCACTTAATCCCCACCCATTCAATAGTCCTCATGCCCCCCTCCTCTCTGAACACCCACCATCCCCCCACCAGACATCGCCTCGGCCTCCATCTACTCACCTGCCCTCCTCTGACCCCAACCCCCACCCTCTACCCTCTCTAGACCTTTTTATTTCCACCTGTCGGCGGGCCATGAACTGTCTCAACTTTTCCACTCCCCTTATCTACTCTAACCTCAACCCCTCTGAACGTACAGCCTTCCGTTCACTCTGCAGCAACCCTGACAATATGATCAAATCCGCCAACAAGGGAGGTGCCATGGAAGTCTGGGGCGCTGACCTCTACTGGGCTGAGGCCAGTCAACAACTCTTAGACACCTCCTCCTACTTATCCTTGGACCATGATCCCACAGACAAGCACCAGGCTTTTATATCACATTCCATTTCTGACTTTACTACTGCCGGCTCTCTGCCCTCCAAAGCCTCCAACCTTATCGTTCCCCAGCCCCGCACGGCGTAGATTTACTTTCTCCCCGAAATCCACAAACATAACTGTCCTGACAGACCCATTGGTTCTGCTTGTTCATGTCCCACTGAATTAATTTCCACATACATCGACTCCATCCTATTCCCCCCTGGTGCAGTCCCTCACTACCCATGTCCAAGACATCTCACATGCTCTTCGTCTCTTCAATGACTTCCGTTTTCCAGGCCTCCACTACCTCATTTTTACTATGGATGTCCAGTCACTCTGCACCTCCGTCCCCCACCAGGAAGGTCTTAAAGCCCTCCGTTTCTTCCTCGATCGCAGAACCAGCCAATTTCCGTCTACTAACACTTTCCCCAGCCTAGCGGAGCTGGTCCTTACCCTCAACAACTTCTCATTTGACTCCTCCTACTCCAAATCCATGGCGTAGCTATGGGCACGTGCATGGACCCCAGCTGTGCCTGCCTCTTTGTAGGGTACGTCGAACAATCCCTGTTCCAAGCGTACACTGGCCCTATCCCCGAACTCTACCTCCGCTACATTGACGACTGCATCGGTGCTGCCTCCTGCACCCATGCAGAACTCACTGACTTTATCAATTTCCATCTTGCACTCAAATTCACTTGGACCATCTCCGACATCTCCCAACCGTTTCTACAGGAGATCTCACCGTCTCCATCACAGGAGCCAGGCTATCGACTGACATCAATTACAAACCCACTGACTCCCATAGCTATCTAGAATACACTTCTTCCCACCCTGCTTCCTGTAAAGACTCTATCCCCTACTCCCAAGTCTACGCAGCATCTGTGCCCAGGATGAGGTTTTCCGTACCAGGTCATTGGAGATGTCTTCATTGTTTATGGAATGGGGGTTCCCCTCTTCCATTATAGATGAAGCTCTCACTAGGGATTTATTTCCCAAATATCAGGGGATCCAGCTGCCACATTTATTCAAATGCAGTTTTGATAATAAAGGCAGATGCATCAAACCTAGAATTCAGCTCTTTGGACCATGATTGATCCCAGACTGGAATGATGTTGACAGCAAGTAACCATCAAAACAACATTGATAGTCTAAAGATACAGCATGGAAACAGGCTCTTCAGCCCATCGGGTCAATGTCGACTATCGAGCACTCGTTCATAGACACAAAGTGCCGGAGTAACTCAGCGGGTCAGGCAGCATCTCTGGAGAAATGGGATAGGTGACGTTTTGTGAATAGACCCGTTCACACTGGTTCGATGTCATCCTGCTTTCTCATCCACTCCCTACACACTAGGGGGCAATTTACAGAGGGCCAATTAACCTACAAACACGCACGTCTTTGGGATGTGGGAGGGAACCGGAGCACCCGGAGGAAACCCATGAGGTCACAGGGGAGAACGTGCAAACTCCACACAGACAGCACCCGAGGTCAGGATCGAACCCGGGTCTCAGCGACTCTGTGCTGCCCTATGTTTGATGATTAATTACCTCTTGTTAGCACTGTTGACAATCCCTGCCTATACTTTGGTGATAAATGCAATGTGGACTAAAAGGGTTGGGAAGACTCTCACTATCAACTTCCCTGGACCAGAAACTTAATTACTCCAGCCACATAATCAATGGTTCAATTATACTTTATTATCACATGTAGCTAGATATAGAATTTTCTTTTCTTTTGTGTACAATTCAGTAAAATGTTACCATACATAAGCACCATCATACTTAATTACAAGGGTGCAATGATTTGAGTGTAAGAATATTAGATAGTCACCACATTTCCGGCATCATCTTGTATACATCAAGTTTCAAACGGGCGGCACGATAACGCAGCGGTAGAGTTGCTATCTCACAGCGCCAGAGACCCAAGTTCGATCCTGACTATGGGTGCTGTCTGTACGGAGTTTGTACGTTCTCTCTGTAACCTGTGTGGGTTTTCTCCGAGATCTTTGGTTCCCTCCCACACTCCAAAGACGTACAGGTCAGTAGGTTTGGTATAAATGTTAATTGTCCCTAGTGCGTGTAGGATAGTGTTAGTGTGCGGGGATCACAGGTTCACAAGTTAGAGCAGTAGAATCAGGCCATTCCGCCCATCGAGGCTACTCCGCCAATCATGGCTGATCTCTGCCCCCTAATCCCATTTTCCTGCCTTCTCCCCATAATCCTTGTCACCCGTTCTAATCAAGAATCTGTCTATCTCTGCCTTAAAAATATCCACTGACTTGGCCTCCACAGCCCTCCATGGCAATGAGTTCCACAGATTAACCACCCTCTGACTAAAGAAGTTCCTCCTCACCTCCTTTCTGAAAGAGCGCCCTTTAATTCTGAGGCTATGACCTCTGGTCCTAGACTCTCCCACCAGTGGAAACATCCTTTCCACATCCACTCTGTCTATGCCTTTCATTATTCTGTAAGTTTCAATGAGGTCCCCTCTCAACCTTCTAAACTCCAGCGAGTAGAGGCCCAGTGCTGTCAAACGCTCATCATATGCAAACCCACTCATTCCTGGAATCATTCTTGTAAACCTCCTCTGGACCTTCTCCAGAGGCATCACATCCTTCCTCAGATCTGGGGCCCAAATCTGCTCAGACCTCCAAATGCGGCCTGACCAGCGCCTTATAGAGCCTCAGTATTACATCCCTGTTATTGCATTCCAGTTCTCTTGATATAAATGCTAGCATTGAATTTGCCTTTCTTACTGCAGATTTGACTTGCAAATTAACATGTTGGCACGTTAACACCAAGAGCCCTGATCACCTCAACGCAGCAGTTTGACTGCCTGACCGCGGGAGAAGAACAGGGTAGAGATAAGACTTTTGCCTTCCATCACAGTGAGGAGGTGTTTGGAGATTCACTGTGATGGATGTTTGTGTGGAATTGTGTTAATTGTGTGTTTTGTTTCTTGTTGCTGTTATGACTGCAGGGAACGAACGACAACAAAGGCATTCTAATTCTAATTCAGCAGATCAAGCAGCAGCAGATCAGATTCATGTGCACCTCCTCTAAGCTCATCTACTGCATCCGGTGTTCCCGATGTGGCCTCCTGTACACCGACGAGACAGAGCGTTAACTCTGCGACCGTTTCGCCGAACACCTGCTGGATCTCCCGGCTGCTCATCGTTTTAACTCCTCTTCCCATTCCCACACTGACGTTTGTGTCCTGGCCCCCCTCCATTGCCAGAGTGAGGCCACACACAAATTGGAGTGAATGCGCCTCATATTCTGCTTGGGTAGCTGACAACCCAACGGTATGAACATTCAATTCTCCATTTTTAAGTGACTACAAAATTCCCCCCCTCCGCATTCATCCCCTAGACCATCCCCCTCCACCTCCCCTGTCTCTCCTGCACTCCACCTCGACTTACACCTATTTCTCCCCTCCCCTTCCCTCTCACCTCCATTCCTTTCTCCAGATTCACAATTCGCAACTCTTCAATCCACTTGTCTCAAACCTTCTGTCTTTTCATCTCTGGCCTTTGTCCAACCATCTTAAACCCACCTCATCATGTACAACGTCCTGGTGAGACCACACCTGGAGTATTGTGTGCAGTTTTGGTTCCCTAATTTGAGGAAGGACATTCTTGCTATTGAGGGAGTGCAGCGTTGGTTTACAAGGTTAATTCCCAGGATGGCTGGACTGTCATATGCTGAGAGAATGGAGCAGCTGGGCTTGTACACTCTGGAGATTAGAAGGATGAGAGGTAATCTTATTGAAACATATAAGATTGTTAAGGGCTTGGACACGCTAGAGGCAGGAAACATGTTCCCGATGTTGGGGGAGTCCAGAACCAGGGGCCACAGTTTAAGAATAAAGAGTAAGCCATTTAGAACGGAGACGAGGAAACACTTTTTCTCACAGAGAGTGGTGAGTCTGTGGAATTCTCTGCCTCAGAGGGGGGTGGAGGCAGGTTCTCTGGATGCTTTCAAGAGAGAGCTAGATAGGGCTTAAAAATAGCGGAGTCAGGGGATATGGGGAAAAGGCAGGAACAGGGTACTGATTGGGGATGATCAGCACTGATTACATTGAATGGCGGTGCTGGCTCGAAGGGCCAAATGGCCTACTCCTACACCTATTGTCATCTGTCTCAACCTGGCTTTGTTCTGCCTCTCATCTCTTCCAGCTTTCTCTTGCCCCTCTCTGTCCTACAAGCAGTCTGAAGAAGGGCCCTGAAATGTCACCAACCCATTTTGCCTGACCTGCTGAATTACTCCAGCACTTTATGTCTTTTGTTTTATAAACCTGTGTCTGCAGTTCCTTGTTTCCACTCAGATCGATGGTCCTTTGGACCATTGGTTCGATCAGCTCACTTTGACCACTTGCTCAGTTCTCTTCTCGACTTTGCACCATTGAACCTCCACTTTGACCCAACTGTGGCTTCATCAGGGTAAGAGCTAAATTTTGTGACTGCAATAAAATGGTGGACATGCAGTCGTGAGCGACTCATCTCCTGATGCTGCAAAGTCTTTCCACCATGGGCAAGGCACAAGTCAGGGGAGTTATTCAAGGGACTCGCTGCCTACCTGGAAGAATGTATCTCCAGCAACTCTCAACAATCTCAACACCATCCAGGGCAAAGGTGTGCACTTAGTCAGTAACTCATCCACCATTTTCATATTCTCTACAACCACCTCACTGCATACAAAACGCACTGTCGTTACTTGGAGTTACACGGTGGCCCAGCGGTAGAGTTGCAGCCTTACAACGCCAGAGACCCAGGTTCGATCCTGACTACGGGTGCTGTCTGTACGGAGTTTCCACATTCTCCCTGTGACCGCATCGTTTTTTTCCGGGTGCTCCGGTTTCCTCCCACATTCCAAAGAAGTGCCGGTTTGTAGGTTAAAAACGGCTTCTGTAAATTGCCCCTAGTGTGTAGGATAGAACTAGTGTAAGGGTTATCGTTGGTCAGCACAGACTCGGTGGGTCGAAGGGCCTGTTCCCTGGCTGTGTCTCTACACTAAATTAAACTAAACTTGTAAAAAGTCACAAAGTGCTGGAGTTACTCAGCAGGTAAGTTACTCCAGCGTCTTCGGAGAACATGGTTAGGTAACATTTCTGGACGGAATCCTTCTCCAGTCTGATTAAGGGTCCCAACCCAAAACATCACCTGTTCATGTTCTCTAGAGCTGCTGACTGACCCACTGAGTTACTCCAGCACTTTGTGTCTTTTTTTTTTCTAAACCCGCATCTGCAGTTTCTTGTATCTACTCTGCAACTGCTTGTGTTGGCTACTCTGACAATACCTTCCAAATACCTGCAGTCAACTCTACATCAAAAAAGGGCTAAGGTAATAGATGCATAAGAACACCACCATCCACTGGATCCCCTCCAGCTCTGTCACTATTGAAAGATGGCTCTAAATTATGGCAAGGCCTTGGAACAAGATGCTAAAGATAGATCCAAAATGCTGGAGTAGCTCAGCGGGACAGGCAGCGTCTGTGGAGAGAAGGACTGGGTGACGTTCCGGGTCGAGACCCTTCTTCAGACGGATCTTCAACAAGATGCAAGCAGAACTTTCACCAAATACTGTTCAGGAAGGCAGCTCGTCATTAGTTGGATATGGAAGGTGCAGTCTCACAAACTTAAATGTCCTAGAACATATGAGTGGGCAAACTTTTTAAAATATCTTCTTTTCTGCAAAACCAACATATTATTTGACATATTTTCCATATGACTTATTATTACGTACGCATGACACATTATGGCAGCACGTTGGCGCAGCAGTAGAGTTGCTGTCTTACAGCGCTAGAGACGCAGGTTCAATCCCAACTACGGGCGCTGTCTGTGCGGAGTTTGTACGTTCTCCCCGTGACCGCATGGGTTTTCTCCGAGATCTTCAGTTTCCTCCCACACTACAAAGCTGCACAGGTTTGTAGGTTAATTGACTTGGTATGAATGTATATTGTCCCTAGTGTTTGTAGGATAGTGTGCGGGGATTGCTGGTCAACGTGGATTCGGTGGGTCGAAAGGCCTGTTTCCGCGCTGTATCTCTAAACTAAACTAAACCCGACCAACCCATTTGACCATTGTGGGCTCCACCTTTCCTTGGTCACTTGCTCTGAACCTTGCCATACGTCTAGTTTCCCTCTCCCCTAACTCTCAGTCTGAAGAAGAGTTTCGACCCGAAACGTCACCTATTCCTTTTCTCCAGAGACGCTGCCTGACCCTCTGAGTTACTTCGGCAGTTTGTGTCAACTCCAAAGGCTGCCTGAATTAAACTTAATAGAGTGCAGGCAGGATTTACGAGGATGTTGCCAGGACTCGAGAGCCTGAGCTACAGGGAGAGGTCGAGCAGGCTAGCACTTTACTCCTTGGAGCACAGGAAGATGAGGTGTGATCTTATAGAGGTGTATAAGATCATGAGGGGAATAGATAGGGTGAATGCACAGAATCTGTAAACCATAGTACAGGAATCAAGAACCAGAGGATATAGGATTAAGGTGAGAGGGGAAGATTTAATAAGAATGTGAGGGGTAACTTTTACACACCCATAGTAGTAGGCCCCCCTCGGTCATGACAGGCCATGGGTGATGCGTCCTGGTCGGATGCAAGCCTGGGCGATGTCATATGGAGGACAGGCTGTTGCCCATGCAGCATATCCCCCCTCTCCACGTCGCTGTTCGATCCAAAGGAACAGCAGGGCCGTTACAGTTTGGCACCAGCGCTGTCGCAGGAGCTGCCAGAGCGAGGTTGTAGACAACGACAAACTGCCTTAAGGGGTCCGACTCCGGATTTTCTTGAGATTTACTCCTGGAGTCTTTTCCATGACTGGATATGGCCACAAGGCAGTGGAGGTTTTAAATCAGAGTTTTTCCTCTCCTAGATGGACTGCCTTCCCAGGCTGACGAGCCCCATCTGCCCCCATCTACACACACACATAGATAGGGTTGTGTTTTATGGAATGAGCTGTCAGAGGAGGTAGTTGAGGCAGGTACTATAATACCATTTAAATGACATTTGGGCAGGTACATGGATGGGAAAGGTTTAGAGGGAATGGTCCAACCGCGGGCAGTTGGGACGTGTAGATGGGGCATCTTGGTCGGTGTGGCCAAGTTGGGTCAAAGACTCTTCCCAGGCTTGCATTCGGTGGGCGGCGCGACTTTCGTCAGCAGCGGCCTCTGCAGTCCGTCTGCGTTTTTATTATTTTATGTCTATGTTTTTATGTAGTTTTTGTTATTTTTTGTTGGGGTATGTGTGTGGGGGGGGGGGGGGGGGGGGGGGTGGTGGTGTGGGGGTAACTTTTAAATCTCTCCCTGCACGGGAGACCCGACCTTTTCTTTGTCGGGTCTCCGTTGTCGTTGGGGCTGCAACGTGGAGCGGCCTCCAACAGGAAGACCGGGGGCTGTGGTGCCGACTACTCACCTCACCGTCGCGGAGCTGGCCGAGTCCAGAGCGGGTGGAGCGGTGGTGGACGCTGCTGCGACCCGACCCCCGGAGATTCGGAGGCTGCAACTGCGCGTCTGGCGGACGGCGGCACCGGGAGCCCGCGGGTCCCTGGAGGGAGACCGCTTTTCAGGGCTCCCGCAACGGCGACTTCTCCCGCCCAAGTTGCGGGGTTGAAGAGCTCCTGGAGCGGGGCCTTACATCATCGCCCTGCGCGGCTTGGAATGGCTGCGGGACTTTGCGAGCGCACGCCGGGGGCTCTAACATCAAGAACCCGGTGTGCGACCTTGCATCACCCGGCGTGGCTTTAATGGCCGCGGGACAATCGCCATCGCCCGCCGGGGGCTTTGACTTTGACTCTGACATCGGGGGGAAGAGTGCAGTGGAGAGATAATTTTTTTTGGCCTTCCATCACAGCAATGTGATGGATGTTTATGTAAATTATGTTGTGTCTTGGGTCTATTTGTTTGTAATGTATGGCTGCAGAAACGACATTTCGTTTGGACCTCAAGGGGTCCAAATGACAATAAATTGAATTGTATTGTATTGTATTGTATTTTTCCATGCTGGATGACTCAGGGGTCAGGGGTTATGGGGAGAATGCAGGACAATGAGGTTAAGAAGGAAAGAAAGATCAGCCATGATTGAATGGTGGAGTAGACTTGATGGGCCGAATGGCCGAATTCTGCTCCCATTACTTATGAACTTATGACTTGGAATTATTGACCACATTCCTTCCAACGGTGACTGTAATCTCTCAGCTCCATCCCAAGAGAGGCAAACATTTCCACTTCATGTTTACTGTGCAAGCATCTGACTTGCTACCTCAGCTCATAAACATCTGCATTCACCTGTTTACCGCACTCTGGCTTTTTCAGCTGTTTACTAAAATGCTCTGTGGCAAATGCAGAGGATAGCAAAACGTAAAACGTTTCCACTTGATAATAGTAAGATTAAATGAGAAGTTACCAGTTTGAAGTTTGATCTTTATTTTATGAGGAGTTACGATGAGGGATTACGTGAAGACCCCGCCAGCACGCGTGCGCGACATTCTTCAAAGCAGCGGTGTGAAATCACAGTAATAGTAATTGAAATAAACATAGTAAGATAAAAAGTTCACAGGAGGCATATACTTCTCCGTAATTTCGTTGCCTGTTCCTGCAGAGGATGGAAGTACAGGTAGTCGATGCTGGCCGCCAGCTTGGTCTGCAATGGTACTCCTGCTTTCGTTGATCCGCAAATTTGGTGATTAGTCCCAGTAGCTCCTTAGGATTCTGCACCCCGAGCACACTGCCGTTTTCTTCAGCCACGTCCCCTTCTTCAGGACCAGCCCAGCCCTGGTCCACAATGCTCTCCTCTGTCGAGGGAGATGCATTGTTTTACAGCCCTCGATAAGGTGCTGTTGTGGGAGTGCGAAGACTCCCAGAGTGAGCTTGCTCCATCTCCCGGAGCAAGTCACGGGCGGACCTCTGCTGCACTCGGGCAGCGCGTCCTCTCGGCCGGACTCAGATGAGTATGATCGGCCGGGCTGAAACCTGCTGCGCTGATTTGAGCTGTACGGCCCATGGCGCTGGATTCAGCTTAGCTGAGTTGGAGTCGGTAAGTGGACCTTAGTAACCACTCCAACGGTCACTTCCACTGCCCTTGGGCAGCGCATCCTCCTGGCCGGACTCCCCGAGTCTATCGTCCGGACCGACTCCTGTTCTGCTTGCCTCCAGCCCTCTGCGCTGTTTCCGGGTATACAGCTCGCGGTGCTGGGCTCAGCCTGCGCCGGTCATCCCCGGCTGTTGGCTGTTGGCTGTCGGAACCTTCCTAGTTCCTCACAGCCTGCGGTCCTGGAGCCGCTGGTCGCCCATGGCTGTCGGCTGCCGGGACCTTCCTGGTTCCCCGCAGCCTGCGGTCCAGATGTCAGTTTTTTCTTCCCCTTGTCCAACGTGCTGTAACATAAAGCACAGGAAGGGGAAGAAATACAACTTCAGAATAAATTTTTCTTCTTACCTTGTAGGTCCGTTTCAATTTTGCCGCGGGAGGGCTCTACCCCCGCCCGTCGCTGTTGCACTGCGTGGGACGCTATGCCACGCACGCGTGCTGGCGGGGTCTTCACGTAGTCACTCACGTGACTCCGAAGTAAAATTACAGTAGCTTGCTTGTTATTTGCTTTGCTTTTAGTTTAGTTTAGTTTAGTTTAGTTTAATTCAGAGATACATCACAGAAAGAGGCCATTCGGCCCACTGAGTCCACGCCGACCAGCGATCCCCGCATATTAACATATCCTACACACACTAGGGACAATTTACAATTTTAACGAAGCCAATTAACCTACAAACCTGTACGTCTTTGGAGCAATCCGGATATCCTGGAGAAAACCCACGCAGGTCACGGGGAGAACGTGCAAACTCCATACAGACAGCACCCAAGCTCAGGATCGAACCTGGGTCTCTGACGCAGTAAGGCAGAAACATTACCACTACGCCACCGCTCCGCCCTTGAACTGGATCCAGTTAATGAACTGGATCAATTAAATTTTGACCAGCAGGCATTTAAATACTGGACAAGTTTCAATGACCCATTTAGTACTGGTTTACTGTCAACACACTGTTTCTATTCGATACGCTGCAATGTTTGGTACATTATAACACGGGGAATTATTTGCTTAATAGTAAATGGAAATATATGTGCCTTGGAAATATGTTGCACTAAATCCAGAAATGAGCATAAAATGTGTTAGATTACTATTTAATTGTTCACAAAATAGGACATACCTGCTGGAGCTGCTGCCTCAGAATGACCGGAGACCCGGGTTCGATCCTGACCTCGGGTGTTGTCTGTGTGGAGTTTGCACGTTCTCCCTGTGATCACATGGGTTTCCTCCGGGTGCTCCGGCTTCCTCACACATCCCAAAGACGCCCGGGTTTGTAGGTTTATTGACCTCTGAAAATTGCCACTAGTGTGCAGGTAGTGGATGAAAAAGGGGGCCAACATCCTGTAGATCGGGTGTAAAGGGGTGATCGATGGTCGGCGTGAATTTGGTGGATCGAAGGGTTTGTTTCCATGATGTACCTCTAAATTAAACTAAACATTATATCTCAAAATAGGACTTTGTAATTAGCGTTGGTGAAATGAGGATTTCATGAAGTTCTGGGTAATATGTAGGCTTCAGACAGATTGGACATGTTAAAGAACATTATACAGAGAACCACACAGAGAATGATTACACTTGTACCGTCTATGAGATGCTTATCTAAGATGTATCTAGGTGCTGATGTATAGTGATACTTGTATTGAACAGTAACCAAAAATGGATTTCATTGTACCTCAGTACACGTGACAGATAAAGCATGTCATTGTCATTGTCATATTTAGACACATAGAAACATAGATAAATAGGTGCAGGAGTAGGCCATTCAGCCATACAAGCCAGCACTGCCATTCAATATGATTATCTGAAATCAGTACCTGCTTGTTCCCCACATCCATATAACCATATAACCATATAACAATTACAGCACGGAAACAGGCCATCTCGGCCCTACAAGTCCGCGCCGAACAATTTTTTTTCCCTTAGTCCCACCTGCCTGCACTCATACCATAACCCTCCATTCCCTTCTCATCCATATGCCTATCCAATTTATTCTTAAATGATACCAACGAACCTGCCGCCACCACTTCCACTTAAAGATCATTCCACACCGCTACCACTCTCTGAGTAAAGAAGTTCCCCCTCATGTTACCCCTAAACTTCTGTCCCTTAATTCTGAAGTCATGTCCTCTTGTTTGAATCTTCCCTATTCTCAAAGGGAAAAGCTTGATCACATCAACTCTGTCTATCCCTCTCATCATTTTAAAGACCTCTATCAAGTCCCCCCTTAACCTTCTGCGCTCCAGAGAATAAAGACCTAACTTATTCAACCTATCTCTGTAACTTAGTTGTTGAAACCCAGGCAACATTCTAGTAAATCTCCTCTGTACTCTCTCTATTTTGTTGACATCCTTCCTATAATTGGGCGACCAAAATTGTACACCATACTCCAGATTTGGTCTCACCAATGCCTTGTACAATTTTAACATTACATCCCAGCTTCTATACTCATCCCTTGAATCTTTTAGCCCTAAGCTAAATCTAACTCTCTCTTGAAAGCATCCAGTGAATTGGCCTCCATTGTCTTCTATTTGAGTTCCTTGTGGTTGGCCCAGTTAATGTCCAATGATTCAATGGACCAATAGTCCAATGGTTCTTTATTATCACTTAAATCATAAGTGATAGGAGGAGAATTAGTCCATTTGGCCCATCATGTCTACTCTGCTATTCAACCATGGCTGATCTATCGCTTCCTCCTAACCCCATTCTCCTGCCTTCTCCCCACAACCATGACGCCCGTACTAATCAAGAATCTATCCATCTCTGCCTTAAATATATCCACTGACTTGGCCTCCACAGCCTTCTGTGGCAAAGAATTCCACAGATTCACCACCCTCTGACTAAAGAAATTCCTCCTCATCTCCTTCCTAAAAGAATGTCCTTTAATTCTGAGGCTATGACCTCCAGTCCTAGACTCTCCCACTAGTGGAAACATCCTCTCCACATCCACTCTATCCAAGCCTTTCACTATTCTGTACATTTCAATGAGGTCCCCCTCTCACCTTCTAAACTCCAGCGAGTACAGGCCCAGTGCCGTCAAACGCTCCAAGATACAGCAAAATTATTTTTTCACATGGCCACAAAGTCCTGTTGCAGCCGTCACCTCCATCTAGATTGTGCCACAAACCGTCATCCCTCGCCCGGCCACCTTCTGCCTTTGTTCTTGCCTCCCGCAGCCGACCTTAGTTAGTTAAGGGCCTGTCCGACGTGCGCATCGTGCGTGGTGACGCGAAAATGAAGTCGCGTAAATTACACGCAAATGACGCCCAAGTGGGACAGACCCTTTAATTTATTGTCACATGTACCTAGGTACAGTGAAATTCATTTTCGTACACAGTTCAGTGAGAAGCTTTTTGTTGCGTGCTAAACAGTCAGAGGAAAGATTATACATTAATACAATCACTCCTTCCACAGTGTACAGAAACAAGATGATAGGAATAATGTTCAGTGCTAGATGAAGTCCAGAGGTTCCCGGAGGTTTTTGTCAGTCTCCCTACCTGCTTCCACCACCTGCAACCTCTGGCAACCACCTACAACCTCCGGGAACCGCACGGAAATCTTGGGTGGGGCGCAAAGTCTCCAGAGGTTTCCGTTCAGGTTTCCTAAGTGGGACAGGGGCATTACCTTGCACTAAACGTTATTTCCTTGGTCCTCTATCGGTACACTGTGGCTATTTTGGGGTAACTTAGTGGGACAGGCAGCATCTCTGGATAGAAGGAATGGGTGACATTTCGGGTCGACATTTCTTCAGACTGAGAGTCAGGTGAGAGAGACACAGAGATATGGAAGGGTAAGGTGTAAAAACGAGACATCAAAGAGGATGAGATCAGGGGAAATGTAGAAAAGATCATTGTTAGCTCTGGGAAGGTGACAACGAAGCATAAAAAGATAAAATTTAATCAGGAGGACAGTCAGACTGGTTGGAGAACTAGGATGGGGAGGGATGGAGAGAGAGGGAAAGCAAGAGTTACTTGAAGTTAGAGAAGTCAATATTCATACCATTGGATTGTAAGCTGCCCAAGCGAAATGTGAGGCGTTGTTCCTCCAATTTGCATTGGGCTGCACTCTGACAGTGGAGGAGGCCCAGGACAGTGTTTAGCAACCTGTGATGGTTTGAGTGTGATCATGTATTGTCTTTCCGCTGACTGGTTAGCATGCAACTGAAGCTTGCACTGTACCTCACTGTATCAAATCATTTGGTGAATACTCGTCATTCACCCGCAGGGTAGGGGAATCAAGAAATAGAGGACACAGGTTTAGGATGAGAGGGTAAAGAGGGAATAGAAGGAGCCACTTTTTCACACCGAGGGTGGCGGGATTATGGAAAGATGGCACAATGGGCTAAGTGTTTGGCTGGCAACCGGAAGGTAGCTGGTTCGAATCCCGCTTGGAGTGCATACTGTCGTTGTGTCCTTGGGCAAGACACTTCACCCACCTTTGCCTGTGTGTGTCCTTGGGCAAGACACTTCACCCACCTTTGCCTGTGTGTGTGGATGTAATTATGTGAAGCACTTTGGGGTCAATGCAAGTTGACTAAAAATGTGCTATATAAATAAAGAAATTTAAATTTAAATTTAAAGAGCTGCCAGAGGAGGCAGTTGAGGTACTATAACAACATTTAAAAGACACTTGGACAGGGAGATGGATAAGAAAGGTTTAGAGGGATATGGGCCAAATTCCAGGCAGGTGGGACTAGTGTAAATGGGGCATGTTGGGCAGAGTGAGCAAGTTGGGCCGAAGGGCCTGTTTTCATGCTGTTTGACTCTATGCCTCTATAAGTATTATTGACAGGGGGAGGTGGAATGCAAGGCTTTTCTCCCGCCTTGTCTCCTGCCAGGAATTATCCTGTAAGGATGGGAGACCCAGAATGATTGATCGCTTTAGCACAAGGGCACAAGACATCAAAAGCAATCCATTAGTAATTCATTCACTGAGTAATGGTTGCTCTGGGAAGGGCAACATTTATTCATGTTCACAAGTCATAGGAGCAGAATTAGGCCATTCGGCCCATCGAGTCTACTTTGCCATTCAATCATGGCTGATCTATCTCTCCCTCTCAATCTGCCTTCTCCCCATAACATTTGACACCCTTATGAATCAAGAATCTGTCGATCTCCTCCTTAAAAATACCCATTGACTTGGCCTCCACCACCCACTGATGAAATAAATTCCTCCTATCTTTCTAAAGGTACGTCCTTTTATTTTGAGGCTATGCCCTCTGGTCCTAGACTCCCCCAATAGTCCTCTCCACATCCACTCTATCCAAGCCTTTCACTATTTGGTAAGGTTTAATGAGATCCACTCCTCATCCTTCTAACATCAAGCGAGTACAGGCCCAGTGCTATAAAACACTCATCGTACCTTATTGTCCAGTCTAGTGTGAAAGATACTTCTAGATGCGCTGGGATATATCCTCAGTGATGTGACCTGGGGTCATCGGGTGTTTTGGGTCTCACAACATCAGACACCTTCGCCCAGGCGACCCAGCCGGGGTTGATCAAGCCCCGACTTGTGTCCCAGCAGCAATCGCCCACGGATCAGCCCTCTTAATCCAAAGCCACCTAGTGGCTTTCTCCGCAGCTTCGCTTGCGGATTGAATGGCCCTCTTTTTTGCCAGCCCAGTAATGCCCAACTGGGTGAGGACTTTGCAGAGTGAGCATCCTGCAAAGCCTCTACAGCCCACCTCTATGGGCTCATAGTGTGTCTTCCAGCCTCTGTCCTGGCACATCTCCACCAGTTCCTGGTATTTTGCGCGTTTGCTCTCGTTAGCCTCTTCAATACGCTCTTCCCAGGGCACTGTCAGCTCCAGAATGATCAACTGTTGTGTCACTTCGGAGGTGATGATCATGTCTGGCCGGAGTGATGTTGCTGTGATGTGCTGTGGAAATTTCAGCTGTTTGCCCAGATCGACGTGCAGCTGCCAGCCAGTGGCTGTGTAGAGGAGGCCCATCCTTGTTTTTGGTTGTGGTCGGGGCTTCTCTCCAGCTTTGACAAAAGTGCAAACTGCAGCCATTCATTCCGGTTGCTGGCTGGGGGCCACTCAATCCGTTGCTGTGGAACTACTCTGCAGGGGTTGGGAGACTCTAGTGCGTGGAGGGATTGGGCTCTGTGGGGTGAGTCCTGGCCGGGCTCCTCCTGCGTCTCACCAGGTTCAAGGCCTGTGAGCTGCACCTCATTCTCCTTCTCCGAGCATTTCATTCTTGCCTGATGGATTTTTAGGCCACGGTGGTTCTTACACAGCTTTCCGCAAATGCATCTTATACTCGTAGTCAGGTCGTTTGCGTGGGTCAATAACCTTTTGGTCCGTCCTATTGGAGATCTCATCCCCCCCCCCCCCCTCAGGATCTCCTGGGGGTATTTTTCATTAGGTCTTTCCGTAGCTTTGTTAGGTGTCTTTCTCATGAAAGACACAGACTGGGGGGCTAACCCAGCCTGTCCCAGGTGCCAGTGGTGGACTGGGTCTAAAAATATTGGTTGCCAGGAGACAAAGGGGGCCCACCTCATCAGGGGCCCTCTTGCCATCGGGCAAGCTGACACCCTGGCCAGTCCGCCACTGTCGGGTACCGTCTTTCCGTGCCGTCAACTGTCTCCCCAGTTTGAAAGGTAATTTCTTAAAGTTGACCGTTGGGCAGGAGGGTCTAAAGTTACAAAGAAGCCCGACCAGAGAACAGTTTTCTTTCTCTTGAATGCATTATGACAACAGAATAAATTTTATGACAATTTTAATCCAGTGCCTTCCAGTCCGCATTACCAACAACAGGCTTACTAATTCTAGATTTATTTAATGGCCTGAATTTAAATTGAACAGGCGCTGTGGGTATTTTAACTCATGTATATGAAACACAGTGTCTATTCCGCATTTGTAAGACAGCAGGAGCACTTTCCAAAAGGGGACTCTCAGCAGAAACTTAATTCACAAACTTTGTTCTTGGCAATCGGGCAGCACAGTGGTAACTATGGCAACCGGAGAATAAATGGTCTTGAGAGAACAGAAGGGATCAATGGTGGATAAAAATATCAGATCGCCAATTGGTTCAATGACGCAATGATATTTTATGAATGAATGAATGAATGAATGAATGAATGAATGAATGAATGAATGAATAAATTTATTGGCCAAGTATGTTCACATACAAGGAATTTGCCTTGGTGCTCCGCTCACAAGTGACAACATGACATACAGTGACAATTAAGATTGGCACATAAAACATTAAACATTAATAATAAATCGTTATCAATTGCCACATGTGCCTAGTTACAGTGAAATGCTTTGTTTTAGATATAATTTAGATATAATTTAGATAGATATAATTTAATTGCCACACAACCAAGGTCGGTGGAATTTGGGTTGCCAGCAGCGGTACAGTAATAAAGAACACAACCACAATAAAAATTTTACACAAACATCCACCACAGCATTCATCACTGTGGTGGAAGGCACAGAGCTTGGCCAGTCCTCCTCCATTTTCCCCCGTGGTCGGGACCACCACCCTCCACAGCCATTGCTGCGGGCGTCCAGATGGTAAGGGACAAAGTCAAAGTCAAGGTGAGTCCAGGATCGGCTCTTCCCAACCAGAGACCGCGGCTTCAGGCTGGTGTAGGCCGCAGGCCGGCGGTCAAAGTTTTAAAGTACCTGCCGTGCCGCAGCCGGAAGCACCGCAGACTGCAGGGCCGGCGGTCGAAGCTCCCCTCCAGGGGAGATGGTAAGTCCATGACGCACCCGCGGTAGAAGACGGCCGCGGGCCGGCGGTGGAAGCTTCTTCTTCCCCCCGGGTCCTCCACGAGGGATCCCGGGCTGTAGACGCCGCACCAGCTGGAGTTCTGCAGACTGCGGCTTCAGGCTGCCGGCTGCCGCGGGCCAGCGTAACGGAGCGCTCCCCTCCAGCGAGGTCTCACCCACTCCACGCCGAGAGTCCCCGCCGCTGAAGCTCCGGGCGCGTCTCCGGGAAAGTCCGCGCCGATCCTTGCTGTTAGGCCACGGGGGAGGCGACCTGAAAAAATCGCCTCTCCATGGAAGAGGCGGCCGAAAGGTTTCCCCCTTACCCCCCCACACTACCCCCCACACATAACACACAAAGAAACATTAAAAACAGACTTTTAAACATACTAAAAAATTTAAAAAAATTGGAAAAAAACGGACACGCTGCCGACAGGCTGCTGCCAGTGCAGCGCCCCCTTCCCCCATTTGTTATGCATACAACCAGGTAAGACCTCACAGTGGTCACTGTGGTGGATGTTAAATTTGTGTTGATTGTGTGTTTTTGTCATTTTTTAAATTATATGTATGAATGCAGGGAAACAAAATTTCGTTCAGACCGAAAGGTCTGAATGACAATAAACGAATCTAATCTAATCTAATCTAATCTAACCTTAACACTATCCCACACACATTAGAAACAATTTACAATTATACCAAGCCAATTAACCTACAAACCTGTACGTCTTTGGAGTGTGGGAGGAAACCAGAGGAAACCTGGGGAAATCCCCACGCAGGTCACGGGGAGAATGTACAAGTCCGTACAGACAGCACCTGTAGTCAGGATCGAACCCGTATCTCTGGCGCTATAAGCGCTGTAAGGCAGCAACTCTACCCCTGTGCCACCATGCTGCCCTAATATCAAATTATCAAAAATAAATAATAATAATTCAGTAATATCAAAAAGATTCAGAGACGTTTATTGTCATGTAATTCAATTTAGTTTATTATCACGTGTGCTCATTTTCGTACACAGTTCAGTGAAATGTTTTCGTTGCGTGCTAACCAGTCAGCGGAAAGACTATACATGATTACAATTGATCCGTCTACCGTGCAGATACAGGTTAAAGGGAATAACGTTTAGTGCAAGTTAAAGACCAAAAAAGTCCAATTAAAGATAGTCCGATGGTCTCCAGTGAAGTAGATAGTGGCTCAGCACCACTCTCTAGTTGTGCATAGGATGGTTCAGTTGCTTGATGACAGCTGGGAAGAAACTGTCCCTGAATTTGGAGGTGTGCGTTTTCACACTTCTGTATATGGTCAGTCCCACTTAGGCGATGTCTTAGGCTACTGTCGCCACATGGTCTCCGAGGTGTCGCCTGTATGGTCGTGAGTAGTCTCTTCAGTCGCCCAAAGAGTCGTAGCGTTTTCTGGGCGCCGCTGGATTTTGAAATGTTCAAAACTTTTCGGCAACCATCAGCTTGTTGTAGCTTGTCTTCTCCTGATGTAGGTGCTGTCATAGGTTGTAGTAGGTCATCGCCATGACGGCGTAGGCTGTCGCCAGGATGGTGTAGGTTGTCGCCGGTGCTGACTTCGGTGAATTCCATTGTTGTAGCCGCCGGCAGTCGCCTAAAAAATCGCCCAAGTGGGACAGGCCCATTAGTCCAGTCACCGGTTTTTCGGCGACCTGCTACGACTATGACAGTCGCTGGCAGTCGCCTAAAAAAAATCGCCTAATGGGACAGGCCCTTACCTCTTGCCTGATCATAAGGTCATATGGTCATGTGATAGGAACAGAATTAGGCCATTCGGCCCATCATGTCTACTCCGCCTTTCAATCATGGCTGATCTATCACCTGCCTTCTCCCCATAACCCCTGACACCTGATGAGAGAGGGAAGGAGAGGGCAGAAGGGGGAGTGGCCGGGGTGAGACTCATTATACAGCAGGGTGCAATTAAATTCCTTGGCCACATGAAGCTCACAGAATAAACAACATACATACAACAGGCACATTGCCCACAATGTCTGTGCCGAACATGATGTCAGGACCAACTCTTATCTGCCTGCACATACATCATCCATATCCCTCCATTCCCTGCATGTCCATGTGCCTATCCAAAAGTCCCTTAAATACCACTATATTTTCTGCCTCCACCACCAACCCTATCAGCGTTTTACAGGCACTCACCACATTCTGTGTAAAAAACTTGCCCCACGCGTCTCCTTTCACCTTTGCCCCTCTCAATCTAAAGCTTTCTGCTATATATAGGGCAAGGCTAAATACCACTAGAATTAGATGACTGAACTGTATTGCCCTCCATCACGTTGGGAAACGCTGTGGTGAATGTTTATGTTAAATTCTATTGTGAATTGTGTTCTTTTTATTTGTATGGCTGGCTGGTAACTCAAATTTCACTGCGCCAATTGGTGCATGTAACAATAAATTTGAACTTGAACTTGAAATCCGTACCCTATAATAAGCTGCAGACTGTAATTAGAACCAGTCTGATGTAATGAGGTGCACCTGAACTTTGTTAGGTGTGTTCACTTAGTCAGACTACCCTGCCCTCACCTCCCCCCCTCCCCCCATTCTGTGCTTTGTCCCGTTTGTGGAGGTACATATTTTCAAATTCTTATTTTAGTTTAGAGATACAGCATAGTAACAGGCCCTTCGGCCCAACGAGTCCACGATGACCATCGATTATCCGTTCACACTAGTTCTATGTTATCCCACTTTAACATCCACTCCCTACATTGGGGGTTGATTTACAGAGGGCCAATTAACCTACAAGCCCGCATGCCTTTGGGATGTGGGAGGAAACCGGAGTACCCAGAGGAAACACACATGGTCACAGGGAGAACGGGCAAACTCCACACAGACAGCACCCGAAGGCAGGATGGAACCCATGCCTCCAGCGTGGTGAGGCCGCAGCTCTACCATCTTGCTGTTAGTTCCTTGAACCGTTGGACAACGATCCCTACTCTGAGTATCACCAGTACTTCCTACAATTGCTTGATCTCCCAGAGGTGTTGTTTTGTGAAGTACTTCACACACCAGTCTCATTCTGGCTGGTCTTGTTTCTACTGTAATGATTCAAAGCTTTGGAACGCCTTCACGTCTCTGCCATTCACCTCCATGGATGCTGGCTCTAGATACAAACTAAAGTGAAAATCAGAATACTTGGCATACATAGAATATTCTTACTTAGTGCTGATGAACCAATCCAACAATGCTTTGTCAGTAAAGGCCACAAAGTGCTGGAGTAACTCAACGGGTCAGGCAGCATCTCTGGAGAAGGTGGGGCGGCACAGTGGCGCAGCAGTAGAGTTGCTGCCTTACAGCACCCGAGACCCGGGTTCGATCCTGACTAAGGGTGCTGGCTGTATGGAGTTTGTACGTTCTCCTTGTGACCGTGTGTGTTTTCTCCGGATGCTCCAGTTTCCTACCACATCCCCAAGACGTACTGGTTTGAGGGTTAATTGGCTACCGTAAATTATCACTAGTGTGGATAAAACTAGTGTATGGGACGGGTGATGGTTGGTCGGCACAGGCTTGATGGGTTGAAGGGCCAGTTTTCACGCTGTATCTCTGAACTAAACTAAACATGCAGAGGCGACGTTTTGGATCGGGACCATACTTCAAACTGATTATAGTGGGGAGGGAAAGAAAGCTGAGTGAGAGGAGAGACAGGACACGCTTGTCAGGTAATAGGTGAACACAAATGAGTGGGGGGGGGTTGATAGGCAGATGGTTGGACAAAGGCCAGAGATTAAAACAGAAGGTGTTAGACAGAAGGTACACAAAAATGCTGGAGAAACTCAGCGGGTGCAGCAGCATCTATGGAGCGAAGGAAATGGGTGACGTTTCGGGCCGAAACCCTTCTTCAGACTGATGGGGGGTGGGGGGGAGAAGGAAGGAAAAGGGGAGGAGGAGGAGGAGCCCAAGGGCGGGGGGATGGGAGGAGACAGCTCGAGGGTTAAGGAAGGGGAGGAGACAGCAAGGGCTAGCAAAATTGGGAGAATTCAATGTTCATGCCAACCGGACGCAAGCTACCCAGGCGGAATATGAGGTGCTGTTCCTCCAATTTCCGGTGTTGCTCACTCTGGCAATGGAGGAGACCCAGCACAGAGAAGTCGGATTGGGAATGGGAGGGGGAGTTGAAGTGCTGAGCCACCGGGAGTTCAGGTAGGTTATTGCGGACTGAGCGGAGGTGTTCGGCGAAACGATCGCCCAACCTCCGCTTAGTCTCACCGATGTAAATCAGCTGACATCTAGAGCAGCGGATGCAGTAGATGAGGTTGGAGGAGATACAGGTGAACCTTTGTCGCACCTGCAACGATTGCTTGGGTCCTTGAATGGAGTCGAGGGGGGAGGTGAAGGGACAGGTGTTGCATTTCTAGCGGTTGCAACGGAAAGTGCCCGGGGAGGGGGTGGTACGGGAGGGAAGGGAAGAATTGATAAGGGAGTTGCGGATGGAGCGGTCTTTGCGGAAGGCAGACATGGGGGGAGATGGGAAGATGTGGCGAGTGGTGAGGTCACGTTGGAGGTGGCGGAAATGGCGGAGGATTATTTGTTGTATTTGCTGGCTGGTGGGGTGAAAGGTGAGGACTAGGGGGACTCTGCCCTTGTTGCGAGTGCGGGGATGGGGAGAGAGAGCAGTGTTGCGGGGTATGGAAAAGACCCTGGTGCGAGCCTCATCTATGGTGGCGGAGGGGAATCCCCGTTCCCTGAAGAGCGAGGACATTTCCGATGCCCTGGTGTGGAACGTCTCATCCTGGGAACAGATGCGGCGTAGGCGGAGGAAAATGGGAGTAGGGGATGGAGTCTTTACAGGGGGCAGGGTGGGAAGACGTGTAGTCCAGATAGCCATGTGTGTCAGTGGGTTTGTAGTGTATGTTGGTCAGAAGTCTGTCCCCTGCGATGGAGATGGTGAGGTCAAGGAATGGTAGGGAAGTGTCGGAAATGGTCCAGGTGTATTGGAGTGCCGGATGGAAGTTGGCGGTGAAGTGGATGAAGTCAGTCAGTTGTGTGTGGGTGCAAGAGGTGGCCCCAAAGCAGTCGTCAATGTAACGGAGGTAGAGGTCGGGGATGGGGCCCTGGTACGTATTGAACAAGGATTGTTCGACGTACCCGACAAAGAGGCAGGCGTAGCTGGGGCCCATGCGTGTGCCCATAGATACGCCTTGTGTTTGGAGGAAATGGGAGGAGTCAAACGTAAAGTTGTTGAGGGTGAGGACCAACTCCGCTAGGCGGAGGAGAGTGTCAGTGGCTGGGTATAGGTTGCTCCTCTGGTCGAGGAAGAACCGGAGGGCTTTGAGGCCATCCTGGTGGGGGATGGAGCTGTAGAGTGACTGGACGTCCATGGTGAAGATGAGGGGGTGAGGGCCTAGAATTCAAGGACCCAAACAGTCGTTCCAGGTGCGACAAAGGTTCACCTGTATCTCCTCCAACCTCATCTACTGCATCCGCTGCTCTAGATGTCAGCTGATTTACATCGGTGAGACTAAGCGGAGGTTGGGCGATCATTTCGCCGAACACCTCCGCTCAGTCCACAATAACCTACCTGAACTCCCGGTGGCTCAGCACTTCAACTCCCCCTCCCATTCCCAATCCGACCTCTCTGTCCTGGGTCTCCTCCATTGCCAGAGTGAGCAACACCGGAAATTGGAGGAACAGCATCTCATATTCCGCCTGGGTAGGTTGCGTCCGGTTGGCATGAACATTGAATTCTCCAAATTCTGCTAGCCCTTGCTGTCTCCTCCCCTTCCTTAACCCTCGAGCTGTCTCCTCCCATCCCCCCGCCCTCGGGCTCCTCCTCCTCCCTTTTTCCTTCCTTCTCCCCCCCACCCCCCATCAGTCTGAAGAAGGGTTTCGGCCCGAAACGTCACCCATTTCCTTCGCTCCATAGATGCTGCTGCACCCGCTGAGTTTCTCCAGCATTTTTGTGTACCTTCGATCTTCCAGCATCTGCAGCTCCTTCTTGAACACATGTTAGACAGAAGGATTGAAGTGTTACGAATCATCAGAGTGTCTCTTACTAATGGTCATTTGAGATTTTGGTAGCATAATCCCTCTATATTTGCAATGGAATTAGGAGTGTCAAGTAAATGATTGAGACAGACAAGGAATTTCATTTCTTTCGGGGACATTCTGTACTCTTTAATATTAATCACGGTATTCAATTAAATTATTCTAAGTGGCCACTTCTTCATCACATAGTCTGTTTGGTCTTTCGGATTTTAGCTTATAACCTAAGATGCTTAGCTTAATACTGGTCTGGCCAATTTAATACGTGGCTTGACCTGACTGATATTTTCAAGCATGCAGTATTAAAGAATCAGATTACAGCTGGAACTAAAAATGTTAGTTATTTCTAATTAATTTTGATGAGAAGCCATGTTGAGATACAGAGATGTGCTTTTTTGCTTCCATCTTGTGGTCATTTGAATAACATCGCATTTATAATCATTCAATTCTTGCTTTGGAATATGGGTTTGTAGGTTGATTACATTTTCAGAAGAGCATAGTTATCAAAATGTTGGGAATAAGGTGCTTATTGAATCTGTAGGAAGGAAGTGTGGGCGGCACGGTGGCGCAGCAGTAGAGCTGCTGACTCACAGCGCCAGTGACCCTGGTTCGATCCTGACTACGGGTGCTGTCTGTACAGAGGTTATACTTTCTCCCCGTGACCTGCGTGGGTTTTCTCCACAATCTTCAGTTTCCTCCCACACTCCAAAGACTTGCAGAAATGTAGGTTAATTGGCTTGGTATAATTGTAAAATTGTCCCTAGTAGGATAGTGTTAGTGTGCAAGGATCGCTGGTCTACATGGACTTGGTGGGACGAAGGGCCTGTTTCCATGCTGTATCTCTGAACAAAACTAAACTAAACTGCAGATGCTGATTTACACCAAAGATAGACACAAAATGCTGGTGTAACTCAATGGGCCGGGCAGCATCTCTGGGGGAAATGAATAGGTGACGTTGTTGCCTTTCCTTGATCATCAGTGCTGGTTTTGATTTGTTCTTTTTACCTGTACCCATCCAGGGTAAAGCATCTGCTTGACTGGACCCCATCCATCACCTGAAACATTTCTTCCTTCTGTCCAATAGTGCACATTAGCTGCTGTGGCATGACCTACAACATGCACTAGGCTACTTTTACAGCACTTTCCAAAGCCATTGCCTCTCCCACAAGAAAGGCAAGAGCTTCAAGTGGACGGGAACACCACCGCCTACATATTCCTTTCACACAACATCCTACTGGGAAGCATGGTCATCTTTCCTT
The DNA here is from genome assembly GCF_010909765.2 of Amblyraja radiata. Taxonomy (NCBI): domain Eukaryota; kingdom Metazoa; phylum Chordata; class Chondrichthyes; order Rajiformes; family Rajidae; genus Amblyraja; species Amblyraja radiata. The sequence continues at coordinate 5,645,726 of NC_045983.1, read as the reverse complement.
CATCATCCATGGGATCTAATGGAATCTATGGAACTGCTATTAAAAATGACAGCACTATGAAAGTATGTTCAATAGAAGGGCTACATTGATTTAGGCCAAGATGGAGTGCAAATGGAGAGGATGTTTCCAGTAGAGGGAGAGTGTAGGATCAGAGGGAACAACCTAAGAATAAAAGGATGTACCTTTAGAATGGAAATGAAGAGGAATTTATTTAGCCAGATTGTGGTGAATCAGGCGTCATTGGGTATTTTCAAAGCAGAGATTGACGTTATTGATTAGTAAGGGCGTCCAAGGATATGGAGAGAAGGCAGGAGAATGGGGTTTAGAGGGAAAAATAGATCAGCCATGATCAAATGGCAGAGCAGACTCGATGGACTGAATGGCCTAATTCTGCTCTGATGTCTTATGATCTATGATCTTATGAAATGTTCTCACCTTACGAATAACAAATATCAATAGGCATTAGATGCTGATACTGGAAACCTAGAGAACATCTGAAATAAGGTGATAAGTGGCAAGTAACAGGGCTGCCAACATTAGGTGAGAGTTGGGAGTGAGAAATTGCGAGAGACCAAGCCCGAGGGAGTATAGCGACGGGGGGGGGGGGGGGGGGGGGGGGGGGGAGGAGGGTGTCCCCCTCCCATTGGTACGGAACATTTGCATTTTTCAGCTTGAAATTGTGCAATATGGTGCATACTGTAGCAAGTCTTTTAACTTACACTTGAATGCAATATATATGCTTTAAATTGGATTGGAGCGTTTTTGAAAGGGGGAAGGCTGTGCGATCACTGATCACTGGCCTTGGGGGTACCCGGTGAGGGAGTGGAGCAACCGAGTGGAGAGAGGGTGTGGAAGAAGGGTGTCCCCCCCTCCCAGGAGGCAGGAGAACAGGGTTAGGAGGGAGCTATAGATCAGCCATGATTGAATGGCAGAGTAGATGGGCAGAATGTTGATGGGCAGAATGGCCTATCTTATAACTCCAGCTTTTTGTGTCAAACTTCGTGTTTATCTTTGGCCAAGTCAAAAAGTTGGGTTCAATGACGTCAGTTGGGGGTGACGTCACGCGCGGGGTGGCCGTCGGGGACGTGATGACGTCGCGGGCGAGGCCGGGCTCCCGCCGAACCTCGTGTCGCTGCCGTTTGCTGCCCGGTGGGCGGGAGAGAGAGGCCGAGGCCGAGGCCGAGGCGGGGAGTCGACGACACAAACACGGCTCTGCCGCACGAGCCGAGCCGCGGAACAGCTCACCTCTTACACCAGTGTGGAAAAGCACACAACGTCTGAGCCCGAGGTTCGTCAGGTGGTTTGTGACTGAAATGGCGCTGGTTTGGGGCTTCCAGTCGGGAGAAAATAAATCTGTGCATTGGATGCATGGGGGAGGGGGGATAAAACTGCATTGGATGCACTGAGGGAAAATAAATCTGCACTGGATGCACTAAGGGAAAATAAATCTGCATTGGATGCACTAAGGGAAAATAAATCTGCACTGGATGCACTGAGGGGAAATAAATCTGCATTGGATGCACTGAGGGGAAATAAATCTGCATTGGATGCACTGAGGGGAAATAAATCTGCATTGGATGACTGAGGGGAAATAAATCTGCATTGGATGCACTGAGTTTTTTGAAACGGCAAAGGTGCTTGGAAATGGCCAGCACCCTTCCAATGGAAAAGGTTCCCACAGATAGACAAAATGCTGGAGTAACTCGGGGACAGGCAGCATCTCTGGTGGAGAGTAGGAATGGGTGACGTTTGGGTCGAGACCCTTCATCAGACAGAGTCAGGGGAGAGGAAGACACAGATATGGAGGGTAAGGTCAGGAGTGAAAAGGACAGATCGAAGCAGACAGTGATCAAGGGAATGTAGAATGGTTCATTGTTGGCTTAGGTGGAGGTGACAATGAGGCATTCCATCAGTAAAATTAATCAGGAGGACAGAGACTAGGGTGGGAGAGGGACAGAGAGAAGGAAACCAAGTATTACTTGAAGTTACAGAAATAAATATTCATACGACTGGCCCAAGCAAAATATGAGGTGCTCCAAATTGCGTGGGCCTCACTTTTCCTTGGTGTAAAGCAGCATCTGCAGTTCCTTACTACACATAAGAGCTTCCAACATCAGGATTTGGAGTCCTGGAGTCACAGTAGTAAGAGGATTTTGTGTTAAATAGCATCACTAATTCCCATTATACCCCAGATTTACTAATTTGACTAGAATGATGGGAGGGGTATGTGTTTATATAGCACCACTAGTTTCTAATTAAAACACAAATTTACTCCCTGGCTTTTCACAGGAATGAGAGGGTTATGTGTTAAATAGCACCACTAATTCCTATTTAAACCCCAGATGTACTCCGTGGCCTTGGCATGTTATTAACGGATACAAAGTCTACAAAGGTCATTAAACATTGGCAATAAAATAGATAAAAAGATGTCTATGCTATTTTAGTTACACTTGGCAAGGATTCTTCCACCTTTCGGTTTCCCAGTTTACCCACTGACCTTCAGCAAGGCAATGGATGGTTTGCTCCAGCTCTCTGCTCCACATCTTCTTGGAGTTTTGGAAATCAGTAAAAGTTGGAGAGAGACAAGAGGCACCAGACACTGGCATCTGGAGCAAGAAAACAAACTGCTGGAGGAACTCAGCGGGGTAGGCAGCATCTATGGAAGGAAATGGGCATATTATGTTTCCGGTTGGGACCCTTTTTCAAATATTTGATATTCAAGCTACTTGTCGTGGAACCTACAGGAGTTCTGTGCCCCTGGTACTCGATCATCAATGCTTTATTTCAAATTAAGGGTGAACTGACCAAAATGACAAGGATACAGCAAGAAGTCTTCTGCACCCAGAGTGCCAGTTTACATATCTGACAATTATACTAAACCTACCTGGAATAGCTGATAGAATTTGGTTCTATTTGAGGCTGGTCTAAGTTACAGATACTCCCAAGTAGAATTTGGAAGAACAGAAGCACAAATTATGATCTTCGTTCGCCTGAAAATGGGAGGTTATTAACAAAGTGCAGAGCTAGCTGTTAAATTTAGTCTGTGGTTTTCCAATGACTTGTTTTATTGATTCTCCATATTCAGTGAACAGAAGATATGTGCTGACAAAGTGATTCCTTGTCTTGTTTTCAATTTGATCTCAGCGCTGATGGGTGAAGTGGTGTGACAAATAGTAGTCCTTAAAAATTAACTGGCCTCAAAATGCTTCAGTGGCAGGAGTTCTTTCATAATCCAGTGGTATTATTTTGTACGAGGGTCTGAAGACGGGTCCTGACACAAAACATCATCTGTCCATTTTATCCAGAGATGTTCCGTGACCCACTGAATTACTCCATCACTTTCTGTATTTGTTTGGTAAACCTGCATCTGCAGTTCCTTGTCTCTCCTTTTTGCTGCTCTACTACAAAATCTCCTCAAGGTATACCTAATTTAAAGAAGTTCTCCTCGTCTCTCCGACGAGAGTTCTGTGAGACCTTCTCTCACTGCTCCTCCTCTCTGATGCCTGCCCAGTCTGAAAAAGGGTCCCGAACTTAACTATCACTTATCCATGTTCTCAAAATATGCTGCCTGCCCCACTGAATTACTCCAGCCCTTTGTCTTATTTGTTCAAGTTCAAGTTCACATTTATTTGTCACATGCACCAATTAAGTTACAGTGAAATTTGAGTTACCATGCAGCCATACAATCAAAAAGAACACAATACACAACAGAATTTAACATAAACATCCACCACAATGGAATCAACATTCTTCACTGTGATGGAAGGCAATAACGCTCAGTCAATCTTCCTCCTTTGTTCACCGTGGTCGGGGCCATGAACCGTCTGTAGTCGCTGCTATGGACGGCCTTTCTTGTCGGGATGATCAAAACTCCGATGGGACGAGTCGGAACACACACTCCGCAGCTTGGAATTCCTGAATCGGCCACTTTCTTACCGGACACCGCAGCTTCACGATGTTATAGGCCACAGGCCGGTGGTCGTAGCACTTCTGGCGATCCCTGGCAAGGGATCCCAGGCTCCGCGATGGAAAGTCCACGCTGCGCCCGCGGCTAGAAGCTCTGGGCCGGTCTCCGAGAAAGGCCGGAGCCAGCATCTGCAGTTCCTTGTCTCCTGATATGTTTTATCTAAGTTCAAAGGATGATAATTACAATCAATGTTAACTGTGGTATATTTTTCATACGGGTTAATGAATTCAAATATACATTAAATTGTGATTTTTGCAATTACCATTAATATTGTTCTTCAATCCTATAGGTTGCCGAACATATGACTATTCTGTAATGCCGAGATTTAACCATGAAGAGAAATATTAGTGATAGTTCTACACGAGCTACGTCAGGTACTTTTAATTAGCAAATGTTTTTCATCTATGAAAAAAATCTTATTTGAAGTATTCTTTACAACCTTTGATGTACTCAAAGTGAAGGAAGGAAGGAACAAATTAAAAAATAAAAACAGATTGATAGTGGAGATCACATCAAATGTGATAGTAAAATTACAAAATTTTACTATCACATTTGATGTGATCTACTATCCTCCACTATCAATCTGTTTATATGTTTTAATTTGTTCCTTCCTTCCTTCACTTTTGAGTCAATGACACTTAGTTGCTCCAGATTGTAGCATCTGCAGCCTGTTGTGCCTCCATCATCACAGTGACAGACCTTTTGGGCTGTTTAGCCTATTTGTGTGGTAAATATGCAACTCATTGCATTGCAATATTGGTGGTTCCCCTTGGACATTTAATGTTATTGCAGAAAAATAAAGGTTAAATCTGTCCAAAGTAACTGCATTAACAATTAAAGTAATTGTTTAATCACTGAATTTCTTTTAAGTGATCTTTACCCGTTTCAATTTATTTCGTAGGAAACTTTTCCCCTGAAGCCTTTCCATAAGCTGCGCCTTCATATTATCCATTTGAGATATTCACAAACTAACTATTTTACGTTGACGTTCTTGTTGAAAGGCTAGGGTACAATGAAAGCAAGTTTTGGCCAAGTTTGACAATTTCTATATATTATTTGCATTTTAATTACACTTCTGGTAATAATGATTATGGAGATTGTATTAATTTATTTAAATTGTGTTTTTCAGGGTGTCTTCCTTTATTACTTTTCAACCAAAAGAAAAGAACCCGATTGCCATTAACTTCAAATCCTAAGGAACATGAGTTGGGCTCCAGTAGTAATTTTCCTACACCAGAGAGTTTTGATTCACCACCTGCAGGTATCTAAGTTGATTCCTTTCCAAACATTCACCATTTTGTTGTGCTCTGCTTGTTTTAATGGCTATTTCTCCAAATGGGATGATAACTGTCCATTATTTTACTGGCATACAAACTCTTATCATTGTTTCTCTGAGCATGTTTATCTGAGGAATGTGAAGGTGTTTAGAACAACACTTCGAAAGCAGTAATGCTTCTGTTTTCTTTCAAAGCAATTGGGAAATGTCAAATTTACTGCTAAATTTGAAAAAAACAACTTATGACTCAGGACATATTTTTACACCATCACAATTTGGCTGTTTAGAACAAATAAATCTTTATTGTGATGGCAAACATTTTCTTACGTTGTACAGCATGAAAACTATCCTAATTAATAGATATATAAAATGCTATTGTAAAAAGATCCTTTTTCTATTTCAACTCTCGAGGAAAAGTTTGACACGTTTAATTGTTAAACTTTAAGGCAGCAGAGGATCGGTACAAAGCAGACAACAAAACAATCAGACAACAGCACTGAACAACTATAGGACCGAGTTTCAATATCCTAGTATGAGGAGCAATCTGGGCAGTACAGCTAGTGGGATGACACCAATGCCAAATTCAGCAAAAACGACAAAAAACAGGTAGGTTATACAATATTAATTCTGAGCATATATTTGTATTTGAATTGCTGTAAACATAAACATCTATTTTAAATCAGCATTCTTAAAGAATATCAGTAGAAAACTTTAGAGACGTTTCTTTAAAAACACATTTAACCAGCATATTTTTTTTTTTTTTCTGTATTCAATTTAAACATAAAACATTGGAATAATTTGATTGCTGAATGCATTTGGGGAACTAAGGCAGCATGTGAGCATCATATTGTGACCATTGCAGCTTTCCCAGGAAAATATAAAAACATAATTTGCAAAATCAGGGATGGAAAATGTTATTCTTTGCATACTGCAAGCTTGATGTTCTTTCTAATTGCCTACAGGTGGAGGAGTAAAAATGTGAGCAACAAGTTACAGTGTTATGTGACCAAACTCTCAAACAACATTCTCTGTGGTGGTTGATTGTGGCATGAGATGGGTATCTTTGTTTTCCTTTTGTACCTTTCTCCAGACTTTCACAAAGATGATTATAGACCCTTTTGAAGCCTCTCCTCAATGCACAGCCTTCTGGGGTGTCTCTTCCATAGGTTTCACTTTTATTTTAAAAGCAAAATATTGCAGACTCTGGAATACAATGAATCATACTGGAGGTATTGAGCAGGTCAGGCAGCATCTGTGGTATACAATGATACAATTTATTTGTTGGCATTTGAACCTCATTGAGGTTCAAACGAAATTTGGTTTCTGCAGTCATACAACCAAGTAGAAGACAACACAATTTACACAAACATCCATCACAGCGAATCTCCTCCTCGCTGTGATGGAAGGCAAAGTTTTATCTCTCCCCTGCTCTCCCCATTCTCCTCCCGATGTCAGAGTCAAAGCCCCCGGCGGGCGAGGGTAAGTAAATCCCGCGGCCATTAAGGCCGCGCCGGGCAATGCAAGGCCGCGCTCCGGGTCTTGATGTTGGAGCCCCCGGCAGGCGCTAGCAAGTCCCGCGGCCATTTAAAGCCGCGCCGGGTGATGTAAGGCCCCGCTCCAGGTCATCCTCAACCCCGCAACTCGGGCAGGAGAAGTCGCCGTTGCGGAAGCCCCGAAAAGCGGTCTCCCACCAGGGATCCGCGGGCTCCCGGTGTTACCGTCCACCAGACCTGCGGCTGGAGTCTCTGAATCTCCGGGGTCGGGCCGCAGCAGCGGGCCACCACAGCTCCTCCCGCTCCGAACTCGGCCAGCTGGTAAGTAGTCCGCAGGATCCGCGACTGGAGCCCCAGGTCGTTCTGGTTGGAGGCGGCTCCACGGTGCTAGGCCCCAACAACAACGGAGACCCGACAGAAAAGGTCGGGTCCTCCGTACAGGGAAACAATTTTAAAAGTTTCCCCACCCCCCGCCCCCCACACACATACCCAGTTAAAAAAAACAGTATAAACTACATTAAACGAGACAAAAAAAAAAAAAAAAGACAGACGGACTGCAGAGGCCGCTGCGACGTGAGAAATAAGGTTAGCATTTTAAGTATTTCATCAGAATTTTTATTTATCTGATCATTGTTGGTATCGCCTTTCTTTTCCAGCCCACCTGCAATTTTCACACAGAGATACACCAAGATTTTTTTTAAAATGCAAGCCCTGTATCCATGTGATGTGAAAACTGTCATCAGCTTCATCTATTGGCACCCAGTATCTGTACAACACCCAGTATCTATGGTATCTATACAACACATAGCTCTCCTTTCTGAGTAGTTCTAATTTCTGCCTCTATGCTGCCAAATTGTTTCACTGATATCTGTCTTCATTGACTCATAACTTCCTTCAGATGAACATTGGAAAGATGAGTCAGCATCTTCAATGCCAACTACAATTTCAGTCCTTTGCCTTGTCAATATCAAATATTACTTATGCTTTTGGTACCTGGTTATTAGTTGTACTGAATTTACATGACTCTTGTAATGTGGCCTGTAACTATATTGACCTCTGTATGTTTTCTATGGTAAGCAGGTCTCTTGTTACATGATTTATTCATCAGTAGACTGATGAAGCAAACGGCCCTTGTAACAATCCTGATGCACAAAATGTAGTATTATGGTTCACAATCACAGATAAAGCTATTTTTGTCCTTGTGGTAGATCTAATCTGAAACTTGTGCTCAGTGAAACAGATGCTGAAGGCATTTAAGATGCATCTGTATGTGAAGACTCAAAGTACTATTTACCCATCACTTTATCCCCACAGTTGCAACTTTTTTTCTCGTGCAGAGAAATGTTGTCGTGAGATCACAGCTGTTAGCGGCAGGGGGGGAAATAGTGTTTGCAAAGAAATAAATCAGGTGTTGCAAAAATGCAACATAGGCGAATGCAAGAATTATCAAAAGACAGAAAAGGTAAAAGAACAAAAGGCATGGTTTTACATGAGGAGCCAATTCCATATAAGGTTCTTTTTATTGCCACGTGACATTATTTATTGCATACAGATCAGTAAGATTATTTCCATTCATAAGTACAATCCCTAATTAAGTTGCCGAATGCATAGAAGCAGACCAATAAGTCGACATGCAAGGGTAGCCAGGTTTCGGCCATTTTCAAAGTCCCAGCTGCAGCTAGCCATAAAGGCCCGTTGCAGCCCTTGCCTCCATCCGGATCGTCCTGCGAACCGTCGTCTCTCTCTTGCCCGGCCTTCAGACTTCATGTCCCGGGGGAGGGGGTGGGGGTGCCTCTCGCAGCGGACACTGGCGCTTTGTTCAGCGTCCACTACCATTGATGGCTCTCTCCACCATCTAGTTCCCGGAACAGGAAACGAGCTTTGGACAAGGCTCCCTCTCCAGGCGGCTTCCCCGGGTTCTACGGCGGGTGAGCCGGGCCTGCTGCCGGGGCATGGCAGTAGCCCGTGGTCCTTCGGGAGCCCTGGCCACACGTGACCTCCCAACTAGGTTAGCTTTATGTTAAAATAACAAATCAAACAGACATTGTGGGAGGCTTCAAAAATATACTGGGCTCAAAATTGAATTGGCAGTTATAATTTGGACTCCTGGACTGCTAAATTGGGTGAAACGTGTACCTGGAACGTTCAGAACTATTCACATGACACACTTTCACTCAATCTGATTTCTTAGCAATATTTCATTAATCAGGTTGTCACATAATTTTCAGCTTTCATAAAGTTTATTTTGGTTACTTGTGCTGTAGAATTCTGTAGGATAAATCCAGTCAAGTAAACTTTAACATTCTAATCTTAGAAAATTTGCAATAGATCACCTGCCTTTGAGGTCTTTGGACTATCTGCAATTAGCAGATAAGATGAAAGAACATTCAGGGTTATATAAATATGCTATTGGAGAAAACACATAAATACGTTGTCCTGAAGTTAGTCAAGTGACAGAAATTGTGAAACTTGCAGTCTTATCTTTGCAATAGCTTTGTGGATTTTTTGGGGGAAAAAATAATTGTAGACTTTTTTGTCTAGAGCAGCAGTGTCAACTGTAGAGTCTGTTGAGTTTGGAGAAATGCCTCCAATGCTTGTGTTGCTTGCTTTGTCAATAAACTAAATGGAGCAATTGGAGGAGGGCCTTCAGAGGTTGAGTGCACAGATTGAACGCGGCCTGCAGCGGCATGGAGCAGCAGAGCAGCAGTGAAGAACTGCAGTTCTGGTTAATGCTGGGTTTTGGGAGTCCATAAACCACTTTTAACAAACTGAAAAACTCCTTTGAGTTGTTCGAGTTACCTTATTGCTGGAACACATCTGTCATGTGGTCTGACTAATTGTTCTGCATTTCATGGAGTTCTCACTGGGCTTTGCCCTGCAAGTGCTAGAAGCTTGTTGGCGCAGAGGTAACATCATTCTGCTATTTGCACTTTTCGTGCAGTATTTTCCATAAATAATTTCACTGTGTAGTTGCATATGTGTCAAGGTACCATTGAACCATTGAAGAACAATCTTTGCTGATTCAATCACCATCTGCTTGAACTGGTTCTACTTTCCAGTCGGGTCTCCAGTCGATGGTCTATGAGCAGCCAGAGTGTCGTCAAGGTGAAACTGGTATTTCTCCCTCACTTCTGAGCGCTGTAGCTTCAGAGTGTTGAACATGGCTCAGGTAAGCTATGGCTGCACTGGGACAGTGTGGAAGCTGATGATAGATTTGACCAGTTTTATCTATCCAGTACTCTCACATGGTTCTGATGATCCTGCCTGCAAATAATGACATAATCTTTAAGATGCGACTGCGTGGATCTACGGGACAGTGAGGAAATGTTGGAGACTCACTGTGATGGATGTTTATGTAAACTGTGTTAAGTGTGGGTCTTGGATTGTGTTTGTAATGTAAAAAAACTAGAAATGGAATTTTGTTCAAACCCAGGTTTGAATGACAATAAATAGCATTCTATTCTATTCTTCTTATACCCATTGGATAGTCTGAAGAGTGTGTCGGTGATGGTGAGATTACTCTTAGCACATGTGGTCAATAGGGGCAGCCCGAAGTCGTACTATTGAACAGTTTTTATACCAAAACCTGTGTCTGCTCAGACATGCCCTAGGCACATGACTGCACTGCTAGGTCACTTTCCTGGGCATGAGTCACCTTGTTGATTTCTCTTCTCTCCCCTCTCACCCCCTCCTCAGTCTGCCGACACAGTTTTTGGTATAAAACCTATTCGATAGTACATAAGGCTGAGGCTCATTGATAGTAGAATATTCCAGTAGAGATCCAATACACAAAACAGTGAAATAAAAAGGACTGAGTAACTCAGCGGGTCAGGCAGCATCGTGACCTGCTGAGTTACTCCAGCACTTTGTGTTTCACTCATCATTCCAGCATCTGCAGTTCCTTATGACTCCAAAATATAAAACATGTTAACTCCAACCCATATCCAACAACACATCTGTCCAGATACAAAACAATTTCAGGCGCATCATAATTTGTAATGTTTTTGTAAAATTAGAATAAGTAGTTTCAACTACATTTACTCAGCACTATAGATTAAATTACAGTAATAAAAGACAATAGATTTGCCAACAAACATAATTAGAACAGTGGGATAATTGAAGCCTATTATGATCAAACCATATAATTATGCATCAATTATATTGAATTTGTTTATATTCTATATGTATGTGTAAAATTTGAGGAAGAAACACGATATGGTTAACATCAACAATACCATATAACTGATTGTTGACTTCAGAAAGGGGAGGTTGGAAGACTACATGCCAGCTTTCATCAATAAGATTAGCGAGTTAGCAGCTTTAAATTCCTTGACATTAACATCTCGGATGTCCTGTCCTGGGCCCAGCACATGGATGTAATCATGAAGAAGGCACACCAGTGCCTCTCTTAGAAGTTTAAAGTGATAATTGTAAGTCTGAACATCCTAACAAACTTTTGAATGTATCTCGACTGGTTGCATCGTGGCTGGTGCGATGATTCCAATGGACAAACACAAGAAGCTGCAGAGAGTGGTGGACTCAGCCTGGTCCATTACGGGCGCAGCTCTCCCCACTGTCAAAATCATGAAGAGCTGCCTCAAGAAGGCAGCACCTATCATCAATGATCCCCACCATCTGGTCCATGGACTCTTCTCATTGCTACAATTGGGCAGGAGGTACCGAAAGACTAAGACTGACGTTCCACTCAAGTAGGTTGAGGAGCGGATATCTTCCTGCATCTATCATTGAGTATCCTCACCATCCGAGCAGGAGGTACGGAAAGTACTGAGACTGAAGTTCCACACTAGCAAGTTGAGGAACAACTATCTTCCTGCATTTATCAAGGATCCTCGCCATCTGGGGCTATCTTCTCACTGCCACAACTGCAATGGAGCTACTGAAAGTATTGAGACTCAAGCTCCACAGCCCCAGGTCGAGGAACAGCTATCTTCCTACAAGTCTGAAGAAGGGTCTCGACCCGATAAGTCACCCGTTCCTTCTCCCCGGAGATGCTGCCTATCCCACTGAGATGCTCCAGCATTTTGTGTATATCTTCCTACAACCTCAAGTTTTGTTTAGTTTAGTTTAGAGATACAGTGTGCATTAACACTATCCTACACACTAGGGACAATTTACCAAGCCAATGAACCTACATACCTGTACGTCTTTGGAATGTGGAAGGAAACCGAAGATCTCGGAGAAAACCCATGTAGTCACGGGGAGAATGTAAAACTCTGTAATTTATGTATAATTTGTTTTCTGTATGTTTGAGTGCATGTGCCGGAAGTGGCGGCGCTGGGAACGGCTGCGGCTCGCCTGCAGTCCGTTTGTCTTTACTTTTTTGTGTTGTTTTTTTCGTTTTGTGTAGTTACGTTTTTGGTTTTTAAGCTGTGTTTATGTGGGGGGCGAGGGTGGGGGGTTGAAACGGGGCTTGCTGTCTCTCCCTTCGGGGGAATACGACTTTTTGTCGTATCCCCCTTCTCTGCCTCCGTCTGCGCTGTGGCCTAATGGCGGAGCTGGCGACCTCGAGGCTCCGGAGGCAGAGCCTGTCAGGACTCGCCCTGGGCTCGCTCCCGTGAGGGCGGCCTGACGAGGGGCTGAGACTCTCTCGTGAGGGGCTGTGACGCTCCCGTCGGAGTGGCCCAGCTCGAGGTGGAACGGCACTCCCGTCGGAGTGGCCCAGCCCGAGGTGGAACGGCACTCCCGTCGGAGTGGCCCAGCCCGAGGTGGAACGGCACTCCCGTCGGAGTGGCCCAGCCCAAGGGTGGAACGGCACTCCCGTCGGAGTGGCCCAGCTCGAGGGAGGAACGACACTCCCGTCGGAGTGGCCCAGCTCGAGGGAGGAACGGCAATCCCGTCGGAGTGGCCCAGCCCGAGGGTGGAACGGCAATCCCGTCGGAGTGGCCCAGCCCGAGGGTGGAACGGCACTCCCGTCGGAGTGGCCCAGCTCGAGGGAGGAACGGCACTCACGTGAGGGCGATCCGGCTCGGGGCTGGAACGGTGCTCCGGTGGCTGGGACGGCGTTCTGGCGGCTATGACCTGAGTCCTGGGTTCGGCCGCGGGCCAGCGGCTGCGTCCGCTGGACTGGAGGGCGGCAGCTTCGACCACCCCGGGTCATGGTGATTGAACCGGCCCGTTCGCGGGGTTCGGTGAGCCGCGGGACTGTTTGTGCCATCGCCCGGTGGGGAATCGCCTCAGCGCAGAGGGAGAAGAGGAGGGAAGAGACAGTAACCCTAAGATTTTTGCCTCCACCACAGTGAGGAGGTGCTTGGAGGATACACTGTGGTGGATGTTAATTTGTGTTTATTGTTGTTTTTTATTGTATGTATGACTGCAGGCACGAAATTTCGTTCAGACCGTAAGGTCTGAATGACAATAAAGGTATTCAATTCAATGTGACACTGCCTCAAGCAAAACCTTTCATGATACCTGTACCTCACTATACTTGTGCATTTGACAGTAAACTTGACTTAACTGGATATGGTTAATACAGGGCTGAATCATATGTCCCCTAAGTGGCTGGCCACATGCTCCTCTTCCTTCGCTCCATAGATGCTGCCTCATCCGCTGCGTTTCTCCAGCATTTTTGTCTACCTTTGCTGCTATTAAAGTCATCTTAATTGAAAAATACTTAAGCACAGTTGAAATTGATTATTTTTTACAACATAATCTCTATAATATTAAAACTCTTCATCTTGTTTGTGGCTGTGTGTGTGTGTCAATATTTGGTTAATTGCTATTTTCTACCAAACGCTAGGCCACAGCCTCCCCATTTTCACACATTCTACTCACATTTTCCCCGTCGAGGCGATAAACATCTTCCCATTGCATTCCCACCTATATATCTGAAGTTTTTAATCGTTTAAAGTTTTAAAAACAGCCCAAAAATTCACCCTTTTCGGAAAATAAAATCTGAGTGACATCACAATGCACTTGCAATGCAGGACGGGACATTCTGGGAGGGTGCGGCACTCCAGCGCTTGCGTGGCGGCGGCTCCCGACACCAAGGGTGGTGCATCGGGCACTGGCTGGAGCCGAGCCTGGTGCTCGAGCTGGAGTGAGAGCCGAACCCGGGGGGCTTGGTGTGGGTCGTGACCGGTGAGAAAGAAGCCGCCGCTGGAACCAAGGATGAGCCTGGGTCAGGGACGAGCCCAGAGATGAAGTTGGGCCCAGGCGGCAGCAGCTGACGGCTGGAGTCAACAGCCAGGGCCGGGCCGAGTACGAGAAACAGGCTGAGTTCCAGGCCCTGGCGCTGTTCTACGACTTTGGTAGGTCCTGGGGCAGGGAATGGGAGTGAGGGGAAGAGGAAGATGGAAATGGGGTGGGGAGTGGGGTGGTAGAGGGAGATTTGGGGGGGGGTTTGGAGGAGGGAGATGCCCTCTCCCTATCTACCCACACTCCCACCCTCTACCCCTCTCCCTCTTTACCCCCTCCCTCTCTATCCCCTCCCTCTATACCCCTATTCCCCTCTACCCCCACCCTCTCTGCCCCCCCTCCCGCTCTACCCCCTCTCCCTCTCTACCCCCCTCCCTCTCTAGGGATTGAAGAGAGGGTGAAGAGGTGGAGGAGGGAGTGCTGGGGGATGAGGAGAAATGGGCTGCGCCTGTGCAGTTGGGGGCTATGCTTGAGTGGTGCAATATTGCATTGGGGGAATGGCTTACTTTGGGGGAACGGGTGAGTGGTAGAATCTTGCATCGGGGGTCAGAACCAATGGGAGCAGACCCAACGATTACGTATTTAATCATTTGAATTTTTAAAAACAGCCCGAAAACCTGAGTGACGTCACAATGCACTCGCAAGGCAGGACGGGACACAGGAAGGGTGGGGCGTTCAAGCGCTCGCATGGTGGCGGCTTCCGGCGCCTGAAGGTGAGGGTGGTGCCGCGAGCACTGGCTGGAGCCAAGCCTGGTGCTCGAGCTGGAGTGAGAGTCGAGCCCGGGGCTTGGTATGGGGCCAGGAAAGAAGCCGCCACTGGAACCAAGGACGGGTCTGCACTTGGTCTAGTTTAAAATAAAAGCTGGTTAATTCAAAGTAATTATCACAGTGAAATACCCCCCCAAACAAAGCTACATTTTAATGAAGTTTGGGAACCCTACTCAAATGAATGGAGTTACTATTTGTTCTACCAGCCATGGTCAGCACAAATCGAAAAAGCCAACTGTAAAGTACATCTTAACTGAATATACTCTGGAGCCACCATTGGACTTGGTGTTAAATGCAGTGGTAGAGCAGGAGGTTGGATGAACTGGTACCTGACATCCAGAGTCAGAGTGTGCAAAATTAGTATTGAAAGGAGTGCTGAGCTGTGGAGAACAGAGCACGATCTGACCCATTGAAGCTGGCATTACATTTTCAGAGATTGTTTATCCTCTGCCTCAAGATTTGATAGTGGAAAATAAATTGGATCAATTTTGAGTTTTATTCTACTATTAATAGCCTTAATAAATTAAGTGTTAATTACTCAAAATCCTACCGTTTAGTCAACTTCCGCAACCAGAACCTCAGCATCAACAAACCCAAGAATACAGAACGTTTTCCTATGGATCTAATGTCGTAGAGCAAAATAGTAAAAGCAACTGGAAGTAAGTGAGTTAAATTTGTTATTAAGTTGATTGTATTAAACTCTGGCAGAGTGGGGCACACCTTATTTATAGAGATATAATCCTTTGAAGAGAATGTTCAGAAAGTGGTCCAAATGCTGCAAATGTACTCCACTATCTTCTGTTAATCTTTGCAGCTTGTTTTCTGAAGCAAGTGCTTTGGCTTTGATTTTGGACTTTAACCCCAAGAAGCTGATGACAGCATGTTTTTCCTGTTGGGAATTTTACTGAGGTGAACTTTCATATCTTTTTAGAATCCTTATCTATTTTAATATTCCATTTTTTGGCAGGTATTGTTGCTTGCCTTTTTTTAAAATCAAGTAGTGCAGCTCGGCAGCACATTAGCAATTTAGTCATGAGGATGTGATTATCGTATTCCACAGAAGTGCTTGATCTGAGCCCAGAGTAAATGTCAATAATTTGATCAATGTATATCACTTCAAAATGATTGATTTCCTACTACTTTGCTGAAACTTTGCTGTTCAAATTTTATGAGATGACTAGACTATGTCCCAGCTTCACACGGGTGGGCTGGTCAGCCAATGGATTCTTCGCTGGCAGCTCAGTCACTGAGAAGACACACACGCACGCACGCACGCACACACACACACACGCGCGCGCGCGCACACACACACACACACACTGACTCACACACCATATATATGGCAGTAAACTTTCTTGAATACTCACATGGCTGAGCACGGCCTCTCCACTTTGGGGCTTCCACAGTCAGCGCCACTTCCGCAAACAGAGTGACTTGTGCACTTACCTGAAATTACGCAATCAGCGCGACCTTTTCACGCACTGGAAATTACGCAATCAGCGCGACCTGTCCACTAAGCGGAAGTCACGAAATGAGCGGGACGTTTGAACCAAACACAATCGGACCTAATAAAGCATTTATTCCTTCCAAGCACAGTCGGACCTAATAAAGCATTGCAGTTTCAAGCACAGGCAGGGCAGCAGGCCAAACAACTCATGGCATTGTCATTAAGGGCTAACAAATCATTTATTGCAAGTACATTGTAGACTCACAGTTCTGTTGATTCACAGCTTAGAATGAGAGTTGTGGCCTCTCCCTTGCGATCTTGCAGAGTGACTGAGTCACATCCAGGCATCCGGGGTTTTATAATCCTGCCCTCCCCCCCAGAAGGGGCGTTACCTTCATCGCGGTGATTGACAGGCGAGAGGATCTCAAGGTTTTTTAAACACTCATAACTTTTTTATTTTTCATCGGTGGGAAAAATCCTCGGGGCCTGCTCAGCGGAGGACTGAGTAAGATGGCCAAAAATCATAGTGATATATGGTAGCATTTTTTCTAAAATCAATATACAGTGCAGACAGGAAGTGGTCAATTTGAGATTTTTAATTATATAGATATTACAGAATGCAACAAAATCAAGGGAACAAATAAAACTGAGGCTTGGGCAGCTCTGTATCATTATTTGAGGCCATGTGGTTTAAATTTGTTTATTAAAGTGATACAGGTGCACAACCTTTTATCCGAAAGCCTTGGGACCAGACACTTGTCGGATTTCGGAATTTTTCGGATTTCCGAATGGAAGATTTTTAGCGTAGATTAGGTAGGTAGCGCGGGCGGCTTGAAAAGTCTGGAGTGGCTGCCTCCTCCCCGGAGACCGGGGAAATCATTGTAAATCATTGCATAAATGTTAGTCAGTTAGTTTGGAGGGATTTTATGTGGGTGGGGGGTGAAGGGGGAAACTTTAATTCTTAGTCCCCTACCTGGTCGGAGAGGCGAGGAGCGGGCAATGCCTTACCGGGTCGCCGTGCAGTAAGCTCCGGAGCGCTGTGGCCGCGGACTCCCAACATCGCGGAGCTGAGGGCTGCGGGCGTCCGGTCGCGGGCGGCGCCGGTTGGAGCTCCGACCCCGGCAACTCTACCCCTGGCTGCGTGGCGCTCCAAATCCAGCGCCGCCCGCGGCCGGACGCCCGCAGCCCCAGCTCCGCGATGTTGGGAGTCGGCGGCGTTGCAGCGCTGGGATACCAGCGGGGAGCGGGCAATGCCTTACCGGGTCGCCGTGCGGTAAGCTCTGGAGCGCTGTGGCCGCTGACACACAACATGTCGGACACGCAGCGGTGCTGGGGCTGAGGGCGTCCGGCCGCGGGCCGCGCTGGATTTGAAGCGCCGCGCAGCCAGGGGTAGAGTTGCCTGGGTCGGAGCTACAACCGGCGCCGCCCGCGGCCGGACGCCCGCAGCCCCAGCTGGGAGTTGGCGGCCACAGCGCTCCGGAGCTTACTGCACGGCGACCCGGTAAAGCATTGCCCGCTCCCCGCCTCTCCGACCAGGTAGGGGACTAAGAATTAAAGTTTCCCCCTTCACCTTCCCCCCCCCCCCCCTTTTTCACATAAAAGCCCTCCAAACTAACTGACTAACATTTAAGCAATGATTTACAGATGTTTAAGTGTCTCCCCGGTCTCCGGGGAGGAGGCAGCCGCTATAGTAGTACAGACCTGGGTTGACCGTGGGTCGTTTCGGGTCAAGTTTGGCGCCAACCGCGAGCTTTGGTGTGCAGACGACATCCTGGAAAAAATGGCCGGTTTTCAGAGTTTTTCGGTTTCCGGAACTCCGGGTAAAAGGTTGTGCACCTGTAATAATTATTGCAAGAAGTATGGTGAGAAGTAGGCTACTCAACCTCTCGTGCCTACTTGATCATTCGGTAATATGGCTTTTTCTTACTTTAGTAGCACCTTTTAGTATTAATCTTATACTCCTTGATCCCTGTAATACCTAAAATCTGTTTATCTCTGCCTTGAATATACTTAGCAGCTGAAATTTCATTGCCCCCTTGGACAATGAATTCCAGTCATTTTAGCGCAGGTGATAAAATTTAACCTCAGCTCCATCCTGAATTACTTGTTCTTTATTTTGACAATGTGCCCTGGGAAGGACACTGGGATTGACCGCAGGTATGCTGCAAAACAATTGCTTAGTCTCTACCTGGGCTTGCCGATGTAGAAGAGGCTGCAACAAGAGATCAGGTGGGAGGAGCTACTGGTGATTTCTTGCCTCACTGCTGTTAAAGTACTTTGATGGTGGTGTAGGGGAAATTATAGCATCTTCAATAGTTGGCCTGTGTCCTTGTATGCCATCTTTTAATCTCTTGCTATTTAAAGAATCCTCTGTTTCTATGTTTTCTACCATAAGGGATGGCCTCACATTTTGCACCTATACTGTATCTTGCTCATTCACAGCCTGTCTAAAGGTCTCTGAAATGCTCTGCATCACCCTTTATGGCCCACATTGGTGTTGACCTTAATACCGTTAGTAAACTGACATTCAAATTACCTGCAAAGGAAAGCATTTATTATTAAGGCAATGGTCCTTGTTAACCAGACTTGGCAATTTGTCAATGCCGGAGGTGGTGGTGGTGAGCTGTTACCGCATTCCAAGTGTTATCATCGCCGCTGCTTTATACCAAAGGCAATTGAATGGCCTGCAGCTTGTTTTATTATGAACTAGCTAGCTGCAACAGTTTTTTACAACAGATAATGAACATTTCTATCAGCATCGTATGGCAGCAGGGAAGTATTTTATATTTTCTGTTCTGTCGGATTAAGATTATCTTTCGATATTTATATAAAAAACTCTTTGCCTAATAATGATGGATTAAAATGTTGTCATGCAACACGAGGAGCGCATCAATAATTTCATTACCTGAAGATATATTGGTGCTTTTGAAGTGTGATATTTTTGTTATGATTGTATTTTCCCTGTTCTTCCGTGCAAGGGTGTCATGACAAATATCGGACTGCCAAAACGTGATTTATTAAATAATGACAGGTGTATCATTTCATTTGATAAGAGAATATTATAATTGAAGAGGTAATCACACACAATGCTCATTTGTAGCCAGGTTCATCAACAAGTACCTCAACAGAAACCAAGTCAGGAACAGAGGCAATTTTCAAGTGGATCCAACACTAAAGGGCAAAGCAATAAAACTAGTTGGAAGTAAGTGGATTGCACAGCCTAGCAGACAGCTGTTCATTTTATTTACTCATGTTTTTTTAACTTCAGTCACATTTGGCCATCCTTCAACAGCCTTCAGATCTTTCTGACATGAAGCAATGTTCTGAGCCTTTCTGTAGCCAATGTGATGTTTCTCCATCATTAGTAAGATCTTATAATATAACCATATAACCATATAACAATTATGCTGTTTAGATTAGTTTAACGATACAGCGCGGAAACAGGCCCTTCGGTCCACCAGGTCCGCGCCGACCAGCAATCCCCGCATATTAACACTATCCTACACACACACTAGGTACAATGTTTACATTTACCAAGCCAATTTACCTACATACCTGTACGTTTATGGAGTGTGATATGAAACTGAAGATCTGTATCTGTATCCAGTCTAAGTTTGTTAGTTTGCTAGGTAGATAATTAATCTACCTTTGATTTAAACCAGCATCTGCAGTTCTTTCCTACACATGAAGACAATGAATTTCATTTCCCATTTGAGATGGCATTTTGCTTACGTTAAAATCTATATAATACTAAAACTCTTTGTCTTGTTTGTGGCTGTGTGTGTGTGTGTGTGTGTGTCAATCTGGTTAATTTTCCTATTTTTCAAACGCTAGGCCACAGCCTTCCTATTTTCACTCATCCTACTCACATTATTTCCGCCGAGGCGATAAATATCTTCCCGTCGCATTGCCACCTATATTTCCAAACTTTTTAATCGTTTAAAGTTTTAAAAACAGCCCGAAAACTCACGCATTTCGGGGAAAAAAACCCGAGTGACATCACAATGCACTCGCAAGGCAGGATGGGACACTCCGGGAGGGAGGGGCGCTCGCGTGGCGGCGACTGCCGGTGCCCAATGCCTAGTGGGGAGGGTGGAGCTGGAGTGAGGGCCGGGGCTTGTGATGTGACCGTGACCGAAAATGAAGCCGCCACTGGAACCAAGGAGGAGCCTGGGTCCGGGGTCAGGGACGAGCCCAGAGATTAAGTCGGGGCCTGCACTGGAGCCCAGACGGCGGCCGAGCTGACAGCTGGAGTCTACAGCCAGGGCCGGCCCGAGTACGAGTACCAGGCCGAGTTCCAGGCCCTGGCACTGCTCTACGACCTGGGTAGGTCCTGGGGAAGGGAATGGGAGTGAGGGGAGGAGGATGAGGGAATTGAGGAGGAGGAAGATGCGGTGGGGAGTGGGGTGGTAGAGGGAGATGGGAGGGGTGGGGGTGCGGCGGTGGGTGTTGAGCAGGGAGATGGGATGGGGTGGAGGAGGAAGATGCCCCCTCCCTATCTACCCTTACTCCCACCCTCTACCCCTCTCCCTCCCTCGCCCGTTCCCTCCCTCCCCCCCACTCTACCCCTCCCTCTACTCCCCTCCCTCTCCCTCTACCCCCTCCCTCTCTGCCCCTCTCCCTCTCTATCCCCCTCCCTCTCTTCCCCTCCCTCTCTACCCACTCCCTCTCTACTCCTCTCCCCTCCCTCTCTAGCTCCCCCCTCTCTGACCCCCCCTCCCTCTCTACCACCCCGTCCTCTCTACCACCCTTCCCTCTACCCCCTCCCTCTCTAGGGATTGAAGAGGGAGGATGAAGAGGAGAAGGAGGGAGTGCTGGGGGATGAGGAAAAATGAGCTGCGCCTGTGCAATTGGGGCCTATGTGTGAGTGGTGCAATATTGCGTTGGGAGAACGGCTTTGCGTTGAAACGGGTGAGAGGTGGAATCTTGCGTTAGGGAGCAGATTCTAGTAAGCTTTAAAATTGTGGTAACACCTGCCTCTGCTTCCAAGTGAATATATGTTTCTGCCTTGACGGGAGCTTCCAGGATCACTCTCACTATCTCTGTACTTTGGACGTCTATATGGCTTTATGACATAGTGTTTCATGACACGTGTGACTTCTTATGTTGGATTCCTGTTCTCAAGTAGTTTCCCAGGAAAACTGGAATGCTTAACCCTCATTCTGATTTCCATGAACCAGTGTTCTCAAGTGCCCTGGTTATTTTCTTTTATTAAAACTTAGATATTTGACAATTATTTATTTGTTCTTGAGGTACTTAGAGCACTTTGAGACTACGTAAGCTTTTGTGTTAATTCAACCTCATTCTTATCATTTAGTTTGTTTCAACTGAGTCACTAATAACGACAGTGTTGACCTTTACATCTTGGACAGGAGATGAGAACAAATTCAGTCTGGAAACCCCCTTGCTGCAATTTACTTTTATTGGAAATATTACCGTGCATTTATTAGATCGTAAAAGGATACGGTTTCTATGCTATAGCTCTAAACTAAACTAAAAAGTAATTGGAAAAACTATGTGCCAGAATGTTATAAAAAGGAACTGCAGATGCTGGTGTATACCAGAGATGGACACAGAACGCCAGAGTAACTCAGTGTGTCAGGTAGTCGCTGGAGAAAATGGATAGGTGACATTCGGCTTTGGGACCCTTCTTGAGACTGATTGTAGTAGGGAAAGCTGGAAAAAAACCTGGAAGCGAAATTCCAGGACAATTTAAGACCGGCAACAGATGACCTCAGGCAAGGAGGTTCCCTGATAGGCAGTTTGTTGGATAGAGGCAGCTGTAAGCCCTAGAGGGAAAGATAGTTGCGAACTCTGCCAGAAATCTGATTTCCAGCAGGTTCCTGCAATACCTTGAACATTACTTTTCCATTTGTCTAATGACATGTGAAACAGAAACCTAAATGTAAGCAAAACACTATTCCTTTGATAAAACAGGTAAACGAAAAGGAAACTGGAAAGTTGGTATATTTTATTTAAAGGACAAAAATACTTTGGGCAACTTTGGCTGCATATATTCCCTAATACCCTATAGACAAATTGGCGATATGCAGAGTACTGCCCTGCCAACTACAAATTCAGAAGACTGGTGTTATGACTTCTTGTAATGCGATTTCTGGCCTCAAGTAGAGACACCCATAAAAACTGGAGTGCTTAACAGTCATTCTGATCTCCTCAATTAATTATTCCAGAGTGCCTTTCGGTTTGGTGCAGTATTCCTTTGGTGCAACAATATCTTTGGAAACCTGATCGCACATGCTTATCGGATTAGGGATACTCCATGTTGTTCATGTTGTTTAGAAACAGGCAATCAACTCAATCAAAATATCCCTCAGCCTTAAAGCCTGTTAGAATGTTAGGGCTATGTTAGAGTATACCTTTTGGTGTGAACTTTAACATTTAAAGTGTTAGTAATTCCATTGTTTAGTGTGGTTATATTTAGTCTCTGTGGATTCTGTTGATTTATGCTACTCTCTTCCACTTCATGGATTTGCATTGGACACGATGATGCAAGCATGGAGAAAAATTAAAAACGCAATGAACCTAAATTGTTGTTATGATCATTCATGTGGCTGGGATTATCAAACATAATTGATTAAATATATTTTTTGTGACATGGGGGACAAAAGGGGAGTATATTAAATAAATACTCTTACAAAACTGCTTTTCCTATTGCAGAAACACTGGGAGGCAGGTGGTGGGAGTATGATACGAGAGAATTTTTGATAATTTCCACATTTGCTTATGAGAGTAAGCCTTTTTATTTATCAGTTAAGCGCACTATGGACTTCATGCTTGGGCTTTGCCTATTTTGCTTTAGCTTTATTTTTGGCTGTTTAGTTACATTATGTAATCTTTTAGCTGGTCAATGGTTCCACTGTTTGTTTAGTATTCTTTGTACAGTAAAGCAAAGCCCCATTGATTTTTGGCTGTAAGAACACACAAAGATTGTATTGTGTTTATTGAAATCTTCGCAAGAAAAATGGTTTCATTGTCTGGCAAATTTAAAGTTGATTACATTTTAATGCAATTAAGTATTATAATGTTTATAATATGTTCTAACTCGTTCTTTAAATTTTAGCACAGGTGTTAAACAACAGTTGGGAAACACTTGGAAAGAAAATATTAGGCCTGCAGTAAATGAAATAAAGAAATTTGCATCTACTACTGACACAAATCGTTCACAAATGAAAATTGCAGATAATTTCAGATCATCTGACTCTTACAAAGTCCAGACAGAGTCTTATCAGCAAATGCATCAGAAGTTCAAGAATTCACCCCAGAATATAGCAAGCAGTAGACACTGTGGCCAACAAAATAAATTTACTGAAAATCAATTGGTAAATAATCCTGATGATGGTGTGGATCAGGTACGTTTTCATAAATTTTGCTTAAAGTGAGTTTGTCTATATTGAATATGCAATTTGGATATAATGTTTTGCTTTCCATGATACTAATACAAACTTAAAATTAAGTCATACAGGATATTTCCACATTCTGAGAGAAATTTATCATTGAATAATGACCTAGCAATATTTTGGAGTAGAAACACTCTGAGGTGTGTGCATCCATGTGGCTCTTGCGCACCTCCGAATGGGAGTTGTTGGAGTAATATTGGTAGGGTGTATAGGAAGGAACTGCAGATGCCAGTTTAAACAGAAGATAGACACAAAATGCAGGAATAATTCAGTGGGACAGGCAGCATCTCTGGAGGGAAGGAATGGGTGACGTTTTGGGTCGAGACCCTTCCTCAGGGGATTAGGTCTTTAGTTTTTTATGACTTTCAGGATGTTATTTTGTGGGTTTGCAGTGCTTTAGATTATTGGATTATCAGAAGATCAATGTGCAGAAAAACATCTTGTATTTCGAAAATGATTTCTTCAAATGATAAATAAGATAAAAGACATTTAAATTAATTTAAGTTTTTATTTTGCTTTCTAATCACCACACCATTTTTAATCCTTTTCTTGTTCATTTAATCCCTACTGATGACACATTCAATTACTCAAGCTTTCATAATGTATTCCTGGCTTCCAAAACCTCCCACAAAGACTCTCAACATTCATGCTTTTGTAGTTCCAACACTTGGCATCCAGTTCCACATTCTCAAAGCTGTTTTTGTAATTTTTTTCAAACGTTGTTAGTACTTGTTTGTATGAACGTGTGTTTTTAAAAGGTTTTCCACGTTAGCATTTACTTTAAATTCCTTCGGCCTTTGTAAAATCACTTAATTTTCTTTCCTTTTTGTTTTGTCCTTTGTGCCATTATGTCTTTCATTTGGTATTTGTTCTTTTTGACTTCATTTATCGTTTCAATTTAAACACAAATTGATATTATTACAAATCATTTCCTGATACAGATTTAACTCGGAGTAATGTCAACATAAATGGGCAGTCTACAGGTTAATGAAAATTACCATGGCATCAGGGCATTGAGAGCGAACTCTAGCCAAAGGGTTATCCACTGCCTGCCTATCATTTCCCAAGTTCTTTGTATCTTCGGCCCTACTTCTGGGATGATAAAACATACATGGCATTCTTCAGATGCAATCAGTTATATCACAGCATAAATATGATGAAGTGTATGGCACTGAGTGACCTGTATCTGCAGCTTTATATGTCTCTCCTACAGTCAGTTTGATAAAACCACAAGGATTCCTGAAAAAGCCTTGTGTGGTGAGCTCCTGGCAGTTGTAATTAAAGTATTTATTTTCCCACACAATTTTTTGAGAGTCAGCGCGGAAACAGACCCTTCAGTCTGCGCCATCCAGCAATTCCCGCACATTATCACGCCTACATGCACTTGGAGCAATTTACACATATCAAGTATACAAACCCGTACGTCTTTCGAGTATGGGAGGAAACTGAAGATCTCGGAGAAAACCCATGCAGTCACAGGTAGAACGAAAAAACTCCGTACAGACAGCACCCATAGTCGGGATAGAACCCGGGTCTCTGTAAGGCAGCAACTCTACCGCTGCCAGTTCTAGTGACAGCAATCATGAGCAAGAGTGCATATATATGCACATGGGGCAAGAATGGAGCACCAATTGCTTAAGGTTCCAGTAATTACCTTAAAATCTATTCTATATACTTATATAAAACTCTCATCTTGTCCTCTTGTTTGCGTTGTTTCTAAATTTGCGCAAAAACAATCCCCCATAGCGCTACGATCTTTTGCCACCATACTCGTCATTCTCCTGTGCTGCAAGTGCATCAAGTTTTATTCCGACCGGTGAAATATTACAAAAGTTATTGGTCTGTTATTCACCGGGATGGCGACACCCCTTCCGCACTCGCTGTCAATCACTGGTGGGGAGAATAAAGCTGAAGAGGCGGAGAGCGGGCGGGGGCTGCTGTGTTCACGGGCGGGGGCGGCGACCACCACAACGAGCCGGGTGCCGATGAGTGCAGCCGGGGCTGGGAGCCACTGAGTGCAACAGGTGCCTGGTCCTGGAGCCTGTGAGTGCGGTCGGAGCCGGAGTCGCTGAGCCCACACAACCCCCTCCCCCTCACCCCCACCCCCTACTACATACACACCTTCCCCAACCCCCCCTCCCCCACACACACACACCCCTCCCCCACACATCCCCTCCCCCACGCCCACTCCCTCATCCTCCCAACACTCCCACCCTCCCCCCACACCCCCCCTCCCCCATTCCCCTCTCCCACACCCCCTCCCCTGGCTGCAGAACGTCCCTGTTCCCCGGCTACAGAACGCTCCCACCGTTGTGTTGGGGGACGGGTGAGTGGTGGAATATTGCATTGGGGAATGGGTTGCGTTGGGGGACCAGGCCTCCCATGAGACTGGGACCCAACGGGTCCCACTTAGTCTAGTAAGCTTTTAAACGTGACCCAAATAAACTCTCAATTCCAGGTAAATTCTGTCAATGATATGAATGTTTGAAAAGTATGTTTACATAGGAATGGTTGAATTTGTAAGTAGCATATTTAGAGTCATACAGCATGAAACGGGCCCATCGGCCCAACTTGTCCATGCTGACCAAGATGCCCCATCTAGGCTAGTTCTGAGGGATGGAGTGGGAAATGTTTGGGCAGTGTTTGTTCACACCCTCTCCTGATCGCAACTCTAAAATTATTCTTGGTAGGCCCTTTGTTATAAAATTTGCCCTCCACCCCTCCAGCACAGAATGAGAAGCAGCTCCAACATTACAGTGCCTCCAGGAAGATTACTAATCCCAGAGACAGACGTAAACAGTAACAACAAAAATCCCTATCTTTGCACATGTTGATTTCCTCCAGAGATCTTATTATGTTTTCTAAAACATTGGGCCTTAATTAACAGCTTTTGATCATGGCCTCTTTCAGCGCCAGCCTTTGAATACGGTGTGCTCATTTTAAAAACTGAAGGAATTGTATATTTCCAATTAATTTGAAATTAATGCATCTAAATTTAACAGTGTTGATTTTGGTCAGTTGATTTATTCGTGAAAAAAACTTGCTTTGATTGTAATGTGTCCCCAGATTCACACAAAGAGACACATGTATCTGTTGCAAGCATTAACTGATGGCAAAGCAAAAGTATGATAAGACAGTTTTTGCATTGCATAGCCAGTCTTCCTTGATAGGGTTGAAAGTATATTGGGACACCTCAATTAAAGTAATCATTGCAAGTAATAGAGATTGCCAGTAGGAATACTCTTGTTTGCTATTTTACTGGAGGAAGACAAATAGAATACTACAAGGTAGAATAGACAATAGGTGCAGGAGCAGGCCATTTGGCCCTTCGAGCCAGCACCGCCATTCAATGTGATCATGGCTGATCATCCCCAATCAGTACCCCATTCCTGCCATTTCCCCATATCCCCTGACTCCGCTATTTTTAAGAATAGACAAGACTTCGACAAATGCAACTGGTGCATCATAAGGTCATAAGTAATAGGTGTAGCATTGAGCCATTCGGCCTATCAAGTTTACTCTGGCTGATCAATCTCCCTCCTAACCCCATTCTCCTGCCTTCTCCCCATAACTTCTGACGTCTGATCTAACAGTGCCTCAGCTTTAAAATCCACATACTTTCTTTCAAACGCATCTCCCCTTTCTTTGTATAATCCTACACTCCTTCAGTTGAGCAAAGACTGTTTTATCCAATTCTGGCCTCTTTCATGTCCCAATTTCCATTGCCTCACCATGCCTTCCACTGCCTTAGCTCAGCTTTGACATTCCCTCCCTAATACTACACCTCCAGCTGTTGCTTCGCGTTGTAAGGTCCACCTCCGTGATGAAACATTTGATTACCAGCTCTTTTGTCTCATTATGTGGCTCAAATGTTCCTTTTTAAAAATAATATACATTATCTCAGGATGGTTTATAATATTGAAGGCAGCAATTAAATAAATTGTTGTTTACATCAACAATATTTCTATTATAATTAATAGAACAAACTGAACCTTTGGTTTTCTTTATAAACAGAAGTCAAAGCCGGTCCAGATGAAATTTGCACAACCAGGAAATTCACTACGTGTTTTGACTACAACTTTAGAAGGCCTGAAACACTGGACCCAGTACAGTGACAGATTTGCATTACTATTTGAGGTCTTTGGTATGTGTACTTATCTTTCTTTCACTCTTTGTAAATGCATGATTCATTTCTACATTAATGTTATGCATAGATTTAAATGTCCTTAGATGCCAGGTGAAAATATCCAATTTGTATTTCTTTGTACTGTGAACTGTTAATCAATCATTTAGAAATTTAATTTACAGTGCCCTCCATAATGTTTGGGACAAAGACCCATCATTTATTTATTTGCCTCTGTACTCCATAATATGAGATTTGTAATAGAAAAAATAATATGTGGTTAAAGTGCACATTGTCAGATTTTATTAAAGGGTATTTTTATACATTTAGGTTTCACCATGTAGAAATTACAGTTTATACATAATCCTCACATGTGAGGATGCAAATTGTGGAATGCAGAGACAAATAAATAAATGACGGGTCTCTGTCCCAAACATTATGGAGGGCACTATATATCCATCAGAAACAAGCAAGACTGAAGTAATGCTATAATGTAAAATACATAAACTAATATAATGAGCATTTGAGTCGAGGAACATTTTGCAGTTAATCAAGATTTATGTCATTTAGGTGGTGTTGGTAAGGCTGAGTTGCAGAGCACTGGAATTGTTCAGCAGGCCAGACTGAATCTTTGGAGAGAAAAATAATTATCTTTTTCTTCACTAAGGATTTGTTAGAATTCGAGTGAATGAATGGAAGATATTTTGTTTATTTAGTGTTCCACTTTTGGCAAACCAAACACGAATTGGGTGATGGATTTGTAGAACCCCGTTTCTAAATCCGCAAGTGTGACTGTGAGTTTCCACTAGCTTGTCACTTTAATTGTTCATTACACTCCCACATTCATCTCTCTTTCTTTAGCCCTCATTACTGTTGCAATAAATCTCAATGTAAATTTGAGGAACAACGCTCCATCTTTCAAGTAAGCATATTATTGCCTTCTGGATACACATTTGTATTCAATAATTTCAGATGGTTAACTGTTCAGCCATGCATCTTTCCAGAGTTCATTTTTCCCCACCACTTTTCTATTAATTTCAAATGTCATTAATTTGTTCTTGTTTACATCATCACCAGGCAAATCTTGTGTTAAATCTTTACCATCCTCGGTCAGTTGGCACTATCACCACTTGTATCATCTAGAAACATAGAAAATAGATGCATGGCTGATCATCCAGAATCAGTACTCCTATTCGTGCCTTCTCCCCATATCCTCTGATTATGTTAACCCGAAGACCTATATCCAACTCTCTTGAATATATCCAGTGAATTGGCCTTCTGTGGCAGAGTTTTCCACAGATCCACAATTCATTCCTAAATGGCCAACCCCTCTTGACCTGAAACGTCGCCTGTCCATTTCCTCCAGCATCATTGGAGGGAAATGGACAGATGAAGTTTTGGGTCAGGACCCTTCTTTCATAGCCTATAATTCATCCGCAGATGCTGCTTGACCCAATGAGTTCCTTCAGCACTTTGTGCTTTGACAAGAATGTGTGTTCATTAGTGGGCCAATCTCTGATTTTTCTATCTAATTTAAAAATCATCACTTGTCTACATGTTAATGCAAAACTTTAATAAAATAATTATAGGCTATGAAAGTACTGGAGGAACTCAGTGGGTCAAGCAGCATCTGCGGATGAATTATAGGCTATGAAAGAAGGGTCCTGACCCAAAACTTCATCTGTCCATTTCCCTCCAATGATGCTGCCTGACCTGCTGAGTTCCTCCAGCAGTTTGTTTATTGATTCCTGCCTCTAGTTTCTTTTGTCTTCATAGGCTATGAATGGTAAACTAACATGTTCAAAAATAATTCGAGGAAGGCAGATTTGTAAATCAACAGTAGATGGCGCAAAAATCTAAAGTATAATTCTTGAATGCGGTGCAGGAAAAATGAGTCCTTGACCATAAAGATGTAGTAAGCTAGCTTTGGAAAGGACAAGTAGGAGTCACCAATATTTCAAAGATCAAAATCTACAGTGATTCACAGATTAGTAATTGTTCATGGTAATAAAGGTAATATGCGCTGAGTACCAGCTACATTATTGTAGTCACGGTTTGCTGGAGGGATATGTATATGTGACCTGTACCCTAAATCTGGCTTTCACATGAGGCCCAGTCCTTTTATATAGGGCTCAAATCAGGTCTGCACACAAAACAAATCTCATAGAGCAATGGTGAGATTCCCGATCAAGTTGGTTTATTCAGGTCGCGACAATATATACTAGGAAGCACTTGAAGAGGTCCCAAAGTACTTCACTGACTCAACGCATGTGCAACATTTCATACTATTCGCTTTACAATGATTACTTGTGGGTACTAGATTTTGCAATAATTCACCAGTCACCTACATTTCTTTGTAGTCTTTCATCCTTGTTTTATCTCTGCTGCAATTGCTTCTATCTGACTGACAGCTGGGACTTTTCTTCATGTTCTTAGAATACCATCTCCCATTTGCTTTGTTAATAGGTGTCATAAAGTGACTCCTCTTATTGTCTATCAATTTTGTTGCGCTCAGCCTGGTTTACAAACATCCTATTTTAATCTTTGCTCCACCAATTCTGGTTTTTGTAATCGAAATACATCTCTAATACACCTTCTTGGAGTAATCGCTGCTATCTCAATTCCTGCCCGATTGACAAATATTAGGGTCTTCAGCTTCGTATATTGCTTTTTTATTATGCCAAAATAAAAAAAATCAGAACACTTGCAATCAGTAACTGTACAAATACTAATACGTGCAATTTAATCTTAATCCATGTAGATTAGCATTCAGCTCCCAGATTCAGATCCCAGTTTCCAATAGTTTTTCCCAAATGTTCTCTACTTCTGAGTAATGCTTCCAAATAGTCTCAGTGCTCTCAAGCTATTCATGAACCACCATCTCACCCTCCTTCACTAGTACCATCCAGTCAGTGTGGCGGTGTGGTATTGGAGGACACATTTTGAGAAATCTCCTTAATGTCTCATCCGCGTCATTTCTTGACGTAATAAAGTCTACTGTTGTCAAATGTTAATCCGATGGTACCTTCAGTTTCTTGCCTCTGATGGTGATCTGTCTCAGGAGACCTTGGATTATGACTGGAGGGTACAATTCCGGACATTGTTATCATACCATTTAGCAGAGTAACAGCATAATATTTTCCCTACAATAAGGCAACACTCACAAAGAATGCATTAGTCTTTAAATCAATCACAAGCTTATAGTTGCTATAATGTGTACATCCACGACCAGACTCTATTGCATTATTAGCTCTTCTGGGCGGGCCCAGTGTTTTCCACCTTGATGACATCTTTCCAACCTAATTCCCTAGATTTAGAGTTATTATCACGTGTAACGAGGTGCAATGAAAAGCATTGTTTTACATGTTATCAAAACAGATCAGATTTACTACATACAGTGCATTCAGAAAGTATTCAGACCCCTTCACTTTTTCCACATTTTGTTACGTTACAGCCTTACTTTAAAATTGATTAAATTCATTTTTTTAATCATCAATCTACACACAATACCCCATAATTAAAAAGCGAAAACAGGTGTTTAGAAATGATTGCAAAGTAATTAAAAAGAAATAACTGAAATATCACATTTACATAAGTATTCAGGCCCTTTGCTATGACACTCAAAATTGAGCTTCGATGCATCCTGTTTCCATTGATTCTTTGAGATGTTTCTACAACTTGATTGGAGTCCACCAGTGGTAAATTAAATTGATTGTACATGATTTAGAAAGGCACACACCTGTCTATATAAGGTCCCACAGTTGACAGTGCGTCAGAGCAAAAACCAAGCCATGAAGACAAAGGAATTGTCCATAGACCGAGACAGGATTGTGTCGAGACACAGATCTGGGGAAGGGTATAAACCAATTTCTGCAGCATTGTAGGTCCCGAAGAGCACAGTGGTCTCCGTCATTCTTAAATGGAAGAACTTTGAAACCACTAGGACTCTTCATAGAGCTGGCCGCCCGGCCAAACTGAGCAATCGGGGGCGAAGGGCCTTGGTCAGGGAGGTGACCAAGAACCCGATTGCCACTTTGACAGAGCTGCAGAGTTCCTCTGTGGAGATGGGAGAACCTTCCAGAAGGACAACTATATCTGCATCAGACCAGTTGGGCCTTTATGGTAGAGTAGCAGACAGAAGCCACTCCTCAGTAAAAGGCACATGACAGCCTGCTTGGAGTTTGCCAAAAGGCACCTAAACAAGATTCTCTGGTCTGATGAACCCATAATTGAACTCTTTGGCCTGAATGCCAAGCGTCACGTCTGAAGGAAACCAGGCACCGCTCATCACCTGGCCAATACCGTACCTACGGTGAAGCATGGTGGTAGCAGCATCATGCTGTGGGGATGTTTTTCAGCGGCAGGAACCGAGAGACTAGTCAGGATCGAGGGAAAGATGAACGGAGCAAAGTACAGAGAGATCCTTGATGAAAACCTGCTTCAGAGCGTTCTGGACCTCAGACTTGGGCGGAGGTTCACCTTCCCACAGGACAACGACCCAAAGCACACAGCAAGACAACGCAGGAATCGCTTCGTGACCAGTCTGTGGATGTCCTTGAGTGGCCCAGCCAGAGCCCCGACTTGAACCCGATCGAACATTTCTGGAGGGACCTGAAAATAGCTGTGCATCGACGCTCCCCATCCAACCTGACAGACATTGGGAGGATCTGCAGAGAAGAGCGGGAGAAATTCCCCAAATACAGGTGTGCCAAGCTTGTAGCGTCATACCCAAGAAGACTTGAGGCTGTAATCGCTGCCAAAGGTGCCTCAACAAAGTACGGAGTAAAGGGTCTGAATACTTATGTAAATGTGATATTTCAGTTATTTCTTTTTAATTACTTTGCAACAATTTTTAAACACCGTTTTCTCTTTTTTATTATGGGGTATTGTTTGTAGATTTAAAAAAAAGAATTTAATCAATTTTAGAATAAAGCTGTAACGTAACAAAATGTGGAAAAAGTAAAGGGGTCTGAATACTTTCTGAATGCACTGTATCAATGCCATCGTCAAACTCAAGCATGAGGGAAGATAACAAATGCAGAATACAATTCTCAGCATCCATAGACAAACTCCAACGTTACAATGCGGAAGATGTGAATGTGACTGCACCTATGAGAATGTGACTGCACCTCTGCTCTAATCCCTATCACTGTCTATCAGACTAGGAGAGGCCATTCCCCAGCATCATTGGTAATAGCTGGATCTAATTATCTGATATTGGTTTGGCCACATGAACCTTGTCAGCCTACTCACTATAAAATCCAGAGATTCTAGCTAGAGGAGGAAGAAGGAAGAGAGATAAAGGGTGGCATCTTCCTACTAGCTCTGTTTCCCTGTTGCAGGTTTGTGGAAGAATGAGCCACTGGGACAAACCTGAGACTACCAGCGCTACAGTGTGCTCAAGAGTGGGCTACTGGGAAGAAGCCCTAGACAGCCAGCTCTTCTGCTGAGGCGAAGACTGAGTGGTCGGGACAAGCCTGAGATGCCAGTTCCTCTTCCTGCCCATGGGCAATGAGGGATTGTGCCTACACATAGAGGCAAAGACTGAGCCGCCAGGATAACACAAAAACTGCCTCTTCAAGCCCAAAGCTGAGCAGCCAGGATAAAACAGACTGCCAGCGCCTCCTCACAAGGCAAAGGTGAACTGCAGGGAGAACCCTGACATCAATACACACAATACACAATACAATTTATTTGTCACTTGAACCTCATAGAGGCTCAAATGAAATGTTGTTTCTGCAGTCATACACACATGAAAAAAAAGACCCAAGACACAACACAATTTACACAGACATCCATCACAGCGCATCGCCTCCTCGCTGTGATGGAAGGCAAAAAAACTTATCTCTCCCCTGCACTCCCCATTCCCTTCCCGATGTCAGAGTCAAAGCCCCCGGCGGGCGATGGCAATTGTCCCGCGGCCATTAAAGCCACGCCGGGCGATGCAAGGCCACGCTCCGGGTCTTGTTGTTGGAGCCCCCGGCGGGCGCTAGCAAAGTCTCGCAGCCGTTGAAGCCACGCCGGGCGGTGATGTAAGGCCCCGCTCCAGGTCATCCTCAACCCCGCTACTCGGGCGGGAGAAGTCGCCGTTACAGAAGCCTCGAAAAGCGGTCTCCCACCAGGGACCCGCGGGCTCCCGATATTACTGTCTGCCAGACCTGCGGTAAGCCTCCGAATCTCCGGGGGTCGGGTCACAGCAGCGCGCCACCACAGCTCCACCCGCTCCGGACTCGGCCAGCTCTACGATGGTGAGTAAGTCCGCAGCTCCGTGACTGGAGCCCCAGGTCGTTCCTGCTGGAGGCCGCTCCACGTTGCAGCCCCAACGACAACGGAGACCCGACAGGGAAAAGGTCGGGTTCTCCGTGCAGGGGAAAGATTTTAAAAGTGTCCCCCCCCCCACCCCCTGCCCCCCCCACACACATACCCCATCAAAAAAATAATAAAAACTACATTAAAACGGGACAAAAATAACAAAAAGACAAACGGACTGCAGAGGCCGCTCCGATGCCACACTTGGAGGATGCGGGAAACTCGCATGATGGAAGAAGAAGTTCAAATGGAGGATTGCTAATATGTTGATTGGACTTCTTTATCTGGATGTGCCACTCCTTACGTTTGTCCCATTCTTGTAGCCAGAGTATCATTCCGAAGCACTTCTCTTGAAAAAGAAAACTGGATGTTAATGCACCTTGAGACTGTATGATGCCATAGTCTCTGGTGCTGAGCAAACGTACTACCATAATTGCACTTGCTGCAGAACTCTGTATCTCCAGAGCCCTCTAAGGAATTGCTTTTAGAGATATTTAACTAACTAACTGGATAACTACTGCTGGAAATTTGAACAGAAAATGGTGGGAAACTGACGAAAGAAGAACTCTCTAGTAAGACCAGGAATGAGCTGACGGGCCAAGCCCAAGATCGCCATTGATCCATTGACAATAAGGGATTGTTCTCCACATCCCACACCAGTTGAAGAATAAGGAAGGTCCATTTTGCGTCTGCCACAGTAAAATGGCAGCCCCACCCGAGACTATCATTCCGGTTAAAGTAAGCTAGCATACCTTAATGGTATGCGCCATGGTCTCATTAAGGATTGGGATGGTCCTGGAGTTTTTCCCTTGTATCCGTTGACAATGTTGGTTGTGCGTTTCAGGACTTCAAGACTGTGGAACTTCATTCATACCTGCTGGTTGGGGGGATGGTGTAGGTCTGACTATTGCATGCTTCTTCCGTTGCTTAGCACATCTGATCCTGTATTCTAGCTTAATCAATTTGGCATATCGCAGGCTTATACTTTTACGTCCATCAAAATAGTGTTGAACCCCAGAAGTGATAGTATTGAGAGACCCAGAGATATGGCAGGCTATGGTATTATAGATTACAGTTGAATGCTGTTCTGTTATTGCTGGTGATACACAGTGCTTTATGGGTGCCAAATTTTGAGCTGTCAGGTATGTTCTGAATCTGTGCCACTTAGCACAATAATACTGCTCTGGAGGTGGAACTTTTCTTTCTTTAGTGCTGTGGTCACCTACCAATATTGTTGTGAGCATTTACCAATCTCTTGCAAAGCATTGAATTATTCTGCATTTTAGTTCCATATCTATGGCACCTTCTGCAGGTTTTGATGGCAAAACATGGAGACAAATAGAAATGATTGTTCTTTCAAGCTGAAGAGTAAATGGAAAATCTGAAGATAATCAACAGGTCAGGTATCAATGGAGAGGAAAAGTCATTGCTCATTTCAAAATGTTTGAAAAGGCGGTATTATACTTGTCAGAGAACTGCTAAATAAAAATGTAGTAAGTGGATGTTTGCGAAGTGCATGAAAGTCTTGAGGCTGCTGATATGGAAAAGTGTACAGATGGTTGCAATTCTTATGAGAAAAAACAAATCAGTGAATCAGATTTGATGTGACTGTGTTAAACTATATTATCCATGACAGAAGGTAGCTATTCTTAGGCAGTTCTGGGGATTGAGGAAGACTTGCTTTCACTCTAGTTTCAATCTAATATAGAAAATGTTGACTTACTGTGGTGACATTTTGCAAGCCATACAACGGGTCAGGATCAAATATAACAGTACCTGTACTGATCTTCTACAGGTAAAAGAAACAGCACAAATCATCCATATTACATCCATCAAAATAATATTGGACCTCTAGCTTGGTAGTATTGAGAGAGCCTGAGATATGGCAGGCTATGGCATTATTGATTACACTCAAATGCAATTCTGCTATTGCTAATGACACACTTGCTTATAGATGTCAAGTTTTGATTTGTCAGATATGTTCTGAATCTATGCCATTTAGCACAATAATAGTGCTACAAACACAATGTTCTAGAGCTAAAACCTTTCCTTACAGGGACACTGCTGTGGTCACTTCTATTGTTGTAGGCAATTACCAATTTCTTGTAAGGCATTTAATTGTTCTGCAATTTCATTTCGTATGAGTCAAGAGTGTTTTATTGTCATATGTCCCAGATAGAACAATGAAATTCTTACTTGCAGCAGCACAACGGAAACAAAATATGAATGACACTTTTTTAAGGTTTTGGTGCTGGAGCATGGAAATAAGAACCAGTGAGAGTATGGAGAGAATTAAAATGATCTTTCAGGCCAGGAGAGCGGCGAAGAGTAAATGGAAAATCAGAAGATAATCAGCAGTATCTATGGAGAGAAAAATTAATTGATCTAAATTATTTTTGTCTCTCCTCAGATGATGTCAGACCTGCTGGGCATCTGCAGCATCTTCTGATTTTTAGCATATCCAATTTTTGTTTTTCCATTGAAATATTCATGGCAGTGGGAACAACTTAAATGTTTCAAATGTACGTCAAAGATTGGCAAGGTTGTTAAGGTGGAAGAATGTGAAATGGTGTGAATGTGGTTTCAGAAACTTCACTCGGAGTCAACTAACCTAGAATAGTAGTTGGCAATAAATATATGTTCAGAGTTCTAACAGCTCTAAATATTCTCCAAATATGCTACTTGTAACAATGGAAATTGTAGAGTGACCAAAGATGAGATTGATTCATTGATTGGTTGATTGATATAGCATGGAAACGGGCCCTTTGGCCCACCCACATCACGCGACCATCGATCACCCATTCACACTAGTTCTATGTTATCCCACTTTCACACCCACTCTATATATTAGGGGAAATTAATTGGGACCAATTAATTGACAAACCCGCATGGAAGGAAATCCACGTGGTTACAGAGAAAGCTTGCAAACTCCGCACATACAGCTCCCAAGGAAGGATCGAACCTGGGTCACTGGAGCTATGAGGCAGCAACTCTACCAGCTGCACGACTGTATTGTCCTTTTATAAGATGAAAAGGACTAAAATTAATAAGAAAAACAAAATTTTACATGTGCTATCACATTTTTGTGGAGCTAATGATGAAATTACCCATACTTCATTAGTATTTAATTAGGTTCATTCTCATCAATAACTTCAGTTTTCTGTAATGAAGATAGATGAATTGAATTAAGTAAAATGGTAATTGCATTATTAACCATGCTAATTTCAAAATGTTTGAAAAGGAGGAATTACACTTGTCAGAAACTGCTAAATAAAACTATAATAAGTGGATGTTTGCTAAGTGCCTGGAAGTCTTGAGGCCACTGATATTGGAAAAGTGTACAGATGGTTGCAATACTTAAGAGAAAAAACAAACCAGTGAATCAGGTTTGATGTGACTCTTTGTTACACTATATTATCCATGACAGAAGGTAGCTATTCTTAGGCAGTCGTGGGGATTGAGGAAGACTTGCTTCCACTCTAGTTCCACTCTAATATAAAAAATGTGCCATACATTTTACAAGCAACACAACAGGACAAGATCAAATATAACAATTCTGAACTTATACAGATAAAAGGAACAGCATAAAATCAAGCTGACAATTGACACTCTGCTGGTCCATTTAAATGGGTTATCGCTATTGTGATCTACCAACGACAATGAAGTTACTGACAGTAAGGATACAGGGCCAGGAAACACTAGGGAGGCCTCCATTGTGCCTGGAAACATGGTCAACAGTGTGACATGCAAGACTGAAACGCAGGGCACTATGGCTCCTTCCCTACTATCATTCTGTCCAATATGCAGACTCTAGAAAACAAGGTTGAGAACTTGAGGGCAAGGCTCTTTGTCAAAGGGAGTTGAAGGATTACTGTATTGTTTCATGGAGACATGGCTCACCCCCAGCTCCCCAGACTCAGCCCTCCAGCTGAAGGTTTCTCCATTCTTCACATGGCTTCACCACCAAGTGACTGGAAGAGGCAGGTTGTGGATCAGCAAGGAACCCTGATCTAATGGAACCCTCGGGGAAAGGGAGAGGTGGAGACGTCTGCTTCATTGTGGTGCTCAGACGTGGCGGCCCTAACCAACTCCTGCTCTCTGCACCTAGAACTAACCAGTGCAGTGCCATTCCTTCTATCTCCTGAGGGAATTCACCTCCATCATCATGACCATGGTTTACATCCCGCGCCATGCAGATGTTTGTCTAGTGCAGGAGAAGCGGTACGCCCTGGTCAACAAATACCAAACAACGTATGTTGGCGCCTTTCCCATCATAGACGGGGTCACCAGCCAGGTCAATTTGAAGAAGTCACTTCCTAATTACCACCAGCATGTGTCCTGCAGCTCCTGAGGATCAACAGCCTCAGCCACTGCTATTCCACTATCAAAGATATCTACTGCTGCATCCCTCACCCTATGGGAAATCAGACCACCAGGGTGTGCTTCCTATTTATAGGCAGCGACTAAAGAACACAGTGAGGCCGCCACAGAGCTGGTCAGGGGAGGCAGAGGAATGACTCCACCCTTGCTTGGAGTGGGTAGATGTTCAAGAACGTGGCAAGGACATGACCGAATGAGGCACGGTTGTTACCGATTTCGTAAGGAAATGCGTGAATATGTGTGTTCCCACCAGAACCATCCAAGTGTTGGCTTGGATCCAAGCCATCCAGAAATGCTTCAATCAGAAGGCTTGGATGGACCAAGAGTTCTGCAATCTTCTGATGATCTGGTATTGGGGAATTCAAGTCTGGCAATGGAGGTTCATATAGGAAGTCCATGTGCAACTTCGAAAAGGCAAGGAGATAGATACTGGAGGGTGAATATGCAAACTCCTAAACAGAACCTGAGGTCAGGATTAAACCCGGGTCTCTGGAGCTGTGAGGCAGCAGCTCTACCAGCCACGTCACTGCCACCCTAGTTATCAGCATTTTCAACATCTGTTTAGAGTACTGGGCAGGAGATGGCTGAAGAAGATCCTGGTTATGCTTTTTCCCGTGACAGATGTCAGCTCTTAGTAAAGGTTGACATCTGGATTTGTCTCTTTTCTGAAGATGATGGTAAAAGGATTCATAGCAAAAGGATTTGAGTATAAGAGCAGGGAGGTACAGGGTCTTGGTGAGACCACACCTGGAGTATTGCGTACAATTTTGGTCTCCTAATCTGAGGAAAGACATTCTTGCCATAGAGGGAGTACAGAGAAGGTTCACCAGACTGATTCCTGGGATGGCAGGACTTTCATATGAAGAAAGACTGGATAGACTCGGCTTGTACATGCTAGAATTTAGAAGATTGAGGGGGGATCTTATAGAAACTTACAAAATTCTTAGGGGGTTGGACAGGCTAGATGCAGGAAGATTATTCCCGATGTTGGGGATGTCCAGACCTAGGGGTCACAGTTTAAGGATAAGAGGGAAGTCTTTTAGGACCGAGATGAGAAAATCAATTTTTACACAGAGAGTGGTGAATCTGTGGACTTCTCTGCCACAGAAGGTAGTTGAGGCCAGTTCATTGGCTATATTTAAGAGGGACTTAGATGTGGCCCTTGTGGCTAAAGGGATCAGGGGGTATGGAGAGAAGGCAGGGATGGGATACTGAGTTGGATGATCAGCCATGATCATATCGAATGGCGGTGCAGGCTCGAAGGGCCGAATGACCTACTCCTGCACCTATTTTCTATGTTTCTATGATCACAATTACAGCATAAGCTAACTTTTCCATGACTGATGGTGGTTTACAGGCAAGAATAGTTTAACATAGCATATATTTAAAAGATCTTATTGTTCTATCTTCTTAATCATCTTTTGCTTGGGTATGTTCATAAAAAGTCTGAACTCTACTCCAATGGCATGTAGCCACTGGCAGTGATGAAGAATATTCTTAAGGAACAGTGAATTAGTTTTTGAGTTATCTAATCTTATGTGATTGAGGGACCTTTCTATGCACAAATTGACTGCCGCATTTGCAAGAACATGGTGACAATTAAGAAGTAATTAGTTTGCTGCAAAATATTTGGTTCCATCTGAAGATGTGAAGGGTGCTTAAATGAATACAGATTTGTATTCTCTGTCCATCCCTCCCTATGCATTGGTTCTGGGCTGACTTTTCACAGGAATACCATACGTACAGTGATTTTCCTCAAAGTGAAGCTTATATCCTGTAATTAAATAATTGATCTGTTGATGATTTTAGTGGTAAGGTCCCTCATAATTTTTTTGCTTGCAAGAATTCAGGGGACAGTGATGGTTTGGTGATTCAAGATACTGGGTAGAGAGTGTTAATGCAAGAATTCAGGGGACAGTGATGGTTTGGTGATTCAAGACACTGGATGGAGAGTGTTAATGCCGTGGGGATTATAGGAGACTGGTGATCGGTCGGCGGTACTGGGAACCCGTCCGAAGGCTCGGCAGACGGTGGGACCAGGAGGTAGTTAGAGACGTAGGATGCGAGGTACAAGGGCCGGTAGGAGAGTGAACTGGGTTAATGCCTCCAGCGCCTTCAAGGTCGGCTGGAGGAGACGCCTCCAGGCCACAAAGATGGCCGGACAAGGAAATCGACGTCGGTTCGCGAGAACTGCTCCGGTACATCGAGCGTGCGGGCCGACCTTACTTTGGAAATGACGACAAAGCATGGCGGCACCTGCATGTGTAATATATGCAAAAGGAATTTCACTGTGCAGTTGCATAAATGACAAAAAGCACCATTGAACTAGTTGTGGGAATGTGAAGGTTGGATATGTTGTGTCAGCAGATCACTGGGTGGCAGTAGGTGGGTAAAGAGTTGTGACTTTCAAAATGTGGCTGGGATCACTCCGTGAGAGAAATTATTTACATAGGAGGGAACATATACAAAGTGATTTTCAGTACTTGCTTCTTTCCCATAAGTTACACATTGGTAAATTGGTAAAAGCAGAAATCTTGTATATGAAGGAGACAAGATTAGCGTATTCAGAGATTACCCCGTGGAAGTTGCTAAGAAAAGAGCGTTGTTCACAGAAACAAAAAGAATACTGAAGAACATAAAGAATCTGAGATATGGACTGTTATACCCCGCAACACTGAGAGTCAGTTACGAGAAGAAGGAATACTTCTTCATCAAGCACACGGAAGCATTTGAATTTGCCAAGAACGTCGAGGACAAGATTGAAGATTGAAAAATATTCAACTCTTAACACCTATCTCGCAGAGAAGATATGGAACTCTAAACTTTAAACTATTATATTTAAGAGTTGCCTAAAATTCGCAATAAGAATTGGGTATATTTCCTACAACGGATATATATAAAACTAACATTCTAGTACTAACCTCTAACCTCTAACAACTATTAATAATCAAGAATATTAACTAACACTAACTAATGATAACAAGATTATTTAGATTATTTAAGAATTAATTAAAAGTATGAAATATAAGTAAAGTATGATTCAGGTATTTTATAATGAGAAATGTCTGATGGCCCTTGCCCTGATGTTTTCGTTTTTGATTATTCTTTGATAAATGTTTAGATTATACAAAACTAATATCTCAATTTGAGACTATTAATTATACCATTAATGGAATATAATCAATATTTCTTTCCCCCCCACAAATTGTATGCATCGAATTGGAAACTTTCCTTTTAAGGAAAGCACGGAGCTAGTATTTTTATAAACCAAAAGCTACGGAAGTCCATAGATGCTTAGCCACATTAGGGTGGCTATCACTAACTGCACTAATTGTAGTTGTAGTTGCTTTTCTTTCTTACTTTCCACACTTTACTAACCCTATTAGCTATCACCTTTTTTATCTTATATCACATTATATTTTGTATATGGAATGGAATTGCATATTTTATTTAAGGAGATACGTTCGGATGGAAAACAGACGTGACCTAAAATTCATCTACCTGAAGTTCAAGTATAAGGTAGGGCTGAGTGTGCTGAATCATCTGCTCTACCACTTAATCACAAGATGCAAGACATGAATATAAAAATTGGGGGTGAGGGAATTAAATTCTGTAGTTGGAATGTTAAGGGAATTAATGAACCTATCAAGAGAGGCAAAGTATTAGCACATTTAAAATCATTGAAAACAGATATAATATTTCTCCAGGAGACACATCTTAAAAAGGAAGCACAACATAGACTGAAAGCAAAATGGATTGCTAAAGCGTACCATTCTTCATTCTCACATAAATCAAGAGGTGTGGCAATATTAATTCGTAAAGGTATACCCTTTAAACATATATCAACGATAGAAGACATTGAAGGCAGATATATTATAATAATAGGGGAGTTATACTTAAAAAAGGTGACTCTCCTCAATGTGTATGGACCAAATTTTGATAGCCCTCTGTTTTTTAAGAGAATTCTTAACAATATCCCGGAAGGTACACAACAAAACTTAATAATTGGTGGAGATTTAAATTGTACATTGGATGCTTGTTTGGACAGATCATCAACTCAAAGAAAACTAAAATCTCGATCAAGTGAATTTTTAAATTCATACATTAATACCACTAATATTAAGGACGTCTGGAGAATTGAAAATCCATCGGGCCGAGAATATTCATTTTACTCACCAGTACATAAAACTTACTCAAGGATAGACTATTTTTTGGTAGATTCAAAACTTATCCCATTCACCTATAACTCACAATATCACAACATCATAATCTCAGACCATGCCCCATTAACATTTATGATCAAAGTAAACGGAATGGCAGAGACACAGTCACAATGGAGATTTAATCCCCAAATCTTAAAAGATAAGTCATGTAATGAATATCTAGTAAAACAAATTAAAATGTTTTTTGAGGCTAACGATAGCCCTGAAATCTCTGCCTCGCTTCTTTGGGAAACATTTAAAGCATTT
Organism: Amblyraja radiata; assembly: GCF_010909765.2. NCBI lineage: Eukaryota > Metazoa > Chordata > Chondrichthyes > Rajiformes > Rajidae > Amblyraja > Amblyraja radiata. The sequence goes on along the minus strand of NC_045983.1, from coordinate 5,602,921 downwards.
GTACGAGGAGCATTAATTTCTTCCCAATCATTTTTTAATAAAGAGAATAGGGCCAAACAAAAGAAACTGGAAATGGAAATAAAGCAATTAGACACAGAAAATGCAGCAGCACCATCCACGATAAAACACAATAAAATTGCAGTATTGAAATATAAATTAAACAAGATTTATTCAGACCAAGTTATAAAACTTTATCAACATACAAAACAATTAAATTTTGAATTTGGTGACAAACCACAAAAACTATTAGCGCGTCAACTTCGCAAATTGGACGGGGAAAAAACAATATACAAAATTAGAACAGATAAGGGAGAAACATTAACATTGCCTAAAGATATTAATGATAGATTTCTACAATACTATCAAAAATTGTATTCATCTAAAATAACAGAACAATCAACGGGAATGGAAACATTTTTACAGAATTGTAAGTTTACGGGTCTAGATCAGAAAGAGAGAGAATTGCTAGGGGCTGAAATTACGATAAAAGACATTGAAGAATCAATAAAGTCCTTAAAAAATGGAAAGTCGGCAGGACCCGATGGACTAAATTCGGAATTTTATAAAAATTTTTATGACTTGCTTTCCCCACGCCTACAGACAATGTACAAATATGCTTATACTCAACAGAAACTCCCAGAAACTCTAAATGAATCAACAATCATACTTATACCAAAAACGGACAAGGATCTTGAAGACCCAGGTTCATACAGAGCTATAGCCCTCTTAAATACTGATCAGAAAATATTAACTAAGATTCTATCTAATAGATTGAGCTTAGTGATCAGTAAATTAATACATCCTGACCAAACAGGGTTTATCCCCAAACGGTATTCATTTTTTAATCTGAGAAGATTATTTAATATTATATACTCCAATAGAATCCCCAACGCAGAGCTAGCAATTATCTCGTTAGATGCTGAAAAAGCATTTGACCAGGTAGAATGGCCATATTTATTTTCGGTGATGGAAAAATTTCAACTAGGAGAGAAGTACTGTACATGGGTTAAATTGTTATATTCTAACCCAACAGCTAGAATATTAACAAACAAAATGTTATCAACTAAATTTAATCTCTCTAGAGGCTGTAGACAAGGATGTTCACTATCCCCACTATTATTTGCTCTTGCAATTGAACCCCTAGCAGAAAGCGTTAGAAACCATCCAGGAATATTTGGATACAATACTAGAGACACAAGGAATAAAATCTCCTTATATGCAGATGATATACTAATATATATTACAAAATTAGAAACTAGTATTCCAAACCTATTAAATCTAATAACTCAATTTGGTCAGTTTTCGGGATATAGAATCAATTGGAATAAAAGCGAAATCATGCCAATAACAAAATTTAATTTACATACAATACAACAATCCCCTTTTAAAATAGTTAAAGATAAATTTAAATACTTAGGAATCTGGGTAACTAAGACATATACCTCTTTATTTAAACTAAATTTCCCACCCTTACTGAATAAACTACATAAGAATATTCAATACTGGAAAACACTCCCCATTTCAATGCTTGGGAGAATTAATGCTATAAAAATGATTTTTTTACCGCAACTACTGTACCTACTTCAATTAATTCCGATATATATCCCAAAAACTTTTTTCAAAAAAGTCGACTCCATTGTTACAAGTTTTGTCTGGGATTATAAGAATCATAGAATAAGTAAAAAACACTTATGTAAATCAAAGATAAATGGAGGTCTGGCTTTGCCAAATTTCTTATTTTATTTTTGGGCAGTCCATATTAAAAACATGAATTTTTGGCTGGAAGAAATGGACCAACAACCAGATTGGCTAATGATGGAAAAGGAAGACTGTCTACCTTTTGAAATTGGACCGATCATATTTGCCCCCACAAAACAGCACAAAAAAACCTATAAAGAAAACCCCATAATACATAGTGGAATACGAATTTGGAAACAAATAAAAAAAGATTTAAAATTGAATAATATACCACTCTGCCTTCCCATTGTAAATAACCCTTTGTTCAAATCATCCTTTATGGACAAAGGTTTCACACAATGGAAAAATCATGGAATCAAAAATATAGGACATCTTTATGGGAAAGGTACTTTTCTTTCATTTCAAGAGTTACAACTGAATTATGGACTGCACTCAAATAATTTTTTCAGATATCTACAAATTAGAGATTATGTTAAATCTAATACACAAGTTTACAAGAATAGGGAATCAGAAATTCTTGATGAGTGTCTGAACAAGCATCCTAATACTGAAAAACTAATAGCTTATATTTATAACACCCTACTAAATAACGAGGTACCACCGACCGAACTACATAGATACAAATGGGAAATTGAAATAGGTCATCCTATCACGAAAGATATGTGGGACGAAAGTTTACAACAAATACATCAATGTTCATTAAATGCCAGACATATTTTAATACAATTCAAGGTCTTACATAGACTACACTTCTCTAAAATAAAACTAAATAGAATTTTCCCACAAATCTCTCCTATTTGTGATAAATGTCTACATTTAGAGGCTAATTTAACACATACTTTTGCAAACTGTATAAAACTTAAACATTTCTGGACAGATATTTTTGAAATAACTTCAAAAGTTATTAATACAAAATTGGACCCAGACACAAAATTAATAATACTTGGAATATCAGAACAAAGCTTAACACTCACAACAAACCAAAGAAACTTCCTCAATTACAGTATAATAACCGGAAAAAAATTAATATTAAAATTTTGGAAAGGCCCTACAACCCCCACAATCAAAATGTGGATTACGGAAATGTCGGAGACCCTATACTTAGAAAGAATTAGACTTGTCTTAATGGACAAACAAGATCTTTTCCATAAAATTTGGGCTCCATTCATTAACTATCTGAAGGGATAGACTGGCACAGCTCGAGGACCCAGCTGAAACTTGAACTCAGGAACAGATGAAAAACTATACTCTATACTTTATAACCTACGAACCTATCTCCATTGATGTATCACAGGTAACCCATTCCACCTTCCTTGTTTTTCTGTTGTGTTTTTTTTTGTTTTTTTTTTTTGCTTCCTCTTTTATTTGTAACTTTCTACCCTCTCTTTTTCTCGCTTTCTATAAAAAATAAAAATACTAGAAGCAGAAGTAATTGATAATGGAAAATTTTAATAATGTATGACTGATGTATATGAAAAGTTTTTTTTCTACTATAATATGTAATTACATTGTATAATATGTCTACTTCTAATAAATAAATTAAAAAAAAAAAAAAAAAAAAAAAAAAAAAAAAAAAAAAAGTTACACATAAGCAGGCTACTCAGCTTCATTATGATGGTTTGTTATGCAAGAGTGGACAGTGTAGGCCATTGAGACACAATTAAAAATGACAGAAGCGGTGCCCAGGCATGTGTTCAACACAATTGAATAACATTGCAATTGTCAAGGACCTCTAAGTGTTGGCATATCAGATGCAAGGAGGATTCGAAATAAAAATCATGGACAAGCATATTACACAAATAACTAGTCCAGAAGAAGATTTTCAGATTCAGATTCAGATTCAATTTTAATTGTCATTGTCAGTGTACAGTACAGAGACAACGAAATGCATTTAGCATCTCCCTGGAAGAGCGACATAGCAAATGATTTGAATAAATAATAAGTGTCCGGGGGGGGGGGGGGGGGGGGGGGTGATTGGCAGTCACCGAGGTACGTTGTTGAGTAGAGTGACAGCCGCCGGGAAGAAGCAGTTCCTGGACCTGCTGGTTCGGCAACGGAGAGACCTGTAGCGCCTCCCGGATGATAGGAGGGTAAACAGTCCATGGTTGGGGTGAGAGCAGTCCTTGGCGATGCTGAGCGCCCTCCGCAGACAACGCTTGCTTTGGGCAGACTCAATGGAGGGGAGCGAGGAACCGGTGATGCGTTGGGCAATTTTCACCACCCTCTGCAATGCCTTCCGGTCGGAGACAGAGCAGTTGCCATACCATACTGTGATGCAGTTGGTAAGGATGCTCTCGATGGTGCAGCGGTAGAAGTTCACCAGGATCTGAGGAGACAGATGGACCTTCTTCAGTCTCCTCAGGAAGAAGTGGGTGGCGCGACTTTCGTCAGCAGCGGCCTCTGCAGTCCGTCTGCGTTTTTATTATTTTATGTCTATGTTTTTATGTAGTTTTTGTTATTTTTTGTTGGGGTATGTGTGTGGGGGGGTGGGGGTGGTGTGGGGGGGAGGGGGTAACTTTTAAATCTCTCCCTGCATGGGAGACCCGACCTTTTCTTTGTCGGGTCTCCGTTGTCGTTGGGGCTGCAACGTGGAGCGGCCTCCAACAGGAAGACCGGGGGCTGTGGTGCCGACTACTCACCTCACCGTCGCGGAGCTGGCCGAGTCCAGAGCGGGTGGAGCTGTGGTGGACGCTGCTGCGGCCCGACCTCCGGAGATTCGGTGGCTGCAACTGCGGGTCTGGCGGATGGCGGCACCTGGAGGGAGACCGCTTTTTGGGGCTTCCGCAACGGCGACTTCTCCCGCCCGAGTTGCGGGGTTGAAGAGCTCCTGGAGCGGGGCCTTACACCATTGCCCCGCGCGGCTTGGAATGGCCGCGGGACTGCGAGCGCACGCTGGGGCTCTAACCAAGACCCGGTGTGCGACCTTGCATCACCCGGCGTGGCTTTAATGGCCACGGGACAATCGCCATCGCCCGCCGGGGGCTTTGACTTTGACTCTGACATCGGGGGGGGGGGGGAGAGTGCAGTGGAGAGATAAGTTTTTTTGGCCTTCCATCACAGCAATGTGATGGATGTTTATGTAAATTATGTTGTGTCTTGGGTCTATTTGTTTGTAATGTATGGCTGCAGAAACGACATTTCGTTTGGACCTCAGGGGGTCCAAATGACAATAAATTGAATTGTATTGTATTGTATTGTAAGAGACGCTGGTGAGCCTTCTTGATCAGAGTTGAGGTATTGTGGGTCCAAGAGAGGTCATCGGAGATGTTGACTCCCAGGAACCTGAAGCTAGAAACACGTTCCACCTCCGTCCCGTTAATGTGGATGGGGGTGTGCGTGCCGCCCCTGGACTTCCTGAAGTCTACAATGAGCTCCTTGGTCTTCTTGGAGTTACGGGCCAGGTTGTTGTCAGCGCACCATGCTGCTAAGTGCTGGACCTCCTCCCTGTAGGCCGACTCATCGTTGTTGCTGATGAGGCCAATCACCGTTGTATCATCTGCATACTTGATGATGGTGTTAGTACCATGTACAGGTGTGCAGTCATAGGTGAAGAGGGAGTAGAGGAGGGGGCTCAGCACACAGCCCTGTGGAACGCCGGTGTTCAGGGTGAGGGTTGAAGAGGTGTGCTTGTCTAACCTAACAGACTGGGGTCTGTTGGTTAGAAAGTCCAGTATCCAGTTGCAGAGGGAGGGGTCGATGCCCAGGTTACCGAGTTTGGTGATCAGTTTTGATGGTATAATGGTGTTGAATGCTGAGCTGTAATCGATGAACAGCATTCTTACGTAAGTGTCTCTGTTGTCGAGGTGGGAGAGGGCGGAGTGAAGTGCCGTTGAGATGACATCCTCCGTACTCCTGTTCTTGCGGTAGGCAAACTGATAGGGATCCAGTGTGGGGGGTAGGCAGCTTTTGAGGTGTGCCAGGACCAGCCTCTCGAACCACTTGGTGATGATGGGGGTAAGTGCAACTGGGCGGAAGTCGTTGAGGCTTGCCGCAGTGGAGTGTTTTGGCACTGGCACGATGGAGGTGGTTTTAAGGCACGTGGGGACAACTGCTTGGGCAAGTGACAGGTTGAAGATGTCAGTCCAGACGTCTGTCAGCTGCGCAGCACAGGCCCTGAGCACGCGCCCGGGGATGCCGTCAGGGCCAGCAGATTTACGTGCATTAGTCCTACTCAGTGCCACGTATACGTCGTAGGGGGTGAGTGTGAGGGGTTGGTGATCAGCAGGTGGCACAGCCTTGATGGCTGTCTCTAGATTGTCCCTGTCGAAGCGGCCATAGAAGTGATTAAGCTCCTCAAGGAAGGAGGCGTCGCTGGATGTGGGGGTGGTGTTGGAGGGTCTGTAGTCCGTGATGGCCAGGATGCCTTGCCACATGCGTCGGGGGTCGGAGAAAATGAATTTTCATTTTCATTGAAATGAGATTGTCAAATGCACAAAAGCAAGAGGCGCTAAAATCCAGTTTTTAAGCATTAAGCCTCTTTGGAAAAACGTGTCACCTAGAAGAAAATGCAGGATAACCATTCAGTATTGTGGCTACATATTTCATTTGCGTCAATTGGGAGCCAAAGGTAGACAAAAATGCTGGAGAAACTCAGCGGGTGAGGCAGCATCTATGGAGCGAAGGAATAGATGACGTTTCGGGTCGAGACCCTTCTTCAGACTGATGTGGCGGGGGCGGGAAGAAGAAAGGAAGATGCGGAGACAGTAGGCTGGGAGAGCTGGGAAGGGGAGGGGAAGGAGGGAAAAAGCAAGGACTACCTGAAATTGGAGAAGTCAATGTTCATACCGCTGGGGTGTAAACTGCCCAAGCGAAATATGAGGTGCTGCTCCTCCAATTTGCAGTGGGACTCACTCTGGCCATGGAGAAGGCCCAGGACAGAAAGGCCGGATACGGAATGGAGGGGGAGTTGAAGTGCCGGGCCAGCGGGAAATCAGGTTGGTTAATGCAAACCGAGCGGAGGTGTTGGGCGAAGCGATCGCCCAGCCTGCGCTTGGTCTCACTGATGTAGAGCAGTTGACACCTGGAGCAGCGGATGCAATAGATGAGGTTGGAGGAGGTGCAGGTGAAAAAGTACAGGCTTGGCGTTCGCTTCGCCCAACACCTACACTCGGTTCGCATTAACCAACCTGATCTCCCGGTGGCCCAGCACTTCAACTCCCCCTCCCATTCCGAATCCGACCTTTGTGTCCTGGACCATTGATCCCTCTTCGACTCTTGTACTGTGGCTGCTTTATGAACTATCCACAAAACACCTCAATTACTTTCCTAGGTATCCGTAACTGCAGTTTGCAACATATTTCTGAATGCATATGGAGACGTACCTCTTCAGGAGAGAGGAATTCATCTCTGTGATCGGAAAGCATCATGCAGCATTGACACATGTGTTTGCCAAGACAGATATCTCTCTAAGTTCAGGAATTGAAAGACAACACACATTTGTTGCTAAAGATTGAGTATGTCAAGAGCATTTTGTCAACAGAAGGGGCTGAAGGACAGCATCTAGATAATGCGTATACCATTGATCCCTCTTCGACTCTTATACTGTGGCTGCCGTATGAACTATCTACAAAACACCTCAATTACTTTCCTAGGTATCTCTAACTGCACCTTCCAAACCTGCAAAAATGTATTAAAAAGGGAAGGTGGTGCATAGGATTTCAACCATCTATGGGCTGCTTTCCAAATCACGTTCCATCTAGACTTGGAAATGTGTCCATCATTATCACATGGTTTAAATACTAGAACTCCATGCTCAATAGCAATCATAGGAATACCTTCAGAAGAAATACAGCGGTCCAAAAAGGTGGCTCACCACAACTGCCTCTAAGAAAGGATGGGTGGGCTACAATTATTGGCTTTTTAGCAACACCAACGTTCTGATAAATAAGATCCAGAGGCTGTGATAAGACTTAATCCATTTTATGAGAATTGTTAGTTTCGCACCACAAAATCTCTCAGAAAATAGTCAATCATTTCCCTTTGGTTTTTTTAATGCTGAATGATCTTTCTTTTATATTGATTATCTGTGTAGCTATTTTATGCACTTTGTTCATTCAAGCAACTACAAATTGAATCAGTATTAATTTGCCCTGTCTTCTCTAGGGTTGTAAATGCATCTTATTTTAACATGCATGTTTGTTATAAATGAAGGTTTAAAACATTATTAAATACGATTTCCTCGTGAGAAACAAAAATCAATTATTAATGAATAAATTCAAAGTAAGTAACTTGTCTTTAGCATAGTAAATTTACACCTATTTACATCTGAATAATCATTTCTGTTTATAGCTACTTTAGATTCTGCTGTCATTTCTGGAGAATACAGTGCTAAACATTTTCTTCTGAGAGATAGAAAAGAATCGGTTCCTTGTGTGTTCTATGAAACAGTAAGTATAGCACTCCATATTGTTTAGGGTCATTGGAACATGGGATTTTTTCATGATCATAAATCACCTCTGGTTTATTAGTATTCCTGCATTTATTTTTTCAAAACCAGTGTATCTCAAATGCCTATAAACACCTAAGAAAATAAATAGTGATTGCATATGATATTTCAATAAATCAGTTAAAATATGACGTTGGTGAGGCTGCATTTAGAGTATTGTGTTTAGTTCTGGGCACCATATTACAGGAAAGATGTCAAGTTGGAACGTGTACAGTGAAGATTTACGAGGATGTTGCAAGACTCAAGGGTGTGAGTTATAGGGAGAGGCTGGGACTCTATTCCTTGGAGCGCAAGAGGATGAGGGGTTATCTTATAGAGGTGTATAAAATCATGAGAGGAATAGATCGGGTAGATGCACAGAATCTCTTGCCCAGAGTAGGGGAATCAAGAACCAGTGGACATAGGTTTAAGTGAAGGGGAAAAGATTTAATAGGAATCTGAGGGGTAACTTTTTCACACTAATGGTGGTGTGTGTATGGAACAAGCTGCCAGAGGAGATAGTTGTGGCAGGGACTTCTATAAGGAACAATTAGACAGGTACATGGATAGGATAGGTTTAGAAGGATATGGGCCAGATGCAGGTAGATGGGACTAGTATAGGTGGGACATGTTGGTTGGCGTGGGCAAGTTGGGCCTAAGGGCCTGTTTCCATGCTGTATGACTGATTCTAAAAACTAGGGAACAGGAAAGACACAGATTAATAACAAGACCTTTTCCGAAAGGGAACCCAGGCAGAGTACACTTTGAAGAATATCTGAGAAATGGCAAGTGCAGTGAAGAGGATCTCATAAAATATAGGTAACAAAGGGAGGTGCATCTGAAACAAGGCAAATAAATTGTATGCATGGAAATAAAAAATAAAATAAACCACACAGAGGTGTCAGAAGTAAGATAGCAATAGGTAAAATCAAATGAGGGTAATTGAAAATCAGAGAAAGTGGTACCAGGTGCATTTACAGTTTCTTGCATCTCTGAGCTCCACCAGTAGTTTCTTTGTTGCTCCAGATTCCAGTATTTGTAAACACTTCTCAAGATTCGAGAGAGTTTTTTGTCATGTGTCCCTGATAGGACAATGAACAATGACAATAGGACAATGACAATGAATTATGTCTTCATTTAAAAGAATAGTCTGACATTTCCAACACATGGGGAGCTATTTGCACTAGCCATTGACACATGGTAAGGAGGAATCTACCCGTTGTGGATTTGTCAGTGCCACCTTCCTGATTGAAGCCATCCCAGTCCTTAAACAGTAGTAGTCGGGCTTTGTATGTCTAAATTATGTCATGATGAGAGGATTAATTCAAGAAAGAACTGAAAATACTTTACAGCTTCAAACATATCCCTGCAACATCTGGGCCCTGTAACCTTGAAAGGCTACTAGATGATAACGTAAGAATCAAGAGATCACATAAAGATTTTTTTCTGTTTAACCTACTCACTGGTGAGGTGCCAGAAGAGTGGAGTGTGCTAATGCTGCTGCTTTGTTTAAAAAAAAAAACACAAATTTAAAGCAAAACCAGAATATACCGCATATATGCACCAAATCAGACCACATGTGTGGGATGAGAAACAGTTAGCATTTCAGATCGGAAACCCTTTGTCAAACGTTCTGACAAGAGCCAGATAAGGTGATGGAGGAAAATATAATTACAACATTTAAAGGCAGCTGAAAAGTAACTTAGATAGGAAAGCAGTAGAGGATATGGGGCCAAACACAGACAAATGAGATTATTGCAGATAGAAACCTTGGTTGATGTGGTTGGATGGGCAAGGATAGACAGTAAGAGACTATAAGTTTCTATTATAGTACAGGTATAAACTTCTTGAAAAATAAACCAAGTGCACTTGTTATCTTAAAGTTCCACATTAGAAGTCTAGTAATTTAACCCAGTAGTGTGGAGTTTAAAAATAAATCCTAAATGATGTAGCGAACTAAATATGTCCAACCAATGCAGAATAGCAATTAATACATTGACCGTTAAACTACATATCCAGAATTGTAGGAAGTATGTCAGAGAATAGAATTATCTTACCAATTTACACCATTGTAGTCACTGATTCAAATACTGTAATCCGTACTGGTAAACAACAAGATTGTCTAGAGGCAGTACTGCGATGAGCAATGAGGTTAATCTCCAGTGTGGCATGTACATTATATATTCAGTCTGGAGAAAAGTGGGAATCTGGAAATGAGAGTCCGCGCTGACTAACAATCCACACACACTAGCACAGGACAATTTACAATTTTTACTGAAGCCAATTAATGTACAAACCAGTATGTCTTTGGAATGTGGGAAGAAACCGGAGCACCCAGGGGAAACCCACGTGGTCATGGGGAGAACATACATACTCAATACAGAGAGCACCCGTATTTAGGATCGAACCTGGGTCTTTGGCGCTGTAAGGCAGCAACTGAGCCACCTGGAGATACTAGTGAGTGAATCTTATTAAGTATTGTTAAGAATATAGAGAAAGTAAACACTTCAATGTAGCTGCAGGATTCTAAACCAAGTTAGATGAAGCTACTTTTAGATTACCCCCTCCACCCCCCAATCCAGTACCATGTTTACAAAGCTGTTGTTCTGCTGCTGCAAGTAAGGACTTTATTGATCTGTTTTGGGAATATGACAATAAAACACTCTTGACTCTTGGTCAGGATAGAATAGTAGAGGAAAATAAATCTATAACTGGATTATAGATTATAGATTATAATGGATAATAGATGAATGTCAATTTTTAATCTAATTGTAATTTTTAAATTTGGCCACATGATGGAGCATTTTACTGTTGAAAAACTTTGGGTGTCATTATGCTTTCAATCCAATAGAACCGTAGCTTTTTTTTAAATATTAGGACATTTCTCATAGTCTATACCTGTTTGATTATCATATTTTTTCAACATGAATCTAGTGTTCATTATGCAGGGAATGATGATGATAAGCTGAGAAGACAGTTTCAGCATCAGACATTCACACATGATAATGGGTGCAAAATGTAGTTTCGAACTCTTGACAATAAAGTTCAAATGGACAACCTTGAAAGCTATGTAGTGTTTACACAGCCTTAACAAATTGTTATCACTTCACGAACACCAGCAACTACCACTGTGTCCATTTGTCAATGATGAAACAAGTGGCCATTTGGTAACATGGTGGAGATTGGATATTTGCTGCTTTGTGGTGTTTGTTCCTTCAATCTTGAGTTTATACTTGCCCCTTCTTCAGCCAGAGTTCCTTAAAGGAGAGTGGATTTAATCAAGTGACGTAATGGAGAAAAAATCCATTGAAATAAAAATTATTAGTAACTTTATATCGGCCAATAAAATAGAAATGGAAGGGTTAATTTACTTTCAGCTTCATTTGTTTCTTGGGCAAGTATCAGAATAACAAAATATGCTGTTCAAAATTTATACAGCATTAATAATTTATGAATGAAAATAAATATCAGGTAATCTTGTCCATCTGATAATTGGTAAACATTAATATTCTTTAAATGTAAATGAAAAAGTGTTTTTTTACACAGCTGCCTTACTTTTCCAAATTGATATCAGAATATAATAGCTTTATTCTGCGGATACAGTTTACAGTATTTTCACCATAAATTAATTTTGCTTGAGTAAATTTGCTTGAGGAGGTGTGAAATATATATTTTCTTATCATAAACATCCATTCGGTCAAACCTTATTAATGTTTTTGATGTATTCTTTGCATTGAAGGAAGGAGAAATTAATGTTAAAAGTATTTGAAGAGTAACTGTCTTGACATGAATAATTGCTAAACACGTATAAAACCATAAAGAATAATGACATGTAATATACTCTATGCCATTATTATTTATGATATTTTAACAGTGGCATTAACCCAGTGCCTTCATCAAAGTACTATAAACAAAAATGCTATTATGAACATGTAAAAGGGTTTTCAAGTAATATCGCTGACATTTACTGATAGTCTAATTCATACATTATTAAAACTTCTTACAATGAAGTAAGAAGCACATTTTCTTTCCATAAATCTTATTTTCATTTATCACTAATTTAGATTCTGTTATTCTGTCAGTGTTTACCATGGTAAATTAAGATTTCACCATTTCTCATTTCAATTCGCTATGTCATCAATCACTACACAGTTCTGAGCATTGAGTGATTCTGTTCCAAGAATTTCTGAAATCTCACTCTTGACTCAGTTGAAATATTAAATTTATATAATCTTATATATAATCTTATCAGATGATTGGTCATAACAGGGAAAATTCTACAGTTCTTCGCCTTACCAACAAAGGGATTTGTTCTTCAGCTCATGTTGGAGCAGAATTAGGCCATTCAGCCCATCAAGTCTACGCCGTCATTCAATCATGGCTGATCTATCTTTCCCTCTCAACCCTATTCTCCTGCCTTCTCTCCATAACCCCTGACACCCTTACTATCCTCCTCATCTCCTTTCTAAAGGTATGTGCTTTTATTCTGAGGCTACGGCCTCTAGTTCTAGACTCTCCTATTAGTGGAAGCATATTCTTTACATCTACTCTGTCCAGGCCTTTCACTATTCAGTAAATTTCCAATCAGGTCCCCCCTCATCGTTCCAAACTCCAGTGAGTAGAGGCCCAGTGCCATCAAACGCTCAACATGTGTTAACCCAATCATCCCTGGGATCATTCTAGTAAGCCTCCTCTCAACCCTCTCCAATGCCAGCACATCCTTCCTTAGATATGTGGAATTCTCTGCCTCAGGGGGCGGTGGAGGCAGGTTCTCTGGATGCTTTCAAGAGAGAGCTAGATATGGCTCTTAAAAATAGCTGTCAGGCGATATGGGGTGAAGGCAGGAACGGGGTACTGATTGGGGATGATCAGCCATGATCACATTGAATGGCGGTGCTGGCTCGAAGGACCGAATGGCCTACTCCTGCACCTATTGTCTATTGTCTCAAACTGCTCATTTAAGAATTTGAAGAAGGTAAAAATAAAGAAAAACAAAGCAGGCAAAATTGTAATGATCTTTGGCATAAATAATTCTAATACAGGTGCACAACCTTTTATCCGGTGTTCCGGAAATCGAAAAGCTCCGAAAACCGGACATTTTTTCCAGGATGTCGTCTGCACACCAAAGCTCGCGTTTGGCGCCAAACTTGACCCGAAACGACGCACGGTCAACCCAGGTCTATACTACTGTAGCGGCTGCCTCCTCCCCGGAGACCGGGGAGACAATTAAACATCTGTAAATCATTGCTTAAATGTTAGTCAGTTAGTTTGGAGGGCTTTTATGTGAAGAGGGGGGGTGAAGGGGGAAACTTTAATTCTTAGTCCCCTACCTGGTCGGAGAGGCGGGGAGCAGGCAATGCCTTACCGGGTCGCCGTGCAGTAAGCTCCGGAGCGCTGTGGCCGCCGACTCCCAACATCGCGGAGCTGGGGCTGCGGGCGTCCGGCCGCGGGCGGCGCCGGTTGTAGCTCCGACCCCGGCAACTCTACCCCTGGCTGCGCGGCGCTCCAAATCCAGCGCGGCCCGCGGCCGGAACGCCCGCAGCCCCAGCTCCGCGATGTTGTGTGTCGGCGGCCACAGCGCTCCGGAGCTTACCGCACGGCGACCCGGTAAGGCATTTCCCGCTCCCCGCCTCTCCGACCAGGTAGGGGACTAAGAATTAAACTGTCCCCCTTCACCCCCCCCCCCCCCACCACCACATAAAATCCCTCCAAACTAACTGACTAACATTTAAGCAATGATTTACAATGATTCCCCGGTCTCCGGGGAGGAGGCAGCCGCTCCAGACTCTTCACGCCCGCGCTACCTACCTAATCTACGCTAAAAATCTTCCATTCGGAAATCCGAAAAATTCCGAAATCCGAGAAGTCCCAAGGCTTTCGGATAAAAGGTTGTGCACCTGTACTTCAATAAGCTTTAACTTGTTTTATGTGTACTATGGTCAATGAAAATAATTCCAGGACAATGTTTTCAGAATCAACTGATCTGTTTGTCATACCAGTCAGGATAAAAAAAATCATACTGCATAAATTGCATTTTCTAAAGTACAGTGGAATTGTAGTAATTGGTCTTGATTTCACCAGTATAGGCATACCACTTGTAATCACTGCACTCCCAGGCACTTGTGCATTGGGCACAAAGGAACAATTTGCTTGTGGGAAGCATCATAGAGTGGCATGTCCCTGAGTGACTGCAGGGTCACAAACAACACAGTGGAAAATCCCAGTTGTTGAAACTCCTGTGGCAGCTCTCACTGCTGGTAGGCCTTGCCCTCAGCTCTACCAGCTGCCAAAGCTATCATGATCTTTTTCTTGACAACTAGAAATATATAAAACTATTGAAATTAGATGACAAATATTTTTTTTAAATAAAGAAAATGATCCATAATTGTTAAAATTCATTTAAATATTTAAGGATTCTCTGCTTCCCTCATCCCTGCAGAGCTACAATCCTTATTGAAAATAATCAGATGCTGCGCAGGGTTTAATCTGGCACAGGACCCAACATTTGATTTCTCAACAGAAATGATGAGCGAATCAGTGAGATCCAGTTCTGTTGGTGATCTCCATGGATACTCCAACAGTGAAGCATATTGGAGGATATCGTGTCAGCTATCAGTGAATAAATTTGAGACTGTGTTTGACTAGACATGTGAAATGCTGGCACAGTAGACAGATTAATGTTAGCAAGAGTGAGCATTTACCAGCAACACCCAGGCCATTGTATTGAGGGTTTTGACATTTTAGCTTTCTAGAATATATTGGGATATGGTCAAAGGACAAGTGGTCTCAGAAACTTGTCAGAAACCATTTCTTCAGCTTCCATATCTGCCAGGTGCAAATTTCTAATTTTTTTACTTTTCTGGTCTGAAAGTTAAAGCTGGGTCTTTCTAAAGCACAAATGAGAAACAATTTTGAATGCAGTGGGCAAATAAAGATGGCAACTCCTTAATTGGTTGTCCAGATAGACTTATCTATATATAATAGGTATCTTTAGTCCTGATTTTCAAGGTATCTCTACCAAAGTTTTCAAAATACTACTGCCAAATTGTCTCAGATTTGGCCCTTGTTTCAGATTCTCACAGGGAAGCATTATGACTTTGACACGTTTTAGGGAAATTGTGAATGAAGCTCCTTTTTGCTTCTATGCCTATATTAAGAATGCTACTGAATTCTTGCCGCGCTACTCTTTGAAGTTTAGTTTGGTTTAATTTAGAGATACAACACGGAAACAGGCCATTCGGCCCACCAAGTTTTTACTGACCAGCGATCCCTGCACATTAACACTATCCTCCGGGACAATTTACATTTATACCAAGCCAATTAGCCTACAAACCTGTTCTTCTTTGGAGTGTGGGGGGAAACCGAAGATCTCGGAGTTCTAATATTCTTAAAGCAGATGGTGTGAAGAATTACCTCCTTTCTATTGCTCCAAAACTCGAAGAGTTCAATCGCCTCGAGCTTTGTAACCTTCAGCTTGCCCCTCATCATTCCACCCTACTCCATTGAATATGACCCTTTCCTTTCCACTCTACTTCCAACACACACTCTTTGCCCGGCCTCCACAACATGCCCTGGGAAAAATGTCCAAGAGTATCCATGGAGATCACCAACAGAACTGGACCTCACTGATTCGCTCATCATTTCTGTTGAGGAATCAAATGTTGGGTCCTGTGCCAGATTAAACCCTGTGCAGCATCTGATTATTTTCAATAGGGATTTGCAATATGTGCCTGTGCAGTTACCATATTCTCTTCCACAAATAGCAATCAAAACTTGGTTAGACATCAACTTTAAATAGAAATCTGATAGATTTTTAATAGGTGCAGGTTTGAAGTGATATGGGGCATCAGTTGGCATGGGGAATTACGTGATGTGCTGGCATGGTAGAACAGGTTTGATGTGCTAAATGTTTTGTGAATGTCCTTTCCATTGTGTGTACACTTGTTGGAATAACATTTTATTTCTGTAGCTTTATACTACCAGTGGATATGATGCACCGGTTAAAGTCAGAATCATACAGCATGAAAACATGCCCTTTGGCCTGACCAAGATGCGTTTCGGTGCTGATCCCATTGGCTTGTGTTTGACCCATATCTCCCCTAAACCTTTCCTAGTCATGTACCTTTCTTTTAAACGTTATAGCCTCCAGCCACTTTGTCTGGCAGCTCATTTCATATATCCACCGCCCTCTTTCTAAATAAAGGTGCCTCTTTGCTTTCTGTGAAATCTTTCCCCTCTCACTTTAAGCCTGTGCCATCGAATTCTTGATTCTCCAATCCTGGGAAAGATGTTCATTTACACTGAAGAAGGGTTTCGACCCGAAATGCTGCCTATTTCCTTCGATCCATAGATGCTGCCTCACCCGCTGAGTTTCTCCAGCATTTTTGTCTACCTTCCATTTTCCAGCATCTGCAGTTCCTTCTTAAACATGTTCATTTACACGTTCTATCCCTCTCGTGATTTTATACACCTCTATAAGATAATCCGTCAGTCTCATCCACTCCAAGTAATAACGTCCTTGCCTTCCCATCCTCTCCCTATACTTCAATGATCCGTGTTTGTTTTCCATTGTGAGTGGCCATGAGCCAGGGAATATTATGATGGTAGGTAGAGATACGGCACCTTTTCAGGGTGGCTTTGAGAACATCCCAAATATTTTAGTCCATCTCCCTGGTAATATCCTATTGTAATTGAGGTTGTATTTGAGTGTTTATTTCAAGAATCTGGTGTCCATTTCATTAAAGATGTGCCCTGCCTGCCCATGGAGTATGCTGAGAGTAATTTGGGCGCCGATGGTGGGGATTTTGTTCTGGGGGAAGACACTGATGTTAGATTGCTTATGCTGCCAATGGATTTGAAGGATTTTTTCCAAGTTATCTTTGAGGTATCTACAATGCATTGAGGTATCTACAATGCACTGTTGTAGGTCGCCATGTGTTACAAGCATAGAGGAGGTCCAAGTGCTGTCCTGTAAACATGAGCATTGTGCCACACGTGAGATCTTAATCTTTCTCCTCAGATGACCAAAGTCTGTGAGGTGTACTGAAGGGCAACCTATCCTTTCAAATTGTATAAGGTCTTATATTATCCTTAAAATATGAAACATTATTTTTATCATTTTATAACTGTACTAACAACTTAAGCTAAATTTTATATAACATCCATTTACTTTCTAATGAATAAATGTAGCACGAGAGTTTCTATTTTGACTTTTGGCACTGTTGCCATTAGCATTAATGTTGGTAACATTTGTAGTCTCCAAGTGTCTTTGAAATGTTTCCCATTGTAAGCTAATATGACGGTTGATGCTGTCAAGCCTTGTATTTGCTGTTTTCAATAGGACCGTGACCTTCCAAGACTGATCAGAGGACAGATACACAGATGCATGGGCACCTATGACAAGAAAAGAAATATCTTTAAATGCGTCTCGGTCAGGCCTGCTTCAATTGTAGAACAGAAAACCTTCACTGAATTTGTCAGTGTAACAGATGCTGAGATGACACAGTTTGTTAAGGCTCTGAATGAAGTCTGAGTACTCTTTCATAATACAAGTTTGTACAACATGGGAGACTTAAATGTCTGCGGAAATGTTGTTTGGAATTTAAATTTCACACTGTTTAGAAATCTTAATTTAAAAATTGCATCTGTAGATAGATGCATGTGAATTCATGTGAATACATTGTTGTGTATTCAAAGATATCCAAAGAACCTTTAAATCCCTGGTTTAAAATTGAATTTATGTTTGCATAATCATTTGTTTAATTCCATTACATCAAAAAAGTTTGATTTACTATGCTGAAGTGGGGTACCTGTTGTACACTTCCAATCAACCTTAATTTAGATTTGTTTGCCTGTATCTTCTTAAAAAGTGTTTGTTGAAAAGGATTCAAAAATTCTCACACATTAATTGAAGGTCAAAAGAAGGTCAGAGGAGCAAACAAATCTCAAGTTTTGTCATCTAACTTCTGGGATTTTATTTCTACTTATGTAATTTGTGCAGCTTCATATGCAAAATTCTTAAAATGTATTCATTTCTTGTGCTAATACAGATAGTCAGTGAGCTCCTTATCTGACTGTATAATGATCGCATAAGAGGATTAATGCCTGTGACATTATTGAGCAGTAATCATCTTTTAGGCATAAAGTTTTCATTCTGTATGTTTTCCGTAAATACATCAACATATATTCTGCATTGTTCGCTGTTTAATAAATTTTGGATTATCTTCATTAAAGCCTACGAATCCACTGCTTTTATGGCTCTTTGCTGTTATTTAAAAATGGCTTCTGGACCACAAAATAATAATGCTGTAAAAAATGTATCAGCACTTATGTTACTAACCTGTTTTATAAACTTTCTGTTGAGATCAGTTAAAATTCTAAGCTAAATGCTGTATGTTAGCTTAAATACAAATCACTTCCTTTGATTTCTCATCCAGAAGAGTTCACCAGTTCTACTGGGATGTTAAAAGGACCTCAAGAAGAAAGGGGAATCTAGGAGAGCAACTAGTTGTTCCAATTTAGTTTATGTAATGGGTGTTATATATAGTGCCCTCCATAATGTTTGGGACAAAGACCCATCATTTATTTATTTACCTCTGTACTCCACAATTTGAGATTTGTAATAGAAAAAAATCACATGTGGTTAAAGTCAGATTTTATTAAAGGGTATTTTTATGCATTTTGGTTTCACCATGTAGAAATTACAGCAGTGTTTATACATAGTCCCCCCATCTCAGGGCATCATAATGTTTAGGACACAGCCATGTCATGTAAATGAACGTAGTCATGTTTAGTATTTTGTTACATATTCTTTGCATGCAATGACTGCTTGAAGTCTGCGATTCATGGACATCACTGGTTGCTGGGTGTCTTCTCGGTGATGCTCTGCCAGGCCTGTATTGCAGACATCTTTAGCTTATGCTTGTTTTGGGGGCTAGTCCCCTTCAGTTTTCTCTTTAGCATATAAAAGGCATGCTCAATTGGGTTCAGATCGAATGATTGACTTGGCCACTCAAGAATTGACAATTTTTTAGCTTTGAAAAACTCCTTTGTTGCTTTTGCAGTCTGTTTGGGATCATTGTTTTGCTGTAGAATGAACCGCCGGCCAATGAGTTTTGAGGCATTTGTTTGAACTTGAGCAGATAGGATGTGTCTGTACACTTCAGAATTCATTATGCAACTACCATCAGCAGTTGTGTCATCAATGAAGATAAGTGAGCCAATACCTTTAGCAGCCATACATGCCCAGGCCATAACACCCCCACCACCGTGTTTCACAGATGAGGTGGTATGCTTTGGATCTTGGGCAGTTCCTTCTCTCCTCCATACTTTGCTAATGCCATCACACTGATATGTTAATCTTCGTCTCATCTGTCCACAAGACCTTTTTCCAGAACTGTGGTTGCTCTTTTAAGTACTTCTTGGCAAACTGTAACCCGGCCATCCTATTTTTGCGGCAAACCAATGGTTTGCATCTTGCAGTGTAGCCTCTGTGTTTCTGTTGATGAAGTCTTCTGTGGACAGTGGTCATTGACAAATCCACACCTGACTCCTGAAGAGTTTCTGATCAGTGGGACAGGTGTTGGGTTTTTTTCTTTATTATAGAGAGAATTCTTCTGTCATCAGCTGTGGATGTCTTCCTTGGCCTGCCAGTTCCTTTGCAATTAGTAAGCTCACCAGTGCTTTCTTTCTTCTTAATAATGTTCCAAACAGTTGATTTTGGTAAGCCTAATGTTTGGCTGATATCTCTAACAGTTTCTCAGTCTCAAATGGCTTATTTGACTTTCATTGGCGCAACTTTGGTCCTCATGTTGATAAACAGCAATAAAAGTTTCCAAAGGTGATGGAAAGACTGGAGGAAAGACTAGATGCTGAGAGCTCTCTTATACCTGCATAAAGGAGCAATTACAAACACCTGTGAAGCCATGTGTCCCAAACATTATGGTGCCCTGAAATGGGGGGACTGTATAAACACTGCTGTAATTTCTCCATGTTGAAACCAAAATGTATAAAAAATAACCTTTTAATAAAATCTGACAATGTGCACTTTAACCACATGTGATTTTTTTCTATTACAAATCTAAAATTGTGGAGTACAGAGGCAATCAAATAAATGATGGGTCTTTGTACCAAACATGGAGGGCACTGTAGAATATGTGAGTGGTGAGCATTCAAGACTTGAACATGTCCTTCAGATTCTTTGCTCAAGGGAAGAAGATTTTTTTAAGGGCAGAGCTAAAGATTGGTGACACGTTGAACAAAATGTTTAGATTGAGCCATGAAATGTAACAACAATTATCTTTTACATAATGCAAGTTGAGGTTTTGTTAACATTGCCTGATTAGATTAGATGTTTTGTCAATCACACGTGCTTTATCACAAGAGGGTGTGACACAGATTGGTTGCTATACTTGGCTGACAACTGGGGAAAAGCATGCGAGAGACCATTTCACAAGGCTTGCAGGTAGTGTGGTACCCAATTGGAACACAGGAGACAAGGCTATGACTGACACCTCTGCCCATAGAGCCAAACTGAGAGAGGATTTTAATTTAAACAAAGTGAACAGGTCAGAAGGTGGTTGAAAACTTCATACAATGCTCCTGGCAGTAGCTGTTTTCAGCTTAGTATTTTGTTCATAAGACTTTTATCTTTGACATAATAAACACAATCCCCAATTTACACCATAATACCATAATGTCTGGGCCAGCTAGATACCCTTAGGGGTGATCTTAATTGTGAATTACTAATTTAGACGAAAATTATACCTCGTAGCATTAAGGTAGCTACCTGTACAGTGTGGACGGCTCGATTGTAAACATGTAGTCTTTTCATTGACTGGTTAGTACGCAACAAAAAGCTTGGTACACGTGATAAACTAAATTAAATTTCTATGCTTCAGCTTCAAATATGTTTTAATGTAAAAATTAGCTTGCAGGTAATCGGAATGTAGCACTAGAGTAAGATCACTGTGCTGGGAGTATGAAGCATGTCAAATAGTGATTGGTATGTTTGGCGCCACTTGCGACATTGAATTGTTCTGCTGTATCAATAGGACAGTTCTATTAAAGGTGATGCAACATGTTCAGATGTTAAATTCATATTATAACTCAGTTTAAATGAAACACGTTTCCGGAAACAAGATGTGATTATGTTTGATTCCAATAATGCAGCCTCAGTAACATGATTTTATGTCATAGTTACTTCATAATTGTGCAACCTACACGATCTCTAGACTGGTGCATGGAGCTTCAGTAATTCATTCCTCCAGAGAGGTACCATCAGTAATTTCCTTCAAATCATTTTATGGTAAATCAGTCATGCTTATGATGTGTTTCATTTACTTGAAGATGATTTGCTTAAAAGGCTCTTTTTAGTGAATGTACATTATTATCTCTCAGATTTATCGCCATTTTTTAAGCCATTTCATCTGATTTGATAGTCTGTGCCACTACATTGCCCTACTATGGGTGAATCTGCTTAAAACAGTTGCAAACTAAATAAGTAAGTTAATTTAAACTGACAGGGTTTGTAAGTCTCAGGTCCAGTTGTAAGGATAGACATTGGAGAATGTTGGATTACTGAAAATAGATGACGTGTTTTGATCGACATAATTATCTTTACCTTGAGGCATCTTTGAGTTATGAGATTAGTTGCACTTGATTTATTTTTCCACGATCACCTTGTATTGTCGTAGGGACTTGGTTAAATAATTAACCATTGATACGGAGAGTAATAAAAATAATATTTGACATCGCACGGAGTCTCTTGCCCAGAGTAGGGGAATCAAGATCCAGAGGACATAGCTTTAAGGTCAGGGGGGAAAGATTTAATAGGAACCTGAGGGGTAACTTTGTTTCACAAAGTGCGGTGGGTGTATGGGACGAACTGCCAGAGGAGGTTGTTGAGGCAAATCCTATCACAAGAAATATTTAGACAGGTACATGGTTAGGATAGGTTTACAGGGATAAGGGACAAATGCAGGCAGGTGGGACTAGTGTAGATGGGGCATGTTGGTCAGTGTGGGCAAGTCAGGGATGAACCTGTTTCCGTGCTGCATGACTAAAGCCATGTTTCAGTCACAACCTTTCGAAAGCTAGAGATTCCCATTGGAAATAGAAATGTTGGCCCATTTGGATCATTGCCCCTTTTCTAGAATAGTCTGAAACTAAACCCATTGGCCAACTTGTCTAAACTGACATGCATTTCCCTCTACATCAGATGTTTACCTATTTTTGTAAAAGTCATATTGTCTTACAGCATGGAAACAGGCCCTTCGGCCCAACTTGCCCACACTGACCAGCAAAACCATGTTGATAATCCATAATCAGCCCTTGTCATTTAAATGCATGTGTATCCTACCCCTCAGAATACTATTCACAGTAAGTTGCCGATCGCAGATGTTAAGCTCACTGGCTTGTAGTTCCCAGTCTTTTTCCTGCAGCCCTTCTTGAATAGAGGCACAACATTTACCTCCCTCCATTCTTCTGACATCTTTAATGACGACTCATAAATCTCAGCAAGGGCTCCTGCAATTTCCTCTCTAATATCGATGTATCAATGGTCTCTGCCTTACCTGAGTAATATTATTGTGGTGCAAAGTGTGTCCTCAATCAAATATGGTTAAAAGCCCATTCTGTTAGTGGCTGCGTGAATCTGAAATTCAGAAGAAGAACTACAATGTGAAACCACAAGCATATTGCATGCTTAATGATTTGACCAAGCACTCATTATTATTTCCATTTCCCCAATGTTTGACTCTCTCACTTAGTGTTAATTTTAAGTAGATAACCTCACTCATTATTGATTTTCCACCGGATTAAATTATCTGGACTCGCTATCAAATATCTTCGCAATTTAAAAGCCTTGATTAAATTGCCTCTGACTCCCTGTTACAACAGAAATAGTTCAAGAATCACAAATCCCTTCATGTGATTATATTTCCCTGTGCTTGGCATCATCTTGACAAACCTACAGAATGCAATTTCAGTGCCTTTAATGTTCTTTCCCCTCACTATTTCCACAATCTCTATTTTCGTGTTAGCATTAAATTGAGATGTTTCCTTTGCCAAAATTCAGATAATTATATTCCCTGAGAAGAAAATTGTAGTTAATTGTCCATATATATTTATTAATTGAATAACTCATTGCATGCCCATATTACTTGTAATGTATGCCTGTAATAGATATAAAAAATGGGAGCAGGTATAGGCCATTTGGCCCTTCAGGTCCATGCTGCCATTTGATGGCTGATTCACTCAGTGCCATATCTCAGACTTGTTCTCCCTCCATCCTCTTTGTTTACATTTACATATTGAAATCTACGCCCCTACCTCCTCAATGTCTTGGCCTCTTGTCGAAAATTCCACAGCGTTCAGCACAATGAAGACATTTCTCCACAGCTGAAACACCATGCTAAATTTCTGACCCCATAGCCTAAAACCATTATTTCAGAATCCCCACCTGGGGAAATGGTGTAAACATAGCCAATCTCATTAACCCAGTCATGATTATGTATATTTCAATGATATCCAACTCTAGTGTAGACATGACTATTCCACTCCTCATTAAACAGTCGGGCCATGCCCAGGAGTCAGTCTTGTGAACTTTTATTTAATTCACTGTACGCGGCATTTAAAAAATGGACGGTTAGAAGCCATTTTATATGTGCAAATCATGCACAAAAGTGATTTCATCCAGATTGGATTGTGCAAGCAATCATTCCTGGATGGCATTGTATGCACTGGTAAATCTGCCTGGGTACTTTCATAGGTCAGGGCATTGAATATAAGAACCAGGAAGTCATGATGCAGCTTTATAGGATTTTGGTCAGGCCACATTTGGAGTATTGCGTGCGTTTCTGGTCAGCAAATTATTTTAGTTTTAGAGATACAGTGGAAACAGGTCCTTCGGCCCAAATAGTCCACGCTGACCAACATTCACCTGTGCACTAGTTCTATTCTACACACTAGGGGCAATTGCCAGAAGCCAATTAACCTACAAACCTGTACGTCTTTGGAATGTGGGAGGAAACTGGAGTACCAGAGAAATCCCATGGGTCACAGGGAGATTGTGTAAACTCCGTACAGATAGTGCCTGTAGTCAGGATTGAACCCGGGCCTTTGGCGCTGTAAGGCAGCAACTCTACTACTGTACCACCTTGAATTCCAGGAAAGATGTGGAGCCTTTGGTAAAGAGGCTGTCCCACTGCGGCGACTTAATCCGTGAGTTCAGAAGACTGTCTTCAACCTTCAAGGTCGACGGCACTCGCCTGAAAAACCTCGAGCTGGATCGACCGTCAGCAATGAAACCGCGAGCTGGATCCACCGACCGCACACACACACAAACACATCGCAAAGGCGGGGGCCAGGGAAAGCGGGAGAGCGCTGTTTGAAATTCACACCCGCGATGAACAGGAAGGTAAAAGATGGCTGGCACATAACGGTAAGTTTTTAGAGGGGGGGAGAAGGAGTAGAGACGCCAGCCAACTTTTAATAAAGTTTAGCGGGCATTTAACATTACCAGTCGGTTTACTTACCTTTTTTTTCTCAACGAGCTTTCAACTACCATTGATTTCCTTCGACTACCCTCGATTACCTATGAATAGCATGCCGACCTACTACTACGACCTACCTCGACTAAACCTACGAGTAAAAATATATCGATTTTTTCCCATGGCGCCCTTTCTTTACTCGCGGATTAGGTCGCCGCAGTGGGACAGGCCCTTAAGGGTGCAGAGGAGGTTTACCTGAATGTTGCCTGAATTAAGGGTATTAGCTAAAGGAAGAGGTTGAACAGTGGAACTTTTATTTCTGGATGCCGGAGGTTGCAGGGAGATCTGGTAGAAGTAAGTAAAATTATGAGGGGCATAGATAGGGTAGACAGTCAGAACCTTTTCCAAGGATGGAAATATACTAGAGGACAGCTTTAAGGTTAGTGGGGCAAAATTTAAAGGAAATGTGTGAGGCAAGTTTTTACACAGAGGGTGGTTAGTACATGGAACGCACGGCCGGGGTTGGTGCTGGTGGCAGGTACAGTAGTGGCATTTAAGAAACTCTAGGAAAGGCACATGGATATGCAGGAGATGGAGGGATATGGATCATGTGCAGGTAGATAAGGGTTGGTCTTGGCATCATGTTTGACATTGTGGGCCGAAGGGCCTGTTCCTGTACTGTATTCTATGTTCTGCTCCTATGCACAAATCACCTCAACAGGTATGACAATGTTTTCTCCGGAGAACATGGATAGGCAATATTTCAGATTGGACCTGTCTTCAGAGTGAGGAATCGTCACCTATCCATGTTCTATAGAGATGCTGCCTGACCCGCTGAGCTACCCCAGCATTTTGTTCTTTTTCACCATTTACTCTATATGTTTAGTTTAGAAATACAACATGGAAACAGGCCCTTCATCCCACCAAGTCCACAGCAACTATTGTGGTACATGTTCATACCAGTTTAATATTGCCCAACTTTCTCATCCACTCCCTACGCACAAGGGGCAACGTACAGAGGCCAATTAACCTTCAAACCCACAATTGTTTGGGATGTGGGAGGAAATGGGAGCACCCAGAGAAAATCCACGCGGTCATAGGGAAAACATACAAACTCCACACACTGAGGTGATAATCGAAACCCAGGTCTCTGGTGCTGTGAGGCAGCAGCTTCACCAGCTGTACCACTGTGGCGTTTCATGTGAGCTAGGCTTTTCATTGCGTCCTGGTGTACATAAGATTAAACCAATCTGAATCAGATTCACTAAAGTTCCAGTGACCACCAGGTAAATTCTCGGATACCAGGCTTACCGACATTGCTGGCTCCTGATTAGGTGGCTTGCCACTTCACAACATTGCTATCTGAAGACGGCAGCCAGCGTCAAATTATAACAAACCAACCTGGAGGCTGAAGGAAATGAGGATTAGGCTGAAAAACAGCAGGAGCCCAAGGAGATTAAGGATGACAAAGGCTACAAGGGGAGAAGTCTGAGTAGATGTCCAACGGCCTCATTTCCCAGAGCAGCTGTGATGGTGATTTTTCAAAAGCATAGTCCACAGCCTAAACAAAGGGACCTTCTGCATACTCCAATAATTAATGCTGGCATAGTTTGCCAGTTATTAACATTTCAATCACTGCAACTGAAATTGAACAATTGAAATTCCAGCAAACACAATGCTAGCATTTATTTCGAGAGAGCTTGTATACAAAAACAAGGATGTAATGCTGAGGCTCTATAAGGCACTGGTCAGGCCATATTTGGAATATTATGAGCAATTTTGGGCACCATATCTGAGGAAGGAGAGGGTCCAGAGGAGGTTTACAAGAATGGTCCCAGGAATGAGTAGGTTAGAAACATAGAAATTAGGTGCAGGAGTAGGCCATTCGGCCCTTTGAGCCTGCACCGCCATTCAATATGATCATGGCTGATCATCCAACTCAGTATCCCGTACCTGCCTTCTCTCCATACCCTCTGATCCCCTTAGCCACAAGGGCCACATCTAACACCCTCTTAAATATAGCCAATGAACTGGCCTCGACTACCCTCTGTGGCAGAGAGTTCCATAGATTCACCACTCTCTGTGTGAAAAAAGTTCTTCTCATCTCGGTTTTAAAGGATTTCCCCCTTATCCTTAAGCTGTGACCCCTTGTCCTGGACTTCCCCAACATCGGGAGCAATCTTCCTGCATCTAGCCTGTCCAACCCCTTAAGAATTTTGTAAGTTTCTATACCCTCCACTCCGCACTGGACCACTTGGACAACAAAAACTCATATGTCAGGCTGTTATTCATTGATTACAGCTCGGCATTTAACACAATCATCCCCTCCAAACTGGTTACCAAACTCGCAGAACTGGGTCTCTGCGCATCCCTCTGCAACTGGATCCTTGACTTCCTCGTCCACAGACCACAGTCTGTTCGTATTGGTGGAAATGTGTCAGCCTCAATAACAATCAGCACGGGAGCACCCCAAGGCTGCGTGCTCAGCCCCCTGCTGTACTCACTCTATACCCATGACTGCGTAGCGAACCACAGTGCGAACTCCATCATCAAGTTCGCTGACGACACCACTATTGTGGGGCGTATCACTGATGGGGATGAGTCAGAGTACAGAAGAGAGATCGAGCAACTGTCCATATGGTGCCAGCGCAATAACCTGGCCCTCAACACCAGCAAAACCAAGGAACTGATTGTGGACTTTGGAAGGAGTAGGAGGGGGACCCACAGCCCCATTTATATCAACGGGTTGATGGTTGAAAGGGTCAAGAGCTTCAAATTCCTGGGCGTGCACATCTCTGAAGATCTTTCCTGGTCCGAGAACACTAATGCAATCATCAAAAAAGCACATCAGCACCTCTACTTCCTGAGAAGATTACGGAGAGTCGGATTGTCAAGGAAGACTCTCTCTAACTTCTACAGGTGCACAGTCGAGAGCATGCTGACCGGTTGCATCGTGGCTTGGTTCGGCAATTTGAGCGCCCTGGAAAGGAAAAGACTACAAAAAGTTGTAAACACTGCCCAGTCCATCATCGGCTCTGACCTTCCTTCCATCGAGGGGATTTATCGCAGTCGCTGCCTCAAAAAGGCTGGCAGTATCATCAAAGACCCACACCATCCTGGCCACACACTCATCTCCCTGCTACCTTCAGGTAGAAGGTACAGGAGCCTGAAGACTGCAACAACCAGGTTCAGGAATAGTTACTTCCCCTCAGCCATCAGGCTATTAAACCTGGCTCGGACAAAACTCTGATTATTACCAACCACTTTCTGTTATTTGCACTATCAGTTTATTTATTCATGTGTGTATATATTTATATCATGGTATATGGACACATTTATCTGTTTTGTAGTAAAAGCCTACTATTTTCTGTGTGCTTAAGCAAAGCAAGAATTTCATTGTCCTACACAGGGACACATGACAATAAACTAACTTGAACTTGAACTTGAGATCCCCTCTCAATCTCCTAAATTCTAGAGAGTATAAACCAAGTCTATCCAGTCTTTCTTCATAAGACAATCCTGACATCCCAGTTAACATACGTTGAGTGTTTTACAACACTGGGTCTATACTCGTTGGAGTTTAGAAGAATAAGGGGGGAACCTCACCACAGATTCACCACCCTCTGACTAAAGAAATTCCTCTATTCCTTCCTAAAAGAACGTTCTTTATGACCTCTAGTCCTAGACTCTCTCGCTAGTGGAAACATCCTCTCCACACCCACTCTATCCAAGCCTTGCACTATTCTGTACATTTCAATGAGGCCTCACCTCATTCTTGTAAACTCCGGCGAGTACAGGCCCAATGCCGACAAACGCTCATCATGGGTTTAATGATGTCACAAATTACTTATTTTTACCATCAAGACATAGCTTCATCCCGATTTCTATTTCATCACACGTGGGTGGCATAACTCTAAATTACCTGGATTTGTCTATTAATCGATGTTTGATATTTGATAAAATAAATGAAAACACTAAGGCCTCATTAAACACAGTTTTATTCAATAACAGGTAAGTTACATAAATCTATTAACATCGGGGAAGATGCAGACAACTTATAACACATAAAGTAAACTAATCTGGTAATGTACTTTAAAATCCATCTGTACTTGACAACATAAGAATCATACATTTAGAATGTGAATAAACCCTAACATTCAGTTTTCTTGTTTTTATTTACAACAAAATCACTGTACAAAATCGAGTTCACAACAAACATTAGAGTGGTCCGTAATAGAGTGGTTAAACCATGCCTGCAAGCGCAGTTCTGGATACATCTTCGATAGGAAAGTCCCTTAACTTTGAAGCACTTTGTTTGCGCATTGCAAGGACAGATTAGAAATAATAATTGATTGCAGCATTACACTGGCACCATAGACTATCAGGAATGCCTCATGTGACCAGCTCCGTGAAAAAACTGAACAGTTTAGACTCATGAAAAGTTATAGATTGGTCGTTTTAATCCAGTTTTAAGGGACGAAGAGTAGCTAATAGTTGAGGATACTGAAACTGATTTTAATAGGCTATGTTGTGTAGCTAAATAATTTTATTTGTATATATATGCAAAAGACAAAGGCTAAAAATATTCACCATGTCATTCAGCATCTGTGGAGAGGAACAGAGTTAATGTTTCAGGTCAATTCTGACCTGCTGAGCATTTCCTGTATTATTTTACTTTAGATTTCCAGTAACTGCAGTATTTTTCTTTTAAATATACTTTTAAAATTTCGTGCATAAGCATCTTCATTTAAAGCTGATTACATTGCAGAGGATTATTCAATTGATATATTTATTGTTATTCTGAACAGTGGGAAATAGTTCATGCAAGTTTATTTGTTGGTATAAGATGCATTTTTCTTGACGGTTTCTCTTTTCCAGTTGCAGTTCTTGCAGAGTTGTGTTAATGACTAGATGACCAATACCAATCTTGCCCCCTTCCCCATCCCCTTTCACCCATGTTCCTTCCTCTGACTTCACATTTTGTGCCTCTCCTCTCCTCTCCTCTCATGGCCATTTGTCTTTTTCCCATCTTTGCCCTTTGTCCACCTGTCTGCCAAGCAAAACCTCCTTCACCAGCATCTATCCATCACTTATGCAGGAAGGAACTGAAGATGCCAGTTTAAACTGATGATAGACACAAAAAGCTGGAGTGACCTGCTGAGTTACTCCATTTTTTTGTGTCTATCCACCTATCACTTGTCCTGCCCCCACCTCTCTTCCAGCTTTCCCTCCTCTCTACCACCCCAACAGTCTCAAGGAGGTTGCGACCTGAATTGTTGCCTATCCATGTTCTCCAGGGATGCTGCCTGACCCACTGAGTTACTCCTGCACTTTGTGTCGTTTTGGTAAACCAGCATCTGTTCCTTGTGTCTATTATTTATTCTATCATTGCTTTCAGATTGACATTGACAATGCATAGCTTGAGATAGCTAATACAGTACGTGGCTTGATAGAGCAGATTCAGATCAGAGCAGAAAATCAGGGCAACATA
Source organism: Amblyraja radiata (assembly GCF_010909765.2). NCBI lineage: Eukaryota > Metazoa > Chordata > Chondrichthyes > Rajiformes > Rajidae > Amblyraja > Amblyraja radiata. The sequence continues at coordinate 5,572,818 of NC_045983.1, read as the reverse complement.
CTGATATGCAGTTATCAGTGAATGTGAAAGCTATTTTGGGACATATCCTGCAGTCTGTTTAATTTTGACAATCAGAAGCACAGAATTAACTAGCAGTCAAAACAAGAAAGTAATCCTCCCAAAATTAGTGCTCGTTACTGCTCACACTGAATACCATTTGGCTGGATTTCAAATGTTTCCTTCTGATCTACTTTTTAGTTTAATTTAGTTTAGAAATACAGCACGGAAACAGGCCCTTCGGCCCACCGAGTCTGCACTGACCAACGATCCACATTAACACTATCCGACACACACTAGGGACAATTTACACATACACCAAGACAATTAACCTACAAACCTGTACGTCGTTGGAGTGTGGGAGGAATCCGAAGACCTTCGAGAAAACGGAGGGAATGTACAAACTCCGTACAGACAGCACCCTTAGTCGGGATCGAACCCGGGTCACTGGGGCTGTCAGGCAGCAACTCTACCGCTGCGCCACTGTGCTGCCCTTTTTCCTGTACAGATCTTATGCACAATTCTGGATTGGAAAGGTTTAAAGGGGTATGGGCCAAACATGTGCAGGTGGGATTAGTGTAGATGGGGCATCTTGGTTAGCCTGAAGTGCCTGTTTCTGTGCCTTGTGACTCTAGGATGAAGGGTCTTTGACCCTATTCCCTTTCCACAGATGCTGTTCCATTCTTGCATTCTTTGCTTTAATTCAGATTCCCAGCATCTGCAGCTTTTTTTATTTCCACGGACAGTATGTATTTAGGCTTCAATAAATTCACTGTAACTTTGTCTCATAATTTGAGTTCCTCAGTTCACCCCTCTCTCCTCTGGAGCTTCCAACCAACTCATTAAAAAATGGAGTCGCTTCCCTCTGTCGCCTATTCTTTTACTGTTCACCTTCTTGCTGAAAGAATTTGACCAAGGGAGGGGTGGTAATTACAATCAGTTGTTCACATTTTCTATTTTCTAACGGCACGGTGGAGCAGCGGCAAAGTTGCTACATTACAGCGCCAGAGACCCTGGTTCAATCCTGACCACAGGTGCCGTGCCGTCTGTACCGAGTTTGTACCTTCTCCCCGTGACCTGCGTGGGTTTTCTCCGGGATCTCCGGTTTCCTCCCACACTCCAAAGACGCACAGGATTTCTAGGTTAATTGGCTTGGTATAATGGTGAATTTTCCCAAGGATGTGTAGATCTAGTGGAGACCGCTGGTTGGCGCGGACTTGGTGGGCCGAAGGGCCTGTTTCTGCTCTGTATCTCTAAACTGAACTAAACATAATTAGATAAGTAAAGTCAGTAGTGAGGAAACAGCCGCAGGACTAGGTATTTCTCTTTTTAACACATGTAATCTAATTGCAGCAGTCCTATTATCACCCTATCTGATACCATTCACATCAGTACAAGCCAAGGATCAGACTTAATACCGCACATCCTGCAATACCTTGATCATAAGTTCATAAGTGATAGGAGCAGAATTAGGCCATTCGGCCCATCAAGTCTACTCCACTATTCAATCATGGCTGATCTATCTTCCCTCTTCACCCCATTCTCCTGCCTTCTACCCATAACCCCTGACACACGTACTAATCTAGAACCAGAACTAATCTGACACACCAGACTAATCTAGTCTGAAGAAGGGTTTCGGCCCGAAACGTCGCCTATTTCCTTCGCTCCATAGATGCTGCTGCACCCGCTGAGTTTATCCAGCATATTTGTGTACCTTCGATCTTCCAGCATCTGCAGTTCCTTCTTGAACACATACTAATCTAGAATCTATCTATCTCTGCCTTAAAAATATCCACTGACTTTGCCTCCACAGCCTACTGTGGCAAAGAATTCCACAGATTCACCACCCTCTGTAGAATAATTCCTCCTCATCTCCTTCCTAAAGGAACGTCCTTTTATTCTGAGGCTATGGCTTCTGGTCCTAGACTCTCCCACTAATGGAAACATCCTCTCCTCTCCTTTCCTCACTGTCAACTATACCGCCAATATTGGTGTCATCTGCAAATTTAGGAAACATTGTTAACTACATTGTCATCCTGTTTCCATGCCATTTCTCTCTAAACACGTGGTCCAAATCCTGTTCACTCTCTACATCATTTCATCTTTCCTGACCCCTGCAACGTCTGCTGCCCTTGCTCCTCTGAGAAGCACCTTTTGTTTCAGGTCCTCTCACAGTGCCAGCGAATGTTTGTAAGATCACAAGTTCCTAAGAGTTAGGAGCAGAATTAGGCCTTTCAGCCCATCATGACTACACCACCATTCAATCATGGCTGATCCATCTTTCCCTCTCAACCCCATTTTCTTGCCTTCTCACCACAACCTCTGACACCTGTACTAATCAAGAATCTATCTATGGCTGCCTTAAAAATATCCATTGACTTGGCCTCCACACCCTTCTGTGGCAAAGAATTCTACAGATTTTCCACCCTCTGACTAAAGACATTGCTCCTCCTCTCCTTCCTAAAGGAACGTCTTTTAGTTCTGAGATTAAGCCATCTGGTCATAGACTCTCCCACTAGTGGAAACTTCCTCCCCACTCGGCCCAGGCCTGCATAGCTGCACTCAGTCAATCTTAAGCCCCTGTCCCACTTACGTGTCCTTGGCACGCTAATTACGCAACCTCGTAAGTGGGACAGGCCCTTTAAGCTTATTTCTTGATGCTGGAAACTACCAACTGGATGTTTCAAGGATGCAGCACACTTGGCATTTGCCGTCAAAATATTATGCCTAACTGATCAACTTACAATATTACAGCCATTATTTTATGTAGCAATATAGTTTACTACACACAGTCTGTACTTATTTGCTGATGTAGCAACTTGCAAACCCATTAATAACGCAACTCCCGTCAACAGTATTCTGCATAAATCACACTTCAAACCAGTGAGCTGATTAATATCTGATTAAAAAAGAACCTGATTAGTATTCTAATCGTGTGTGAGCCCTAGCGGAAAGCTTGGATTTCAAGTGAGATGCATTCAATTTTATTACGTTTAAAACTAACCGCTGAAATGTATTAAAATATGCCTTCAACTTATCACAATCGGGAATCACACTTACCCAATGAGTCACTTCCCCAAGTAGCAAACTTCAAGCTTTAATGTTTTTATTAATATATTAAAATATATTAGAAGATTAAATTAAAAGGGATGTATCGTTTCCAGGAAATGATAGCACATCACACATTGGAGTCTCATTGAAACCACAAAAAATATCAAGGATGAGAGTAAAGTTATCAGCCAGGAGAAAGATGTTCCCTTCTGAAGGTAACAACACCATCCAATTATATTTTAACAACTCCCAATCCCATCCCTCACACCTCACTCTGTTATTCGGTCTGATGATTATCCCAGATATTACTCATCTCTCGAGCACGTAATTGTTCACAAATATAATTGATTTATTTTTAAATTTCCAAACGTGTGTTTTATACTTTACCTGCTTCATTATGAATAGCTGGATTCTGGGAAGTCAAACCAGGGCAGGACCTTCATGGTGAAGTAGCGTGCTGTAGAGCGAATGGATCTTGGTGTACAAATTCAGTTTCCTGGAAGTGGCTTCATAGATGGATAGGGTGGTGAAGAAGACTTTTGGCCTGCTGGCCCTCATCAGTCAGGGAATTGAGTGCAGAGGTTGGGTCGTTAACCTACAATTGTGGAAGACGTTGGCGAAGCCACACTTGGAAAACTGTGTGTCGAAAGGAACTGCAGATGCTGGTGTATACCAAAGATAGATACAAAGTGCTGGAGTAACTCAGCGGGTCAGACAGCATCTCAGGAGAAAAAGGATGGGTGGCGTTTCGGGTTTGGACCCTTCTTCAGGCTGAAGAAAGGTCCCGAGCCATCCTTTTTCTCCAGAGATGCTGTCTGACCCGCTGAGTTACTTCAGCACTTTGTGTCTACCGTGGAATACTGTGTTGAGTTTTGGTCACTCCATTATAGGGAAGATGCCTTTCAGCTGGAAAAGGTGCAGAGAGGATTTACGAGGATGTTGCCTTGACTCAAGGGCTTGAGCTATCGGGAGTTGAGCAGGCTTGGACTTTATTCCTTGGAGCGCTGATCTTACAGAGGTGCATAAAATCATGAGGGGAATAGATTAGGTGAATGCACAGTCTGTTCCCTCAGGGAGGCCAGAAGGCACAGGTTTAAGGTGAGAGGGAAAGGAATTATTAGAGACCTGAGGGGCAACTTTTTCACTCAGTGGGTGGTGGACATATGGAACAAGCTGCCAGAGGAGGTAGTCGAGGCAGATACTATAACAACATTTAAGACATTTGGACAGGTACATGGATCGGAAATATTTAGAGTGATATGGGCCAAACATGGGTAGATGGGACTGGTTTAGATGGGGCATCTTGGCCTGCATGGCCAATTTGAGCCAACAAGTAAATGCCATCTAAGCCAGTTTCGACTCTCTGACTAATTGAATTTGAACAAAATTCCGTGATCATCTATCAAAGTATATTTTCTTTATAGAAGTTGCATATTTTTTTTTACCGTAAAATGAGATCAACATCTAATATTACTCATGGCACTATACAACAGACAAGTATTACATTTAAACAGTCATCAATTAACTTTTATTTACCAGAATGCTTCCCGGATTAGAGGGTATTAGATACGAGGAGAGGTTGGACAAACTTGGATTGTTTTCTCCCTAACACCAGAGGCTGCCAGAGGGGAGACCTGATAGAAGCATATAAAATGACGCCAGGTGTAAACAGTCAGAATATTTTTTTTCTAGGGTGGAAGTTTCAAAGGTTAGAGGTCATAGCCTTAAGGCGAGAGGGGGAAAGTTTAAAGGAGATGTGCGGGGCTAGTTTGTTTACAGGGAGGATGATGGGTGCGTGGATCGCACTGCCAGTGGTGGAGGCAGTTACGATGATATCGTGGCATTTAGAGACTTTTCGATAAATGATGGTGGCGGCACGGTGGAGCAGCGGCAGAGTCGCTGCCGCCGGGTTCGATCCTGACTACGGGTACTCCTCTGTACGGAGTTTCTACGTTCTCCCCGTGACCTGCGTGGGTTTTCGCCAAGATCTTCGGTTTCTTCCCACACTCCAAAGGTGTAAAAGTTTGTCGGTTACTTAGCTTGGTATAAATGTAAATTGTCCCTAGTGTGGGATAGTTTTAATGTGTGGGGATCGCTGGTCAGCGCAGAATCGGTGGGCCGAAGGGCCTGTTTCCGCACTATACCTCTAAACCAAATCCATCTCTAAACATGGATATGCCGGGAATGCAGGATATGAATCATGTGTAGGCAGGTGAGATGAATGTATCTTGGCATTGTGTTCGGTGCAGGCATTGTGGCCCTACATTGCATTTTACTATGCTCTATCTTTATTAAGGTTAGAATTGTCACTCGGTTGTTATTTGGAACCTGCTTTCGATTGTTTTTCTGTCGTTTGCCTTAATTTGGTTAACTCTTAAAAGGATTAATATTGATTGCCAGAGTAATTACCTGCAACCCAATGCAATGTTAACCATGCATTGCTTTCTCTCTCCCCGACCAACAAAGAAGTGTTTTGGAAGCACAAACATTGGTATTCGATCACCACTCTTACCGCTGTCAGAAAGCAACAGCCATTTTACACGTCACCAAACACTTAGGAATCAGTTCACACACATGAAACATCATTTCAAACATAGAACACTTTCTTTTTGTACATGATGAACACAACTTTCTTTTGTACGAACTATTACAGTAAGTCAAAAAAAAACGTCTATCTCGTTAATTGACTAGTCTAGCTATTTGATAATACAAGGCACAACTTGGTTTGGTCGAAACATAGAACATGGAAAACAGAGGAATAGAATCAGTCTGTCGTTATTTCTTCAGCATCAAGTACGTACTATTGAAAATACATAATACAGGTGTTCCTGCAGGTTTGGATAAAATTCTGCACTTTCAATGGCAGAGAATGGCAGTAGTAACTCGTTACATTCACATTCCAACTCACATGAAATGTACAATACATTTGAACCGTGAAAGGGAATGTTGGACTCCTTCCTTGGATCGGTAACGAATTGCAAATATAGGAAATGGATCTACTTCCCTGAACTTCTGTTCTAAAGTTAACCCCAGTTGTTCTCATGAACAAGATGGACACAGAATGCTGGAGTAACTCAGCGGCACAGGCAGCATCTCTGGAGAGTAGGAGTGGGCGACGTTTCGGGTCGAGACCCTTCTTCAGACCCACAGCGTTAAGCACAGTGTGATTTTGTCAGCTTCTGACTATGGTTCTTCTTGCACGCCCCCTGACAAGGGCTGAACGTGTCACAGTTTGGCCGGAGGGGAGAGGACGAGGGTGGCAAAGGCCTTGTGCTGTGCGGGTTACTGCAGTGCGGTGAGTGTGAAGCTGATACCTGTGGCGATCTCTGCGGTTTACTGACCCCCACTGCTTTGCTGAAGGAAGTGGACAGGACAACATGTTACAGTGCAAGTGGCAATACAAGAACAAGATACGTTCACAAGACATAGGAGCAGAATTAGGCAATTCTGCCCATCGAGTCTACTCTGCATTTCAATCCTGGCAGATCTATCTCTCCCTCTCAGCCCCGTTCTCCTGTCTTTTCCCCGTTACCTTTGACAACTTTACTAATCGAGAACCTGTTAATCACCTCGTTAATAATACCCCAAGCCCTGGCCTCCACAGCCGTCTGTGTCAATGAATTCCATTGATTCACCAGCCTTTGGTTAATGAAGATCCTCCCCATCTCCTTTCTATTGCTATGTCCTTTTATTCTGAGGCTGTGCCCTCTGGTCCTAGAATCATTCACCACTGGGAACGGCCTCTCCACGCCCGCTAGTTCTAGCGTCCAATGATGATTATAGTGAGATTAGAAAGCAGGTTAAGGTTATTGAGCTCTACGTCTTGGGTGGAAGTGTGGGTGGCACGGTGGCGCAGCGGTAGCGTTCCTGCTTTACAGCGGCAGAGACCCAGGTTCGATCCCAACCACGGGTGCTGTCTGTACAGAGCTTGTACGATCTCCCCGCGACCTACGTGGGTTTTCTCCGGGATCTCCGGTTTCCTCCCACTCTCCACTGACGTATATAGGTTTGTAGGCTAATTGGGTTGGTATAAATGTACAATGTCCCTAGTGTGTGTCGGATAGTGTTAATGTGCAGGGATCACTGGTCGGCATGGATCACTCGGTGGGCCGAAGGGCCTGTCTCCGCTCTGTATCTCTAAACTAAGCTGTTGCCTTACAGCGTCAGTGACCTGAGTTCAATCCTGACCTTGAGTACTGTATGTGTGGAGTTTGCATGTGGTTGGGCCAGTTTCTCTCTCGGGGCCGTTGCAGTTTCCTCCCAGATCCCAAAGCCAACAAGGCTGGCAGGTTTAATGTAAATTGCACCTAGTGTGTAGGTGAGTGGTTGAATATGGGCTATAGAATCTGACCCGAATAAATAGAAGGTTACGTGTAAATTGGTTGAAGGCCAGAACGAACTCGGTGGGCCGAGGGGCCTCTTTTCATCCTCTATACCAGAACTACAAGGGGAAGATTATCCAGAGTAGGGTAATCAACAATCAGAGGACATAGGTTTAAGGTGAGAGGGGAAAGGAACCTGAGGGGCAACTTTTTCACAGAGGATGGTGGGTGTATGGAACGAGCTGCCAGAGGAGGTAGTTGTGGCAGGTACTATAACAACATTTAAAAGACACTTGGAGAGGTACATGGATAGACCGATATGGGCCAAACACGGGCAGGTGGGACTCGGGTAGATGGGGAATCTTGGTCGGCATGTACAAGCTGGGCTGAAGGGCCTGTTTCCATGCTGTACAACTCTATAATGCTACATGTATTTTTGCAAGCACCTGTGGAAGGGATGTTCAGGCAATTTTACCACATTAAGTACCGCAAAAATTGACCGTTCCACAGTGCACAAAGTGATTTTGTTCCGACAAAGAAATAAAGTCACAATTTCTCCACGTTAGACACAGCACTGTGGCGCGTTGAGTAATCATAGTGCAGCGTTGGCTTATTGACACAACTTTCAAAATCACAATGATCAATTAAGATTCAATTTGCTTTTCTATTGATCCAAAGCGGCATTGAATTTTGTAAGGTCCAGGAAAGACATTATGGATATTGTTGATCATTATTGGTGACACACTACTTAAATATTTTGCTAATGGAGTTTTAGTCACACATTCTTTGCGGATTCACCAGTTAGGTTTGTATGCGTGACATTTGTTCACCTAATACCGGGAACCTGCAATGCGTGGTTGGTGTCTCTGAAGCTTTGCAGTCAAACATTGATTGATGCGGTCTTCAACAAGGTTGTTGGCACGTGCAGTCCTTCCCAGGGATAGACACAAAATGCTGGGGTAACTCAGCGGGACAGGCAGCATCTCTGGAGAGACGGAATGGGTGACCTTGTGGGTCGAGACCCTTCTTCAGGGGAGACAGAGACGCGGAGATATGGAGGGGTAAGGTGTGAAAATGGGAGATCAAAGGAGACAAAGCTCAAGGAAAAGTAGAACAGATCATTGTTAGCTCGGGGAGAGTGACACCGAAGCGGACAAAGATAAAATTTAATCAGGAGGACAGGCAGTCTGGTCGGAGAACTGGGATGGGGGAGGGATGGAGAGAGAGGGAAAGAAAGGGTTACATGGGATTAGGGAAGTATCTTTGTTTGGATGTATTATCAGCTGTTTAACAGATTCTAAACATTATTTAAATTTTTTCTGACACACAGTGACGTAGCTGGTAGAGTTGCTGCCTCACAGCGTCAGAGACTAAGGTTCGATCTTGACCTCGGGTGCTGTCTGTGTGTGGTTTTTGCACATTCTCCATGTGACCACGTGGGTTTCCTCCGGGTGCTCTGGTTCCCTCTCAAATCCCAAAGACGTGTGGGTTTGTAGGTTTAGATTAGTTTAGAGATACAGTGAGGAAGCAGCATCTTGAGCCCACCGAGTCTGTGCCGACCAGTGATCACCCCGTACACTAGCACTATCCTGCACACTGGAGACAATTTACAAACTTTACCAGAGTCAATTAACCTGCTAACCTGTGGGTCTTGGAAGTGGTGGGAGGAAACCGGAGCACCCGGGGGAAACCTACACGGTCACGGGGAGAACGTACAAACTCCGTACTGACAGCACCCGTAGTCAGCATTGAACCCGGGTCTCTGGCGCTGTAAGGCAGCAACTCTACCGTTGTGCCACCGTGCCACCCCAGGTTCGATCCTGACCTCGTTTCTTGTTCGTGTGTGGAGTTTGCACATTCTGTCTGTGACCGCGTGGGTTTCCTCCAGGTGCTCCGGTTTCCTCCCACGTCCCAAAGACGTGCGGGATTGTAGGTTAATTGGCCACTGTAACTCACTCCCCCCAACTTGTAGGGTATGAGATCACATCTAAGAATTAATATTTCAAGTGAGAATCAGTATTTAGCTTCATTCAAATTATAAATCTGATAAATCGAAAACCAGACGTAAGACATGAAGTTGCCTTCTTTACAGAAATATAGAAATGTAACTTAACATTAGGGCCACATGGTGGCGCAGTGGTAGAGTTGCTGCCGTACAGCGCCAGAGACCCGGGTTCGATCCTGACTACGGGTGCTGTCTGTACTGTTCTCTCTCTGATTGCGTGGGTTTTCTCCGGGTGCTCCGGTTTCCCCCCGCACTCCAAAGGTGTACGGGTTTGTAGACTAATTGGCTTCTGAAAATTGTAAATGACCTCTGGTGTGCAGGATAGTGCTAGTGTACGGTGTGACCGCACACTCGGTGGAACTATGGGCCTGTTTCATCGCTGTATCTCTAAACGTCTATAGTGACATGAACTCAGTTAATACGTTAACTGAATACTCACAGAAAGTGTCAGAGATGTGGGATTCTATGTAATATTCCTGGCTGATTTCCATATGGCGTCAATTCCACTAATGTCCCTGGGTCCGAGCTTGCAAGGTATAATCAATGTGCACGTTTTATGAAATGGATGCTGCTCACAGCAAGTGGCAAAGTAATGCAGTGTAGTGTATGAATAATAAGGAATATTAAGCCAATAAGGAAGTAATTTTGCTGCATGCTTAGAGGGCACCACGGTAATACGGTAATGAAAATTACACCCAGAGTATATATTTGTGTGGGAAGGAACTGCAGATGTTGGTTTAAACCAAAGATAGACACAAAAAGCTGGAGTAACTCAGCGGGTCAGGCAGCATCTCTGGAGGAAAGGAATAGGTGACATTTCGGGTCAAGACCCTTCTTCAGACTGAATAGGTGACGTTTCGGGTCAAGTCCCTTCTTCAGGTTGAGTCAGGGGGAAGGAAAACGAGAGATATAGACGGTGATGTAGAGAGGTGAAGAACAAATGAATGAAAGATATGAAAGAAAGCAACAGTGGTAAAGGAAACATGCCATATATTTGCGTCTATCTAAATGTTCATTCTGAATGATTCATTATGGCTGTACTACAGGTTCCGACGTGTCTTCACACTGACACGAAGGCCAGACAGTTGGTTGGCGGGGCCCTTTATTTAAAAGATAAACATTCGGGATTGAGTGTTAGAACCATTTGTCAAAAGAACTGCATGAGTAGAAAATGCGCTCAAAAGATTTGAGTAGATTGCAAGCCCCATTGAGAACTTGCACACTGCAGATTTGATCTTCCAACCTTCACCGGAAGCATTTGTATAAGGAATGGTTGGTCCAAATTTCATTTGTTTTCATCTCCATCCACCGAAGAGATTTCAGTGTGAGGTGTATCGCTGAGATTCTGACCTTGAGATGCAGTGACATCCAGTTATCTGATAAGCTTGTCTCTAAAGCTGGAGATATCTGCGATCCCTCCAGCCTATTCTCGCGTTCCAGTGCATTAAAAAAAAACACTTTGCAAATTGGACCTCAGAAAGAAGACATTTAGTTCCGTCCACTAGTTGACTTGACGTTCAGATGCTTCGACTGACAAAATATCCTGGTTGGAAGGACAAAATTGTTGCCCCATTTCCCAAGTTGTTCAGTTCTTTTTCAACATGAGCCTCAATAGTCTTCTTGTCACTAATACAACACCATGCTGTGGTTCGGTTGCTCTGATATTTTCACTGAGCCCATTCCTGTTATTATGGAAACAGGTCCATAAGACCACCCAGTGTGCGTCGACTGGCAATAACAGGAATTCTTCAACAAATTTAACCCACCTTTATCTGCAAATAACCCAGCTCAGCATTGTCGTGAAAACCACCGCCGATCCTTGTGAGAATTACAAGTGGGCTGGAGTTGGTAGGATGATTGGTTCAAGGTTGGTGTAGCAGTAACTGACAGGATGTTACTTTCCTTGTAATTCATTTCCTTGCAGCTTTTCAGGTGAATTGCTAGTGTCGGACGCGCGCTGTGCATCTTGTGGGAATCAGGAAGACGTTTCACCGAATGCACTTGGGTCACAATGCAAATGGGCCCTTGTTTGAGCTGTTTTCCTGGCTCTCTGGGATGCCTCCATTATCTTCCGCTCGTTTCTGAAGGTGTAAAAGCAGGATATTGTACAACGGCGGTCAAGCGGTCCCTTCCTCCAACAACAAGTACTATAACAGCGCCGGTATTGGAGTCGGTGAAAGGGATTCCTTCGGCGCATATTTGGAGAAGAAGGGCAAGAAGACTGCGAGCATGACCCCAACAATCCCCAGCATGTAGCCCCATCCGATCTGACACTCCGCTGCATGATAGATGCTGGAATCCCCGCAGTACTTCCGCACGATGGAGGAGTTCAGCCCAAACGGATAAACCAGAAGCCCAGACGCCATGATGAACACTGCAAAGACAAAGAACAAAAATCCATTAGTGTCGGAGCCTCAACTGGCAAATTTATACCATGTTCTCGACTTAAGAACTTGTTTATGTTTAGTTTGGAGATACTCAGTGGAAACAGGCCCTTCGGTCCACCAAGCCCGTGCCGACCCACAATCACCGACCCATTCACCAATGCTATCTTACACACACACACACACACACACACACACACACACACACACACACACACACACACACACACACACACACACACACACACACACACACACACACAAGGAACAATTTTTACAATTTTGCCAAGCCATACAAACATACAAACCTGCACGTCTTTGGAGTGTGGGAAGAAACCGGAGCTCCCGGAGAAAACCCCGCACAGGTCACGGGGAGAAGGTATAAACTATGTACTGACAGCATCCATAGTCAGGAAGGAACCCAGGTCTCTGGAGCTGTAAAGCCCCTGTTCCACTTACCCGAATTCTCCTGAGTTTTCCCCTTGATTCAAACTCGGAGAATGTCCGTAGCGGGTCCGTAGATGTTTCGTAGCGGCTCGTAATGCCAGCCGTAGGTACTCGGGGCATCAGGTAAGTCGGGATGTTTTTTTCAACATGTTGAAAAATGGCCACGAGTAAAACAAATAGCCCCGAGTAACTACGAACGGCTATTACCGTAATTCTCCGAGTTCGAATCAAGGGGAAAACTCGGGAGAGTTCGTGAGTAACTCGGGAAAGTGGGACAGGGCCTTAAGGCAGCAGCTCTACCGCTGCGCCACCGTGCAGCCCTAAAGTTATGTTACATTTCTATATTTCCGTAAAGAAGGTAACTTCATGTCTTGCTTCTGATTTTAGATTTATCAGATTTCTTGTTATAATTTGAATGAAGCTAATTACTGTTTCTCACTTGAAATATTATCTCTTAGATGTGACGCACCCACTGTGCCACCGTGCCACCCCAAATGGTTATGTTTAGAGAGACAGCACAGTAACAGGCCCTTAGGCCCACTGAGTCTGCGCTGACCAGCGATCACCCCGTACACATCAGGCACGTACTAGGGACAATTTACAATTTTACAAAGCCAATTAGCCTACAAACCTTTGGCACATCTTCAAACATTTCTGGACAGATCCCATCAATTGGACAGGAACATGGATAGGAAAGGTTTAGGGGATCTAGAGTCAAGAACGTTGTTTTCTCATATGTCCCGAATCGGAACAATGAAATTCTTACTTGCCTCAGTACAAAAGATTTGTAAGCACAGTACTCTGTAAACATCATAGTGAACAACAAGAAAGAAACTCAGTAGATAAGAAAAAAATATATAGTAATAGAACAAAGACAAAACCAATGCCCCTAAGTCTATACGGTTCGGATCTTATTTGAAGGTTGTAGCGTTTAATAGCCTGATGGTTGGTGGGAAGAAGCTGCTCCTAAACCTGGACGTTACAGGTTTCAGGCTCCGATATCTTCTTCCCGATGGCAGGAGTGAAATGAGTGCATGGCCAGGGTGGTGTGGGTCTCTGATGATACTGGCTGCCTTTTTGAGGCAGCAACTCCTGTAGATCCCATTGATGGTGGGGGAGGTCAGTACCCATGATGGACCGGGCCGTATTCACCATCTTTTGATGTCTTCTTCATTCTTGGGCGTTCGAGTGGCTGAACCTGGCCATGATGCAACCGGTCAATATGCTCTCTACCGTACATCATCGACCTACTGACTCTCCCCCAATCCTCTAAGGAAGTAGAGGCGTTGATGGGCTTTCTTTATGATCATAAGGAGTAGGAGTAGAATTAGGTCATTCGGCCCATCAAGTCTACTCCGCCATTCAATCATTGCTGATCTATCTCTCCCTCCTAACCCCCTTCTCCCCATAACCTCTGACACCTGTACTAATCAAGAATCTATCTCTCTGCCTTAAAAAGGGCTCTTAAAAATAGCGGTCGGGGATATGGGGAGAAGGCAGGAACGGGGTACTGATTGGGGATGATCAGCCATGATCACATTGAATGGCAGTGCTGGCTCGAAGGGCCAAATGGCCTACACCTGCACCTATTGTCTATTGTCTATTGTCTATAAAAAATATCCACTGACTTGGCCTCCACAGCCTTCTGTGGCAAAGAATTCCACAGATTCACCACCCTCTGAGTAAAGAAATTCCTCCTCATCTCCTTCCTAAATGATTGCGTCAATGTGCTGGATCCAGGTTGACAGCATGGGCTAGTTGGGCCGAAGGGCCTGTTTCCATGCTGCATGACTCATATACTCTTAAGTGACACGACACACTTGTCAGCTTTCTTGTCAGCTAATGCTGCAGCTTTCAACGGAACCATCACTAATAATAAGCCCTGGAAATAGGCAACGTTTCGGGCCGAAACCCTTTCGGGTTTCGGCCCGAAACGTTGCCTATTTCCTTCGCTCCATAGATGCTGCTGCACCCGCTGAGTTTCTCCAGCACTTTTGTCTACCTTCCATTTTCCAGCATCTGCAGTTCCTTCCAAAGATCCTACAGCGAGCTGGATAGATCACTGGACGAAAAAGACGTAGTACGGTCATGGGCAGATTCATGGGTAATTTTCGGCCCCATTTCCGTAACCGGCTTCCGTCTCCACACCAAAGATCCCGCAGGATACTAGTGCGGAGACGGAAGCCGGTTACGGAAACATCCTCGTAAAAATAAAAGTTCTTTGGTAAAAATCTTCTCCTCATTTTCAGAATTTTAAAATTTATTAACACAAACTGTTCCCCCGCAACGTTGGTTACATTGCGAGTCGGGTCGGGTCGGGTTACTAAAATGGATGAAAAAAAGGCCCACGTTCCGTTCTGCTCCGTTGCGTACTATACGTCAGCCCATTGCATTTAGCAGGAGTGGTCTATCATGCTCCGCTATATGATCTTTGGTTCCTTCTTAAACACTAATAATAAGCCACCAGGCACTGAAACAGTTACACTTCTGCTTCCCACACACACACGTTGCCACTGATGCACTTATCCCGGCGTGTTTGTTTGCAATGCATCTGTGTCAGCGGAGTCACACATAGCACGATGAACTATAAAAGCACTTCACCAACACTTATGCTGACGGGGCTGATCAGTCTAGGAGTGTTTCAATCTGCAATCACTCACTTCACTAAAAGCAGATCACAACCTTTTGTCAAATAATAGTTGTGAGCCATCTACCTCATCAGAACCATTCACAAGCAGGCAATAGTCTTATTAATCCTGAGAAAATGGCACCTCGTTGGCAGACAAAGCGAGCGGCTGCAAAACAATGACAATCTTTCAAAAGCCTTAGATTCTTAATTGGATTCCACTCCGAGTGCTTTCTGATGTCTGACCCTCACTCGAGGAGTCGACTGGTTTCCGAATCGAGCAAGAGCTTCTTCTTTGTGTCTGGTGAAGTCTTATTTAATTTGATACTCATTGTAGGACTAACTATGGGTAATGATGAGTCAGAGTGTGGGATGGGGTTTGGTAATTGATTGAATGGTGCACAAACAACAACCTTGCTCTCAATGTCAGCAAGACCAAGGAGCTGATTGTTGAGGCAAGGAACTGCGGATGCTGGTTTACAAAAAAAGACACAAAGTGCTGGAGTAACAGTGGAGCTGCTGCCTTACAGCGCCACAGAGCCGGGTTCGATCCTGACTACAAGGGCTTGGCTGTACGGTGTTTGTACGTTCTCCCCGTGACCTGCGTGGGTTTTCGCCGAGATCTTCGGTTTCCTCCCACACTCCAAAGACGTACGGGTTTGTTAGCTAATTGGCTTGGTATAAGTGTAAATTGTCCTCGTGTGCGTAGGATAGTGCAAGTGTGAGGGAATCGCTGGTCGGCGCAGACTCGGTGGGCCGAAGGGCCTGTTTCCGCGATGTATATCTAAACCTAAAACTCATATTAAAATTAAATTCCACAGATTCACCAGCCTCGTGCTCAAGAAATTCCTCTTATTTTCCTTTCCAAAGGTACATCTTGCTGCTGTGCCATCTATTCCTACACTCTACCACTCTGTGGAAACATCACATTGTTACAACCACAAAAACAAAAGCCCATCCACACTTCTGCTTCCTTGGAAGATCGAGGGGATTTGACGAATAACTCCTCTCTTGAACTTCTACAGGTGTAGAGAACAAATTGACCGGTTGCATCACGGCCTGGTTCAGCAGCTCGAACGCCCAGGAACTAAGGTGATTACAGAAAGTGGTGAACACCCGCCTCGGGTACCGACCTCCCCACCATCGAACGGATCTACAGGAGTCGCTGCCTCAAAAAGGCAGCCAGCATCATCAGAGACCCACACCACCCTGGCCACACTCTCATTTCACTCCTACCATCGGGAAGAAGGTATAAGAGTCCAAAAACCATAACCACCAGGTTCAAGTACATTGCCTTCGCTACAGGCGTCAGGCTCCTGAACGCTATACAACATGAGGAATCTGCGCTTTGTTGCACTAGTATTGGGGTCATTGTTTATTATCTGTTATCTATGAGTATTGTGTTTACAGGCCTGTTATGCTGCTGCAAGTAAGAATTTATTTTGTTCTAACCTTTTCTCACCTCCAATTTATTTCCTCATCCCCCACCCCCCCCACCTCTACTTTTCTACTTTCAATCTGAAGAAGGGTTCCGACCTGAAACGCCACCTATTATTTTTCTCGAGAGATGCTGCCTGTCCCGCTGAGTTACTCCAGCACTTTGTGTCTATCTGCGGTGTAAACCAGCATCCACAGTCCCCTCGGACACAGTAAAAATGTAATTGTTCTGTTGTCGGTACTTGTAACAATCAAACACTCTTGACACCGTCACTGGCCAGACCTTGTTGGCTTTAAACAGACTCCCGCATCTCAAAGATGTGCGGGTTTGCAGGTTAATTGGCTCTCTGTGAATCATCCCCCAGTCTGTTATGAAAGTGGGATATTGTAGAACTAATGTGAACGAGTGATCGATGGTCAGCATGGACTCGGTGGGCCGAAGGGACTGTTTCCATGCTGTATCTCTAAACATTGAAATTCTCCATTATGAAAGAATGCCAGTGACTAGGTTGTTACTAGGATGTCCTGCCTGCATTGCTGCCAAGCTTTGCCTGTTCATGTTTATTTAATGCAATACACACTGTGCTATTGTAGACAACACTAAAACACAGGTGGGCTTGAACCACTGCTCTGCTAACTGAGGAATATATCAGGGCCAACTTGACAGGTCATTGACAGAGCTCACTTCTATCACTGAGGCTCAAGTCTTGTCTGGGTAGTAAATTATTGAAGATGTCTTTTGTTGAGAACATGTCCCTAAATATAACCATGTCAGCAATCAAGAATGTTTATTGTCATATGTCCCAAACAGAACAATCAAATTCTCATTTGCAGCAGCACAACAGAATATGGTACTCTGACAATATAATAACTAAAAGAAGTTCAGTATATATATATATGTATATGTATATGCACACACACACATACACACACACATATACACACACACATATACACACACACATATCTATATTACTAAAAGTCTGATCTTGACAACTTCCTGTTGTTCTGTATATTGATTTTAGAAAAAACGCTGCCACTTACAGCTGTGATTTTTGGCCATCTTACTCAGAGTCTCCCCTCCGCTGCACAGGACAAGAGGATTTTTTCCATCGATGAAAAATAAAAGAGTTATTAGTGTTTAAAAAATGTTGAGATTCTCTCTCCTGAAGGCCACGTCCCTTCCGGAGGGACTATAAAACCTGGAAGTGTTGAGTGCCTCAGTCAGTCTCTACAAGATGGGGGAGCGAGATGGTCACGTCTCTCAGGCTGAACTGTGAATAACACTGAACACATGTCTACTAAACTGCTAGTGGTTTTACTGATCTGTCAGTGCCCTCAATGTGGTTTGAAAATATAGTTTGGAAATGCTAAAGCTGTGTTGCCTTTGGTTTGGAAATGCTAAAGCTGTGTTGCCTTTGGTTTGGAAATGCTAAAGCTATGTTGCCTTTGGTTTGGAAATGCTAAAGCTGTGTTGCCTTTGGTTTGGAAATGCTAAAGCTGTGTTACCTAATTAAAGTTGCCATGCCTAATTAAAGTTGCCTTGCCTAATTAAAGTTGCCTTGCCTAATTAAAGTTGCCATGCCTAATTAAAGTTGCCTTGCCTAATTAAAGTTGCCGTGCCTAATTAAAGTTGCCTTGCCTAATTAAAGTTGCCTTGCCTAATTAAAGTTGCCTTGCCTAATTAAAGTTGTCTTGCCTTCTATATAATTAAAAGTCTAATCTTGACCACTTCCTGTTTGCACTTTATATTGATTTTAGAAAAAACGATACCACGTACGGCTGTGGTTTTTGGCCATCTTACTCCGAGTCCCCCTCCGCTCATCAGGTGCCGAGAATTTTTCCCATCGATTAAAAATAAAAGAGTTATTAGTGTTTAAAAAATGTTGAGATTCTCTCTCCTGTCAATCACGCCATGAAGGCCACGCCCCTTCTGGTGGGAGGGGGGGAGGGACTATAAAACCCAGAAGTGTGGCCATGGCTCAGTCTCTGCAAGATGGAGGAGGGAGAGGTCACAGCTCACTGTCTTTAGTGGCCTTGCACCCTGCTTGAAATGGTATGAAACTGCACTTGAATTTGGTGGCCTTGCACCCTGCTTGAAGTGGTAAGAAACTGCCCTTGAATTTGGTGGCCTTGCACCCTGCTTGAAATGGAATTTCAAGGAATAGCCGTGAGTCAACTGCCAGCCCACCAGCCGTGAGTGAGTGAGCTGCCAGCACAACAGTCTTGAGTGACTGAACCGCCAGCCCAATAATCCATTTGGCCCACAATATCCATACTAGCCCTCTGGAAACCAGTCCCTTCAGCTCACAACACCCATACTAGCGCTCCAGAAAGCACCCCCCCCCAATGGCCACCAATATTGGAATTGGTGGAGAGGTGGAATATTGCGTTGGGGGACCAGCCCTCCCGTGTGATGCTGGGACCCAACGGGTCCCACTTAGTCTAGCATATATATATATATATAGGAAGGAAATGCAGATGCTGGTTTAAATCGAAGGTAGACACAAAATGCTGGAGTAACTCAGCGGGACGGGCAGCATCTCTAGAGAGAAGGAATGGGTGACGTTTTGGGTCGGGACCCTTCTTCAGTCTGAAGAAGGGTCTCCTGCACGATACATTATTCCCCTTATCCTGTGTCTGTACACTGTGCACTGCTCGATTGTAATCATATAGTCTCTTCGCTGACAGGATAGCACGAGACAAAAAAAGCTTTTGACTATACCTCAGTACACGTGGCAATAAACTAAACTAAACTAAAATGCTATTTTCAGCAAAAGCAAGAGGGCAAACTTGCTGTCAGTGGGTAGTACAGAGAGAACCCATTCCTCTTATGCTGTAGGCCTTAGAAATGAATCCATTAAGTAAATTATTTAACAGATGTTTTGATTAGTTCAGCACCATCTATGACATTATTAGCTGCAAATGATACAGTTTTACAAAGCCTTGGAAATGGTTGATTAGAGATTAAAATGTTCGCTAATTTGTTTTGTGTTTGTGCTCCTTTTAGAGGAAACTGCTTACGTAAGATGTGCAATGTGAAGCATATTTCCTGGCACCCAGTTGATTGAGGGTGGTATTATATTGTAATCATAATTGCTAATTTATTTATGTCAATCTGTCTGTTCCAAAGTATTAAAGTTTGGAGATACAGCGCGGAAACAGGCCCGTTGGCCCACCGTGTCCGCGCCGACCAGCGACCCCCCCTCCCCCCATACCCCAGTTCTATCCCACACACACGGAACAAGTTACAGAAGCCAATTAACCTACAAACCTGCACGTCTTTGGAGTGTGGGAGAAAATAGGAGCACCCGGAGAAAACCCAAGGCGGTCAAGGGGAGAACGTTCAAACTCCGTACAGACAGCACCTGTAGTCAGGATTGAACCTAGGTATCTGGTGTTGCAAGGCAGCAACTCTACCGCTGCGCCACCGTGCCGCACTCTGTGTCATTCCGGGCACATGTTGTAGCTCAGAAGAATGAATCGACCAAAAGTAAAAAGAGAAAGTTCTTCACCTACTCAGCAGGTCAGGCAGCATACGTAGAGAGAGAAACAGAGTTATGTTCAGATTGATGGTGTGCAGTTCATATGGTCATACGTCATTGGAGCAGAATTAGGCCATTTGGCCCATCAAGTCTACTTGGTCATTCAATGATGGCTGATCTATCTCTCCCTCTCAGCCCCATTCTCCTGCCTTCTCCCCATAACCTCAGACACCCGCACTAATAAAGAACCTGTCAATATCTTCACATTGTGTTTTTGATTTTCTGTTTTTGGACTGAATTCTGTTTTTAATTTGTGTCTCTGTGATGTCTTTATTACTTATTTTATTCTGATTATATGTTTTTATTCCTATTAATCTATGTAAGGTGTCCTTGAGATGTCTGAAAGGCGCCCATTAAATAAAATGTATTATTATTATTAATATCCATTGACGTGGCCTCCACCGCTGCCTGTAGCAATGAATTCCACAGATTCACCACCCACCACACAGGTCGCGGGGAGAACGTACAAACTCCGTACAGACAGCACCCATGGTCAGGATCGAACCCGGTCTCTGGCGATGTAAGGCAGCAACTCAGCAACTCCAGAAATACTAGGGGACCGAGGATCTAGCGGGAGGGAGGAACTGAAGGGAATCCACCTTAGTCAGGAAATGGTGTTAGGTAAACTATTTGGACTGAAGGCAGATAAATCCCCAGGGCCTGATGGTCTGCATCCCAGAGTACTCAAGGAGGTGGCCCTAGAAATCATGGATGCATTGGTAATCATTTTCCAATAATCTGTAAACTCTGGATCAGTTCCTGTGGACTGGAGGGTAACCAATGTAACTCCACTTTTTAAGAAAGGAGGGAGAGAGAAAACGGGGAATTATAGACCAGTTAGCCTTATATCGGTAGTGGGGAAGATGCTTGGGTCGATTATTAAAGATGTAATGGCAGTGCATTTGGAAAGTGGCTCGAAGGGCTGAATGGCCTGCTCCTGCACCTATGTTTCTATGTTTCTACCGCTGCACCACCGTGCCTCCCTAGTCCATGTTTGTGTGTGTGGTCTGAGTCTACGTATGTGATGCTGTTGTAAGCAACATCTACATTGCATGTGTACTCACAGTACCCGTGCCTGCGACAATAAGTCATTGACTCGACACACAACAGGCAGCTGTACTGCAATGACACAATACGGGGAAATTTAAACGCACATAAAGCATATGGCAAAGCAGATCATGTACACACTAACCAGAATGCACTGTCTAAAAAGGCTATCACAATCTGTTACAAGATGAATTATTCATTTTGGGATAAAGAGGCATAACACATTTTTGGCTAAAACTTCAATTAAAATATTTTGCAATCTCATTGCTTAAACCTGGCCGTAAGGGATGAAGTGGCTGTAGGTGGGTAGAAGTGGATCAGAAGCATTTTCAATGTGATGTGTGTGATTAGAGGAATGTCTTTCTCATTTCTGACCCACAATGTCATGTTCAGGAGCGTGTGGTACCGATAAATGATCAGCAAATATGTCATTGCAGGCTTTCATTCCGAGCGGTGATTTCTTCCTAGTCTTTCCTGCCACCTTTCAAGGGCGTCACGGTGGCGCAGCGGTGGAGTTGCTGCCTTTACAGCGCCAGAGACCCGGATTTGATCATGACTGCGGGTGCTGGCTGAGTTGAGACGTTCTCCCTGAGTAACTCAGTGGGTCAGACAGCATCTTTGGAGAAAAAGGATGTCTGAAGAAGCGTTCCACCCTGAAACGTCACCTATTCCTTTTTCTCCAGTGTTGCTGCCTGACCCGCTGAGTTACTCCAACATTTTGTGTCCAGCTTTCTACTGTACCTCGCTGCACCTGGCAATAATGATAATACACTAAGCCTTGTGACCAGCGTGGGTTTACTCCGAGATCTTCGGCTTCCTCCCACACTCCCACACTCCAAAGATGTACAGGTTTGTAGGTTAATTGGCTTCGGTAAAATTGTAAATTGTCCCTGGTCTGTGTAGGATAGTGCTCACCAAGTCTGCACTGACCAGCAACCCCCGCAAGTTAACATTATCCTACACACACTAGGGACAATTTACAATGATACCAAACCAATCAACCTACAAACCTGTATGTCTTCGGAGTGTGGGAGGAAGCCGAAGATCTCGGAGAAAACCCACACGGTCACAGGGAGAACGTAAAACCCCGTACAGACAGCGCCCGTAGTCGGGATCGAACCCGGGTCACTGGCGCTGTAATGCCCCTGTCCCACTTAGGAAACCTGAACGGAAACCTCTAATCACACACACCACCCAAGGTTTCCGTGCGGTTCCCGGAGGTTTTTGTCAGTTTCCCTACCTGCTTCCACTACCTGCAACCTCCGGCAACCACCTGCAACCTCCGGGAACCGCACGGAAACCTTGGGTGGGGCGCAAAGTCTCCAGAGGTTTCTGTTCAGGTTTCCTAAGTGGGACAGGGGCATTAGGCAGCAACTCTACCGCTGTGCCACCGTGCTGCCCTACCATTTACTATGCAAGTTTTGAGATACTTATTGCAGTCATAGAGACATACAACATGGGAACGGGCCCTTCAGCTCAACTTGCCCACACCGACCAACATGTCCCATCTGCACTAGTTCCACCTGCCTGTGTTTGGATCATAAACCTCTAAAACTGTCCTATCCATGTACCTGTCTAAATGTTTCTTAAATATTGCGATGGTCCCTGCCTCAACTACCTCCTCCGGCAGCTCGTTCCATACACCCACTCTTTGTGTAAAAAAGTTACCTCTCAGGTTCCTATTAAATCTATCCCCCCCCCTCACCTTAAACCTATGTCCTCTGGTTCATGATTCCCCTACTCTGGGCAAGAGACCCCTCATCCTCTTGCACTCCAAGGAACAAAGTCCTAACCTGCTCAACTTTCTATAGCTCAGGCCCTTGAATCCTGGCAACATCCTTGTAAGCCTTCTCTGCACCCTTTCCAGCTTGACAACATCTTGCCTACAAAATGGTGCCCAATACTGAACACAATACATGGCACTTTTGAAATGATGGCCTCCTATTCTATATGCATTCATTGTGTATAATTATGTGAATCAAGATTTATCGCAGGGGAAAGCGAATTGGGAATAAAAATAAGATTTATTTAATCTTGGTGCTTTTGGAGGAGAGCAAATTGTTTTACATTTAAACATCATATTTTGCTTAATGGCTCTGAGCATGAAAGTTATGGGTTATTGAACGGAATAGTTTTTACATTAAAAAGCAGAAGGTACATTACATTTCAGCTATAAAAGTATTTATTGTAGTAATGCACTACATTCGAGAAGTTCATCTGAGTTTGTAGTTCGGAATACTCAATATAGTCCTCAATGGAATTAATTTCAGAGGCAGAGTGTATGTATCAGTGCCTTTTACTGGAGATGGATTTCTAGCCTTGTGTGCCTTTGCTAGTGTAGATATAGAACGTACAGTAATTCCTTTTGATTGAATAAGCCTTCAGTGTTTATCATGAGTATCCCCAGAATATTGGAGACATAGACTCATCGAGTCATACTGCATGGAAACAGGCCCTTCGGCCCAACTTGCCCACACCACCCAACATGCCCCATCTACACTAGTCCAATCTAAACCTATCCTATTCATGTACCTGTCTCAATGTCTCTTAAACATTATGATGGCACCTGCCTCAACTACCTCCTCCGGCAGCTCGTTCCACACGCCCACAACCCTTTGTGTGAAAATGTTACCCCTCAGGTTCTCATTAAATCTTACCCCCTCCCCCCACACCTTAAACCTGTGCCCTCTGGTTCTCGATTCCTCTCCTCTGGGCAAAAGACTTTGGACATTTACCCGATCTATTCCTCTCCTAAAAACGACGCATGTTTGTGTGTTTGGAAACATAGAACAATCTAATGCAGCAACAAACTCTTCAACCATTTATGCCTGAGCCAAACATGATGCCAAGTCAAACCAATTTCCACTGCCTGCGTATGATCCAATATCAACCCGTTCTCTGCATATCCATGAGCCTATGTAACAGCCGCTTAAATACAAC